>NC_086285.1:162645974-162971596 GCF_963924245.1 Chroicocephalus ridibundus
CTCTTCCCCTCCTGAGGTGATTTTTCTAATTTAATTTAAATCTGCTTGACTACTTTATAGAGGGAGGCTATTATATTATCATGCTAGCAGTTGACACAGTGAGATGGTGTTACAATGCATCTCTACTCTTGCCTGAACCTTCTTAAATTCACAGCTTCATGACATGAAAAACTTGTCTTTTGCATCAAAGTGATGTTTGGTGAGTTTCTATGGAAGAGTTTTGGCTCCTCCACAACCCAGCTCCTTCTCACTTTGTGCTGAAGTAACTGCTGCAGGAGGACACCGTACACTGCATCATCAAAATAACCTCCATTATGGAAGAGGAGAAACTATTCGGGAAGTAAACGACTTCAGTAAAGTGCTATAATTCACCAGATAAGGCAAACAGTTTTACCACATCATTAAAATAAAGTGTTAGCCAAATTAGAAGGAAGAAGCTGGCAATAGGAGATGTCTTAAAGCAGCTCCACTGCTGAAGAAAATACATGTTGATCTGCCCCCTAAGCATTCTACATACGGGGGAGTTTTAAGGACAATCCTGTGTCTGTTTTTAATGCCTACTTCAGGACATTTATTCATGTTCTCCAGATCAAATCGCAAAATGGGAACACAAATGTTCAAATCTTTAATTAAGTAAAAATAGCACCTCAGCATTAGAAATCAATTTTGGGGGGGAAAGAGGAAAAGAAGAACATTGTTTTCAATTAAAGGTAAGAGCTGAAAATCTGAAGATGCCCAAACCTGGAAAACTGAATGAAAAATTAAAAGGTGGGTGATTATAATTATTTTTTTAAAGAAATCAGTCTTATGCAGTCTTATGCAGCATTGTATTTTTAATTGTTTGGACTGACCTTTAAGAAAATGCTTGAAACTTCATAACATAACGTTTAAAGGTCTGAGTTAAATCTGTGGGAACCAGAATAATCCTCCGCATGACTAAGAGAACTGCCCAAAGACACTGCCCTCTGCCAATACACCAATGGGCATCCTAAACATTTGTGCCACTTTACATCAATTCCAACACCACCGGTAGACACCCCAAAGGGAATTAAAGACAAGGTAGCAAGTTTAACTTGAAATTCATTTGCTTTTGTCAGTTCGCATCAGATCCTTAATGTTAAGATTTCATGTTTAATATTAATAATCTCTGTGGTCTCATATTTATGTATTCAGTGAGCTTCTTTCATAGTTGAAGACCATTTTAGATATCAAAAAACCCAAGTCATATTTATCAATGTAAGTATAAGGTTTATTGAAGGTATCATTAGAACTTTATGTAGGCTTAACATCCCTGCATTATTGACATTTACTTTTCATTAGGGGAAGGAGCTGCAATTAGAGTAGGAACTGCATTTGTTAAAAAATGAGATTACTTCTGATTTCCTGATGCTCGGGATGATCAGTTAGGAAATTGCAATAGTGGATTCCTCTTTCCATTTGTGACAGTCCTACCATGGCCAGTCTCATGGAATTTGTAGATCCTGCTGTTTATGCTTTTGTGTTTTGTTTTGGTTTTCTTTTTTTTTTTTGTTTATATTGGGAAAAACATAGACATCTTTAACATACATGAAGTGGTTAGCTTAATCTGTCATTACTGTAACAGTTATTGTCTGTCAGCTGTGACTTATAGCCCACATACCTATTTCCTATTGGTAAGTCAGAATCACAGAATCACAGAATGGTAGGGGTTGGAAGGGACCTCTGGAGATCATCTAGGCCAACCCCCTGCCAGAGCAGGGTCACCTACAGCAGGTTGCACAGGAATGCATCCAGGTGGGTTTTGAGTATCTCCAGAGACAGAGACTCCCCCACCTCTCTGGGCAGCCTGTGCCAGTGCTCTGCCACCCTCAAAGGAAAGAAGTTCCTCCTCATGTTTAGGTGGAACTTCCTATGCTCAAGTTTGTGCCCATTACTTCTTGTCCTGTCGCTGGGCACCACTGAAAAGATCCTGGCCCCATCCTCCTGACACCCACCCTTTAAGTATTTATAAGTGCTGATAAGGTCCCCCCTCAGCCATCTTTTTTCCAGACTGAAGAGACCCAAATCCCTCAGTCTTTCTTCATAAGAGAGGTGTTCCAGTCGCCTTCTTGGTAGCCCTTTGCTGTCCCCTCTCCAGCAGTTCCCTGTCCTTCTTGAACCGGGGAGCCCAGAACTGGACACAGTACTGGAGATGTGGCCTCACCAGGGCAGAGCAGAGGGAGAGGATGACCTCCCTCCACCTGCTGGCCACGCTCTTCTTGATGCAGCCCAGGATGCCATTGGCCTTCTTGGCCACGAGGGCACTTTGCTGGCTCATGGTCATCCTGTTGTCCACCAGGACTCCCAGGTCTCTTTCCACACAACTGCTCTCCAGCAGGTCAGCCCCCAACCTGTACTGGTGCATGGGGTTATCCCTCCCCAGGTGCAGCACCCTCCATTTGCCCTTGTTGAATTTCATAAGGTTCCTCTTTGCCCAACTCTCCAGCCTGTCCAGGTCTCTCTGGATGGCGGCACAGCCTTCCGGTGTGTCAGCCACCCCCCCAGCTTTGTGTCATCGGTGAACTTGCTGAGGGTGCACTCTGTCCCCTCATCCAGGTCATTGATGAATATATTGGACTGGACCCAGTACTGACCCCTGGGGAACACCACTCGTCACTGACCTCCAACTAGACTCTGTGCCCCTAATCACGACCCTCTGAGCTCTGTCTTCCAACCAGTTATCTATCCACCTTACTGTCCATTCATCAAGCCCACTCTTCCCAAGCTTCCCTATGAGGATGCTGTGGGAGACCATGTCGAACGCCTTGCTGAAGTCAAGGCAGACAACATCTACTGCCCTCCCCTCATCTACCCATCCAGTCATGCCATCATAGAAGGCTATCAGATTAGTCAGACATGATTTCCCCTTGGTGAATCCATGTTGAGTACTTCTGATAGGTTTCTTTTCCTCCACATGCTTTGAGATGACGCCCAGAATGAGCTGTTCCATCATCTTTCCAGGGATGGAGGTGAGGCTGACCGGCCTGTAGTTCCCCGGCTCCTCCTTCTTGCCTTTTTTGAAGACTGGAGTGACATTGGCTTTCCTCCAGTCCTCAGGCACCTCACCTGTTCTCCAGGACCTTTCAAAGATGATGGAGAGCGGCCCAGCAATGACTTCTGCCAGCTCCCTCAGCACTCTCAGGTGCATCCCATCGGGGCCCATGGACTTGTGACTATCTAATTGATCCCTCACTCAATCGTCCTCAACCCAAGGGAAGTCGTCTTCTTCCCCCGTTACTTCCCCTAATGCCTGGGACTCCTGAGGGCTGGGCCGAGCATTAAAGACCGAAGCAAAGAAGGCATTCAGTAACTCCACTTTCTCTGCATCCTCCGTCACCATGGCTCCTGTCTCATTCAACTGTGAGCCCGCAACTTCTCTAGTTTTCCTTTTGCCTCCAATATACTTGAAGAAGCCCTTCCTGTTGAGGTTGACATCCCTTTCCAGGTTTAATTTCAAGGAGCCCTTGGCTTTCCTTGTTTCATCCCCGCACACTCTGGCAGCGTTCTTGTAGTCTTCCCAAGTGGTTAGTCTCTTCCTCCACTTACTGTAAACTTCCTTCTTCCACTTGAGCTTTTTCGGAAACTCACTGCTCAACCATGCAGGTCTCCTGAGTTCCCTGCCTGATTTCTTGCTCTTAGGGATGCACTGATCCTGAGCTTGGAGAAAGTGGTGTTTGAATACCAACCACTTCTCTTGAGCCCCTTTGCCTTCCAGAGCCCTAGCCCACATGATCTCTCCAAACAGTTTCTTGAAGAGGTCAAAGTTAGCCCTCCTGAAGTCTAAGGTTACAGTTTTACTTCTTGTTGTTTTGTGAATACTGTTCATGATCCTGGACTTCTCATCAGCCAAGGCTGCCACAAACCTTAATGTCCTCCACCAGTCCCTCTGTGTTTGTCAGTACTAGGTCCAGTAGCTCTCCTCTCCTTGTTGGCTCCTGCACCACCTGTGTCAAAAAGTTATCATCAATGCACTGGAGGAGCCTCCTGGACTGTGCATGCCTGGCTGTGTGGTCTTCCCAGCAGATCTTTGTGGCAAAGGAACTGGTACTGTTTTAAATCACTTTCATGTTTTTGACTGAAGTCTGCCCTAAGAAAGAGTATTTGAACAGTATTTGAACTTCTAAGGCCTTTACATATTAATAACCTCTGGAAAACCAACCAAGCATAAGCACATACATGTATGATGTGTGTGCAGAATATGTTCATACTCTGTGTGTGTGTGAGCAAATATACATATATAGCTTTAACCACAAGGACTGCATCCCTTTAAAAAGAGTTTATAGGGAAATTTACACCTGGTAAATTCTACTATAAGCACCCATTAATAGCAATTTTTAATAAAATGTCCAGTGTCACATTAAATGAATTGTTTCTCATTTCTAAAGATTAAATTAAAATGCATTTTAATACCTCAAGAGAAATTGGTGTTCTTGATGATCACATTGAAAAGCATTTATTGTAAGGTGGTATTATGGGGCTTTTGTTTCTTAATATCTTGTTCTTTTAATCTCCCAATTTACAAAAACTTCCTCATATGTGGCTTTTAACTATTCTGAGTTTCATCCAGTCCCAGAGAGGGCAAACTGAGTTGGAAAAATGGTTGATACAAGAGAAACATAGGTTATAAGGGAAATAGGGAAATAAAGGAATGACCTGAACATAATTTGTCTCAACTGGGTGTTTCACACCTATTGTAAGTTACTCTTTTTTCTTGCTGACCAGAGAAATAAGAGAGCACAAGCCAATGCATTTGCTTATCTCAAGCTTGTCTCATTCCCCAGTAGGATGGGCTTTAAACTATTTTTGTAGCTGATTTCTGTTGCTGCAATGAAGAATCTTGTCCTTGTTGTGTTTCTTCCAACTGGGATTGCACCTGAGGGACTCCAACATTTTCCCATATAACAAAATGACTTAATCTGATGTGTTTTTAATTAAACATGTCTAGTGATAAATTTGGAGCACTCAAGGTCAGAGAAGCTCCCATCTGTTTTGCAGCTCTGTCCACACTACGATCTCTCAGTCAGGGCAATGCATTTTTCCTCCTACTGTCAGTTCCTTTTTGTGTTACTTTCTTGATCATGTTGCAGATCTGAGAGAGCTGCTGGTCTCTGCTCCCTTGGGTTTGGGAAAAGGATTTTGACTAGTCATAGTCCTTCTGCTACTGCTGGTGGATTGACCCATCAAGTGTATCTACAAGGTATGATGACAACATAAAAGAACATGCCTGGTCCTCTCTCCCAGGCATCTATTTGGATACTGATAAAGGTGAGGAGATGGCAACCTGGATTTCAACACTGATCAGATGCTCAAGTACATAATTAATCCGTGCTCAATACCCAGTTGTTATGAGGTCATGTTACGGTGACATCCAAATGAGTACGCAGGAGGAATCTAGGTGAGGTTAAAGAGAGGAAGAAAAGGGACTAAGTAAGTGTCATCTGTACTTAAAGTACTTAATAGTTGAGAGAAAATAATTAAGCATGTATATGCGAAGCTTTGAGAGTGGGATAATGAATAATAAAACTGTATGATTTAATTGATATAAGGTTTCCTTTGAAATAATATATATAGGCAAATATTAGAGGATGTTTGTACCTGTCTGGTAAACAAAGCTTAACCTCTTTATATTTCTTTATATCTCTTTGTCTCTTTTGTGTTTCTGAAATTTAAACCTATAATGAACAATCGTAAAGTGATACGTGTAAAATCACTGTCTCCTTTAAAGTAAAAGAAAGAATGGTGATGATACTCATGGATATGAGAACAGTAGAAGATTGGGAAGGGCAATCTCCTCCAATATTATGATTGTTAACATTTTCACCCCCAAGAATGATACTTGCTGCTTGATCAAAAACATGTGCAGGACCCAAGGGAATGACTGGCTGTGATATTGCTTTTGTTTGCCAAAATTTTAAGGAACTCCACAACATAAAGACTTCCTGAGACCACATTTGGTCTAGGGCACCACTGTTATCAGCTATATGCTCAAATCATTTGGCACACCTTAGCTGGAAAGCTTGTTCCCCCAGTTCATCCTGCCCTTCACACATAACTCAGGCATCACTAGCAAGAACATAAGAAACCATGCACAAAGCTACAGACTGACAGAAGAATAAGATTTTTTTAGTGGTCCTGAACCCTCTTCTCTATAGGGACATCATTCCTACTCTATTTCAGGAAACATTCACAATTAAATCTGAAACAGCCTGTTTGACAGTCCTTTATTTTCTTTTGTACCAGCCAAAGACTACTTGCATTAAGACAGTGCCAGTCTAAAAAATTTAGGTCAAATTCAAAGCTTGTTAACTAACTTGAAGAATTCATAACTAACCAGAGATATAAGTAATTATTATGAGGGTAGGGGGAATCTATTTTATTTCATTTCAAATGTATAAACAAAGCTTGACTTAAAGTCAAACACAAATGTGCTCATGTTACAGCCAAAAAAGAGTCTGTTAAAAGGTCCAGACAGTAAATAGCCAGAGGGAAAGAAAGGACAGAGATATCAACCAGAATGTCAAACACCTACAGAAAAAGATCAAGAGAGGTGTATAGAAAAATAAGGAATAAGAGAATTCAAACAGAAGAAAAAATATGTAAGCATGTGTGCAGATTCAGACTGGAAATGGTTTAAGTTCAGAGGTGACACAAGAACCTTTTGTGGGTAGATAATTTTAAAAATCTGCTGTATATGTCTATCTATATGTACATGTATATTTGTAACATTTATATATGTATGCATGTCCTATTGTGGATTAATCAGGGCATCCAGGGTCAACAGGATGTCTTCGCATTCCAATATGTAACATGTACAGTGGGCTGAGAGGTTTTGGCAGGAGAATTAAGGGCATTGATCACCTCAAAATTGCGTGGAGACAAAATAAAAATAGAAAGCAGACAAAATGCAGCACCAGCTTTATTGTCTTCCACTTGCTCTGGATATTCACAAGCACCCAACAGAGCAGAATCTGAGCATTATTGTTGAGAATAGGGAGCACTGTATATTCTGAACGTCAGACTAAACAGAGGAACTCATGGATATGTGTAACTGGGGACAGTGATTCTCCCTACTGAAGTCATAATTTACCATCTCCAGGAGGAGAATTGGCTTAAGAGAAGAGAAATGAAAACTGCATTGCAATGCTTGGTGGATATCTTATCAGCGAAACATGCCTCACTAGTGTACTCCTATCCATTAGTTTAGATTTTGGGTAGATGAAGAATAGGATTATCACCCCCCCTGACCCCCCAGATGAAGATTTGGACACAGGCAGAAAAAAATGAGTCAAAAAACCAAACTGATCAGATCATCTAGTGGCAGAGGAGTAGCAGTGATTTTAAAGCTTGGTTCTACCCCGCGTTTAAATGTACACACTGCATAGAAGAGTTTCAGTAGGAGACACCATGGGTTTTGATAGATCAGTACAGGAAGGTTATATTGAAGGTGGCTAAAAAGGAAGAATATTTAAGGACCCTCTTTCCCTTTTTTTTTTAAAAAAAGGTGTCTGTGTTGGTTAAATTAAACATGCTCTTTTCTCAGCCTTCACACCCTACAGCTGGGTTCATAATATAGTCATAACAAACTCAGGATCAGTCGGTTTTCATGAAAGGTAAGAAGTGGTTTTATACCCCAATTAGCCCTCCCTAGTATTAGGATAGAAGCCCTCATCAGAGGATAATGCAAACAGAGGGATTAAGATCAACTGTTCCAGCTAAACCTACCATTATCATGATTTACAGTTCAGGATACCATGATAAAATCCAGTTGTCTTTAGACGGGAATTGAAGTAATAAAAAGTTTTTATCTATCTGATACAGATTGTGAAATATAGACTGATCATCTAGAAAGAATGTTTTTATGGAAAAATGTTTGGGGGAGAGAAAACCTAATTTGTCTTTATATTATGTTTCCTTCATTTAAAGGAAAAGGCTAGTGAGCATTTGTTTCACTGCATAGCATCTATGAAGTATGAATGTGACAGAACAAATGCAGACATGTAGAAAATAAATTACATGAAAAAAAAATCATTATGAACAGCATTAACCATAAATGTACTATGTAGCCCCTCTGATAGGACCATCTAAGCCATGCATTTTTGCCACAATTACTTTTTGAAGTCCGTCTTCTTTCTGAGTGATTTGTGACCCTCAGCATAGGCAGATTACTTGGTATCACGGGGAAGCCTTCTGCTTAATTCTCTTTCTCTCCCCCCGCCATCCAGAGAAGGATGATACATTTTATTTGAGGTTCATTTGTTAACCCTTACAGGTCAAATACTTTTTTCCTAAATTGTCAGCCCCAAGCAGCACAGACGGGAGAATCCAAAAATGAGGTGTTCTGAAGGCAAGGCACACAAGAAGTGCTTCTGCTAAATTATGGTCCCTCTCACCTTCTGGTTTAATTCACTTGAAACTACTCAGTACTAAGCATCTCATGCAGTAATAATCTTGTAAAACGAAGGCATCAAGAGCTACGTGTCAGACTGCTAGAGCTCAATTCACTGCAACTTGCTAACATATTCTGTGAGCTACCACCTAAACACTCGGATTTAGTCATAACCTTTGTCTGAAGGTGGAAAGGAAGGTAGCTTCTCAGACCACCACTGAATATTTGATCAAGCTAATCTTTACCTTCCCACGGGCTAGAAAGATTTACCAGAAATGAAACTATGAAGTTGAGAAGGAAGGGGCTGTTTAATTGGTATGTTTGCTCTCATTCTTACTGTATTACATAACTGATATTGTTTAGGTCAGTGTTTAAATTCTGCACAAATAGGTCACCAAAAAGTGCTTTTGGTATGCAACACTTCATAAAATGCTGCTAATAAAATAATAATAATGCAGAGTAACTAATGAAAGTCACGTATTTATACTTCATTTGTGACATACACACACACAAAGCCTACCATTTCTATGACAAATTAAAAGTACAATCACAAGAGATGTTGATCCAAACTAATCCTTCATCCCAATGCTAATAAATGCTCAACCAAAGATGAAATCAAAACCTAGTGAATATAGATGATTCAGCTGTTACTGGAAAAGCCAGCATCAAGGATTTATTTCATGGTTTGTTGAATAGACTGCCTGCCAACTCAAGGAACGACATCATCTATTCATACTCATAAATTCTTCAAGCTCCACATAAAATTAATTAGGGTTTCCCTTTCCCATAATTCCCATAGAAATTCTATTCCAAATCTCTTTTCAGGTAGTTGGAATCTACCTCTAGTTTCCAGTCTAAATTATTTTATGGCTAGCTTATGATAACCCCTATCCAACACCACAACTCATCTGGCATCATTTGCACTATGCAGTTCACCACCGATCAGTTAAAAAAATAGATCAACCTTATTTAGTATTTAATTACAGCAATACTCTCTTCCACTGCAAATATCATGTTATGTCAAGCTGGTATTATGCCATCTTGTCTTAATTGTCAGGTGTCTTTTTGATCTCCAGATGGTATTTTTAACAGTGATATTCACAACCATCAGATGGAGATTTAAAACAGGAGCTTAACTTTAGTTCTCAGATATGTCCTTTGTTTGATTATAACTTTGCTTTGATGACAAAGGCACTGAAAGACTGCCTACAGAATGTAAAATAAAAGGTCTGCATTTGGGAAGTACAAATATTTGTCATGGATTTCTTTTCAATTTTCTTTCCTCCAGTTCAATGGAGGAAGGTACATGGTCTTTTGGTCTTTGTCTCTTACAGATTTGGTTTTAGATTCTCTTATCATCTTGAAACATGCAACCCAATTTTAAGAGAAGTAATCTGTCCTCTAATATAGGCAGACCATACAGAAGATACTGTGAGCAGGACTCAAATATAGTAGAGATATATTCAGGAAAATAGGGTGTATCATTCCGATACTAATGGGTGAACCTCTGGACTCAATTAATTATTTGTGATTACTGAAATGTATCTATAAAATATATGGTGTTCTCTGTGCTTGTGCTGTACATCTTGGATTTCACTTGGTGGAGAACATCTTAACCATCTTGATTACAACATGATTTCTGCATTTGCAGAGGGAAAAATGGAAGGCAGTAAGTGTGCACTCAACCTTTCAGCTGGTCCTCAAGCTGCCAGCAATGCAAAAGCAGCAGTGAGGGTGAGTGAGCCTAAGGGAAAAAAACCAGCCAGATAGTCAGGGTATGTTTAGTGTCTATCTGTTGTATGTTGAGCATTCTTTTGGAATACCTCCTAGAAGACGAGATAAATTCTTGTTTAATTTAGTCTCTATTCAGTGTCAAAACCTAAACAAGTTTTGACATTGTAAAATGATTAAATTCAGGAAGGATATTTTTAGTGGTCTTTTTATGTTTATCTGGAAAAGCAAGATCTTAAGAACCTGCACTGAATTTTAACCCTTGCTAGGGTTTTTTCATCATCTGAAGAGTTGTAGTTTCAAACTAAGGCTCTGGTCTGAAGTGTGAAATGAGCTGTCCCTCTAGTTTTGCACCTGCCATTCATTCATTTCTTTCCCTTGTGATTCTCTGTCTGTGGAAAACTATGAGCAAAACTGGTAACAGAGGTAAAAATTCAGCTTGAAAATCAAGGCCAAGTTTGGTTTATAAAGGAAAAAAAAGTCTTCTAAAGGGCATGATTCAGCAATATTACCAGATGTCTAAATCCCAGTGACTTCAAGTTAAGCACACTGTTAAATTCATTACCTGTCTGGTGAGCTCTGAAATATGTCCACTGGAACTGTCATAGTTAACTTTAGTCAACTTTTTTATATCCACAAAAGAAAAAAAAAGAAGAGCCAAACAGGTTTTTTGCCATTAACACATTGTGATTTGCTCATTGGAATTGCTGAAACCAGTTATTAAAAAAAAAACCAAAACAATCCCAAACCAAACCAATTAAACAAAGAAAACAATCCACATTTTTTTATTCACAAACTATATTACAATACATAGAAAAAGTGAACTTAAATAAATCAATCTTTCAATTTTACAATCCTCTTATCTGTCATCTGTGTTTGTATTGAGTAATTTGAACAATCATCACGACTATCGAGCAAAGAAGGTCATTTTATACCAGGGCTTTTTTTATTAAACAAAGAGGCTATTTAATGCATTTGAATCAAGACTCAGTTTTCTCTCACCTGTTGCATAGCACTTAGAGGTTTAAACAATTTTTTTGCTCATGTAGATTCCCTCTCCCCCACCATGAATCAAGGATTAAACTCACCCTGTCTTTATATCGAGGATGTGCAAGTCTGTGAGTAGTAACACTACTCTCAGGATTTTTCCCCCATTTTTTCATGCATCATGCTCCAATCTCATGCAGTTTTCAGGTCCAGCAACAAAAGCATATTCCAGTCGATTTGCTCTTCTCAGCAGAAGGTACCATTGCTGCCAAGAGCCCGTGAAAGCTATTGTAGATGATTTCATGGGACCTGGGGATAATTCAGTCTGCCTAAAAAGACACAAGCTAATTTTGCAAGAAATCCTCTTGCTGTCATCTGCTGTAACACGTTCAATTTAGATAAATCCTTGAACTGGGATTCCTTATGCATAATATATGCTGTTAAACAAATAGAAGCACAACCACGACATTAAGAGTGTCCAAATGATTGCTTAGGTTTAGCACCCTGGCTGTCCAATTTCTTATCTAAACTATTACAAACAAAGGCAGAATCAGAAGATTAAAAATTTTCAAGTGACTGCTGAAGTTCAAAGAGTGCTTGTATTTTAATAACAAGTACCGTACATGTTCCATGGAAGTGTTAGCCAGCTGATCTATATGTTAATTAGACTGCCATTTGAAAAGGAAAATGATTCAAGTGCTTTCATCTCATTTCCAACACAAGTAGCCATGCTGAGTACATTAGGAAGCATCATTCCTGCATGTTCTGGAGTCAGCTAAGCCCCTTTTTAGGCATTAGGGGAGGAAGAAAGAAAGAGAGCTGATAGTCAATTTTATGGCAGAATGATTTTCAAACAGAGAGCAATCCGTTCAGAAAAAAAAATAATAAAAATATCTAAATCCTCCATAGGGGAAAAAAAAAATCCTTAGGATTTTCTGTTGAAAAACTGTGATTATAGTTTCCATTTATATTATCTACCTTAAAAAAAAAAAAAAAAGTTAAAAAAGAAAACAAGATTGCCAAAGACCCTTTGAGGAATTAGGGAACTGGAAGTAGGCTTGGTTCAGGTGGGGATACTGAGAACCGGAGAGGCAGAGAAAGCAGGTGACCAGCGCCTGGCTCTGGCTCCCTGCCTGCAAGATTCTCATCGGAGTCACTTTCTGCCTTCTGGCAGAAAATGAAATTGACAAGAGGTCAGGAGGTGGAATTGACAGGAATGTTCAGTTGGCAGGAAGTTGACGAACTACAAAAACCTCCATTTTCCTTTTCCAAAAATAATTTCTTGAAGTCTTTTCAAGTTCTGGGGGAAAAAAACCCAACCAAACAAACCAACCACACACACAAAAAACCACTCAAATAATTTCAATGTCTTATTCCAAATACTGATATTTTCTGAGGGCAGAAATGTGTTTTCCTGATCAGATTTCTAATGAAGTCATCAGGCTTCAGCACTGTTGCAGCGTCAGCCTGGAAAGCATTTATCAGAAATGGAGGGGAGAGCAGGAACTCCGAAAGGGATAGAAATGCGGCTGAGTATTGCCTCATCTCCCTTCCTCTTTGCCTGCGTATCCCAATAAAGAAACAGACAATGGAGGACTTCTGCTCAAAAATGCTCTTAAGCGAAAAGTGTCCCACAAAGAACTTGGTAACAGCACGTTACGTTTCAAAGGTGCCGTATGGTTGCTGTGAATTACGTTTGAGCTGGAGTCATGCACCACGCAGCTGGGATTTGAAACCTTGAACTGCATATTTGCGACAGTTTGTATCAAGAGTTCTGTGTTATAATCCAAGATGAAGTGCACTTAATTTTGTCCTTTAACACGAGCACTTTTTTAAAATTTGATTTTATTTTTCCAGCAAATGGGGTTAATAAAGATTCTGCCTTTTTTTGATTAATCACACCCAAGAACACCTTGGAGAATAAACATAGCAGCCTATGAGTTTACCACTCAAACAGAAACACTTTGAATTATTACTTAAAAAAGAGGAGCTGATATTTATATGAAGCAGCAATAAAAGAATACTGGCAGCAGTCTGTATGGAAGTCATAAAACATAGTCACCTCTTTCTACGCTGGGTAGTTTAGAACAAAGTTGGAAATGAAGTGTTGTGCAATCGAATATTTCAAAATATTAGATATACATTGTCATTTTCCTCACTGTGTAAAGTTCTAGTTGGCAAAATATTTGACATTATTTCTCACATCCTGTTCTAGTTTTTTGCTAGGTGCTGACTGAACTTTTCAAAACATTTCTCTACTGAAATCTTGAAATGTGTATTACCCAGCAATTTAGTTCAGAAGAGTTACTGTAGGAGTGTATGATGGACTGATGACAGACTTTCTATGAAAATAAACGCCAGCTAATGTCCCCCTTTATAATACACGTATATAGTCTTACAGAAATCAATGATGCTGGGATAATTTAGATCAGGTATTGATGTAGCACCCTAAGATCACATTTACTCACGTTGCTTTATACATATGTATACAGAGAGAAAAGGAAAGAGAGAGAGAAATTTTAATTTGCAATTTCTTTGTGACTTATGCAGATGTATTCTTCTCATCTATTTGTTTCCCCAGTGGGCAATTTCATGTGTTTAAGCTCTTTTTCCTCCTTGAAGTCATTGCCATTGAGTTTAAGCATTGTCTCCAAAAGATCAGTTACATCATATTATTATTTTAACCTTAAGTATCTACGACCTTGCAAAAATGAAGATGCTCTTCTTCACAGTCTAGTTAGGTATGCAAATGAAGATGAGAACATTACAGGATCTATCAGCTTATGCCCACAATTACACATAGGTCTGGTCTGCTTTCTGTGCAAATGACGTAACTGACCTTGCTTAGATTTCAGATTGTTTTGTCACAGAAACAACTGCAGACCCACACTGAGGAATGCCACACTAAATGTTTGAAGCCATCCTTCCCCATTCCCTGGGAGCGCCAAGTAATTTCCTACTGTATCAGAGTCAGGACATAACTTTCCTGGGGGCTGAATTTCAAACTGTTCTCAGAGGATTGTACCTGTGTTCCCTATGATTCCCTGGAACTTACAGAAAGGGAAATCACAAATATGTGGCTGTAATTACAAGCAGATGCATATGAGACACCACGGTGTAGAGAGGGATCGGCCTCATAAACAGGAATTAAGCAACAGTAAAAATATTCTCTTCCCTGGTCAGATCAAAACCATGCTCGGTTTATAGTACAAGGCCCTGATATGGAAAAGAGAAGAAAACTATCTTTTCATTCATTTGGGCGTTGGACGAGATGACCTTCCAACCCAAACGATTCTATGATTCTATGATTTATCCTTTGATTCTGTATCTGCCCTTCTTTTCCACTTTAGAAACTGTCCTAAAAATGTGAAGATATTAACCCTGAGTATCAGAATACATTATCTTCCATTTGATGCAAACTGTGAAGACAAGATCCAGTACCACATTTACACTTGCAAGATCAGCTTTTTATATCACTCAGCTACACATCAGGGCTGCCTCAATAGTTTCCCTTGTGAAACCACTCCAGACATAAAATCTGTCACCATTGCGTGCTTCAGTGTAGCCAACATGACAGAAAATATTTAATCAAAACTAACCACTAGAATATCCGTGACCTTAAACAAACAAAGTGTGAGAAAGAACATTTACATTTGGAGTCATCCCAATGCTACTGGGCGGTTGTTCAATTAAATTTTTGATGAATGTTCTCTCATTTTTGATTTCTTTTGCATTTTTCCCTTATACCACTTCAACAGCAACAACATAAGGACAGTGGTTGCTAATTCTTAGAAATTCTTAGAAAATGCCTAGAAAAATCTTTGTTTATACTTTTGGATTTTGTCATTTAAATTTTGGTCTCCTGGAGGTAAGTTTTAGTCTTTGATCCAAGTTCCAAAATTGCTTACTTTCTGGGTTTAGTGTCATGCTGAAGGCTCCTGGGTAACCTGTTAAGGTCTCATGAAGTTCAGCAATAATCAGGCAGATAAGCAATAGCTGCAGAATCCTCCAAAGGTCTGCCAAGCAGATTTTAGCCCTCCATTGGGAGGCAATTATTCTGTCATCATTTGAAGAGGATGACCTATCTGCTTCTGGCAGGCGTTTCAGTTCCAGGCACGAAGTCTGGTTCTGAACTTGCTGCACATCCCCCGTGTGATGGACGCCCCGGTAACCAGTGCCATTAGTGCACTGAGATATCACATGCCTGCCAAGAGTCAACCTTTAAACAAGGGATCCAGGATGAAAAATGCCTTTGTCTGTTCTAATTAGGATCAACACTTTTGCTTTCTTCATCAGAATCTGCTTGTTTCATTGTCTGGTGCTGACACCAGCACATGCGCTGAAAAGGAAAGCAATTTGTTCAAGTTTCTTCATAACCTGATGCTTTCCACTTCACATGTATCACCTGGAAAAGAAAACAACAAATAAACTCTCCCAATTTCATCCTGATCAAGTGAGGTAATGCCTTTCATTTGGAAGTAATGCTTTCCATGCCTTTCAAGCAGGTTGAATAGCCTGTTTTATCCTTTTTACCATCTGGACACTCTTCTCAACTCTGCTTCCTGATCAAGGGGGGCATCAACTGGTTGTTAGTAAAATCCTATATGTTGCTTTCAGATATTTTCCAGCAGTGAGTAGCCATTTGTTTGGCTAATTTGGAGAAACCACTATTCCTCTGCAAGATGTTATCAGTTCTCAAGTGAGATGCAGTAACAAACTATGCAAATATGCCTAATTCATTGCAATAGAAAGGAAGGTGGTGTGCCGCCTTCTGTACATCTTGGTTGTTGACATTTTCTTAATATGCGTTCCAAAGTCTCACGACAGTATGTGGATCTGCATTAGAAAGGATGAGGGATGTCCCTGCCCATGGCAGGAGGGTTGGAACTAGATGATCTTTAAGGTCGCTTCCAACCCGAACCATTCTATGATTCTATGACTCTATAGGTGAGGATGACAGCAGAGAAGATAAATGAACCTAAAGTTTTTGAATGGAGCTATTAATCTGACATGATTCATGATGAACAAGAGAACTATGCTTTGGGTACTGTCAATCTGGTTCATGCGGATTGGGACGCCGATGTAAATCCGACACAGACTGGCTATTCCGGACCACTTCCCTGGTCTCTAGGGATGGCTCCAGGAATTGGGGAGGTTCTCAGTCCTGTCTATAGAGCATATTTGAAACAGATGACTTTGGCCTTGACAACGGCCTGGATCTCACTCAGCTGGAATAATCATGTCAGTGGAAAGGGAAAGGCAGAGGTGACTGCAGCTGGAGGGGCAATCCAGCAAGGAGGAATTAATTCTTCTGTGTTCTCTGTGCCCGGTGCACAAGGCATCTCACCCAGACATCCAGTGAGATCTGAGTTTTAACCTTCCTTGCTTGTCAATAAATATGACAAACAATATATATCTTTTGAGCAACTCCTTTGTCCTTAGTTTGTTGCTCACTACTGACAGCAAGAGTGAGAAAATATATTCTCCAAAAAACAGAAGGAAAGAGCAATGAGGAGACCTAAAACACTGACGATTTGCAGAGTGCAAGTGTTATTTACACTTACTTACTTTATTTATCAATTTTTTTAAAGATTTTTTTTTGATTCTTTGGTGGTTCCAAGAAGCTCTAGTAAGGAGAAATAGATGGCATGATTCTGGCTGCCTCAATTCAAGTACTAATGAGTCTTTCATGATCAGGAACAAAAACGAATGAAGGGAGGCATTTGTTTCACAAACACAGACAACTCCTTTCTTAACAAGGTGGTTGACAGAAAGAGTATAACCTGCTCCTCCATTACAGAAGGATGCTGAAGCATGGAGAGCAATTTACTTCTGTGCAATGACATTCATTCTTTTCTTAATGGGCACCTTGGTGTTTCTGATTTCAAACGGGAGTTTTCCACAGCAGCAGAAAGGCTATTTTCCTGGGTTTATGACTCAGATCAAATTCTGTGCTTTATCACTTCAGTATACCTAAGATGAAAATATTCATAAAATTTTAATTGTATTTTTATTGCAGAGCCTGCACGGGCCCACAGTCTTTTTGCATGTGCAGACTCCTCTAGACAAAACTTCTTGGTGCTAAACTCCAAGTTATATTTGATATATGCATACGTATATGTGTTTGTACATACATATTTATGTTTATACACACAGAGATTTGAACAATGTTTGTGGCACTAAGTTTCTGTATGCATGCAAATATACAAAAAGAAGGCTTGACTGCTTAAATGAGCCATGCATCAGTGTAACTAAGGAGGATTCAGGGAACTTCTTCCTAATTATTTTAGTATAAATGAGAGAAAAATAAAGGAACTCTTGAGCCATTAGAAGGTTGAAATGGATCCCAAGACATGTCTCCTATTACCCATTCACTCAGTTGCCTTCAGTTCAGCAATAGTACGTTTCTGTGGCTGTAGGATAACTATACACCATCGGTGCTACACTCTTTGATGAACATTTGGAATAATGTTGCTCTTTGGTGGTTTAGCTGACAGTGTTGTGAACCATATGGTTCTTAGAGTGGAACTGTGCATCACAGTAGTGATGATGTAATTTAGTACAGAATTTGATTTTAAAACATATTTGGAGTTTAAAAAAACCCTCAAAACCCACAGCAAAACATCTTCCCCTTTATAAAAATCTGAGTAACACAAGCTTATTTGCCCTACAGAATTCCATTTCAAGGTTCAGTAACACCATCATGGCTATGAAACACTCAGAATGGATAGCAGGACAGCAATCTTTTCCCTTCCGTCTCCTTTTCTTGCTTTTTTGTAATGGTTGCTTGCACGAATGACACCTGTGTTCCTTTCTTCCGCTTCATGAGATTTATTCAATGTATCTTCAGGACAATTGATCAAGAGGAATGTTTTAATATAACTGATTATGCAAGGTGATGGTTCTGCCTGGCCTTTTCAAAACATGGTAGATACTAATTGACTGTATAATTGGTAATTGCTCTGTTTATAGTGATTATATACAAGAATACATTTAGACTGGCAATTAGAAGAAGGAAACATGAGGAAGAAAATTGGAAGCAATTTGTCGAATAGGCCATGGGCGTCTGGCAGAGCTTGAAGGTATGTCTACACCTGTTTAAACGGTTGCCCAGCTTCTGTAATTCAATCTAACATTCTCACACTAAATCACACTGAAGGAAAATAAAAAGGTCAATTTATTTCCCTAATTCCAGGTAATACAGTACTTTACACTTTTAAAAGATTCTTTTTGAATCAGGATCTAATTTATTAAACTGTAAAGTCCTGAAATATCTGTCCACTAAGATCAACAGAGGCAAGACAGAAAACCAGTATTCAGCTGGAAATTCAGGAGTTTCAGAGATTCTGTAATGTACCAACATTGACTAATTCATCTGAGATATAAGTGATCAGGGTTAGGTGGTTTCAATAAAAGCCTGAGAATTTCTTCCCACCTTTTAAAAATTTAGAGAGTATGTTCCCCCATCCTATGTTCTCTTTGCATTTAAATGTATCCATCTTAGGTATTGTAGCGATGTCGTTACTAGTTACTGACGATGCATCATCTCTCAGCTGTGTTCCTTTTACCATCACTAACAGATTCACCCTCTTGTGTCAGTGGGTGGATGTTGTTAAAGCCATCCTTGAGCTCGTCATTGCCTTCTCAATAAGATCCAGCTGCCAGGGTAGGCTGACCAAGATCCTGGGGTAATTTGTCAAAAATTAACAGCGTGACAGTAATTACAGACAGCTTTTACTAAATGCTATTAACAAAGGCAGTGTCATATTCTGAAAACAACTTCTACCAGGGTGATAAATTAGTGCTGGCAAGGCTCTTTCTCTTCTGGTTAGGTTGAAGTACTGCTCAGTAGCTACAGAAGGACCATAAAAAATGGCTTACACTTAGAAAGGAAAGTGATATTTCAAGACATGACAGAGATACAGAAAATGCCCATTAGATATGGGATAAGGAGGAATAGGCTTCCTGGGCAGATAAGCAGTTAGTAGTTATCGTTACTGCACTGATAAAAATATATGGTGCTTCTTGGGATTTACCCTATTTGAACTTAGTTTCGCAGAATGTTTTCTCTCCATATCCTTATTTACTGCCCTCATATTGACTCACATTTCCAAGAAAATAAAGGAGAATGAAGAGGAATAAAATTCCAAACAATTTGCTGAGAACAAAGAACAGAAAATAGTGTAGTAGAAGACATGACCAAAAGATATGACCAAGTATGCAGGTGAGGTACTAGTAGTGCCTTATCAAGTTCAAAACCAATTTCAACAGCAAAAAAAGGCAGTAACAAAAGCGGTAGCTCCTCCTCTCTCTCTGCCGCACCACTAACTGAAGCACAGAGTGATGTTGGCACTGGGTCACATGACTAGAAGTGGGTGTACGGTTCTCCTTGTCTGCATGTCTAGGACTGGACCCCTACGCTAGCTCTGCCAGGGCTGGTTCTGAGGCCAGTTGGCATGCAATGTCTTCCACTTATGCTATAAATTATCTTTGCATGGTCACATGCAAATTGTATTCAGGGAATGATTCCGGGCCCATCTTAACTCCCAAACCACGCCCAACAGTTTTGGTGAGACTGACAGCTGGCATGGTTCAACACTGTCACAGGATACATTTTAATAGTATGAACAATTATATTTCCTTATCTAGAAACACTCCTTGGCACTGTTTGATGCGCTAATTTAAGCAGCACTGGTATCAGCGTCCAGAGCCAGTGTATATAAAACACTATTAAAGTGCTAGCAGAAGTGTAGCCATCATACTCGTTTTTATTGAGATAAATTTCTTTCTTTCTGTTTTTCTTGAGAGCTCAGACCTCTTTTGATGTAAAAAGAGTGGACCACAAATTTACTTGTCTTTATGAGGGAAAAATACTCAGACAGTGTGAGAAAGAGCTGCAGAATCTGCAAGCCCCACTGTGAGTGAGAAATGGACAATGACTTTCTTGTAGTTCCTTTTAAAATTTTAGCATTAGTGAAGTGTTTGGAATAGGAACTGCATTTGCCTCTGCACTGTCATGATACAGTAATGCACATCACCTCAAACAACTTGACGAGAGTAAAAATATACCATTGCTATCATTAACACATCTACTATGGCGAATGTGACAATTCTTGTTTAAGTAAATCCTCTCTTGTTATGGCCTTACATAGCTGCCTTTCACCAAGGTTTCTTTAATTTTCAGTGACATAGTGAAGTTAGTGTTTGTCAATAAGTTATACCTGTCTGATTCACATGCTTTAAATACAGCAAGAAATCTACTGCCTAGAGTTGGTAATTGTTCTTTCATGCACAAACTCCTATACCTATTCCCATAGTAAGTGAAAAAGTGTCAAGATACCTTCCTGTATGTGGCAACTGGGATGCCTGGTGCAGTTCGGCCACGGCCAAATTTCATTCTCAGAATACAGTACTGGGCGGTAGGACAGGCCAGGTACTATTCCCAGTAGGCAGCCTGTGTGTGAGCACTGTGTTTTGAAGTCTAGAAGTTTAACAACATGGACATAAGATGTTCTGTGCTGACAGATATCAGTGCCAGTGTATACTTTGAATCTGTTTAATTTATTCATATAGATATAACCTGTGCGCTCAAAGAGCAAAACTGTGGGCATTATTCCATGGATACATTACCTAGACAGAGCAATCCATCTTAGACAGAGAACACTTAATTTACTGGAAATAAACATTTTACAGTGCTGTGATGATTTAATGTTTGTCCTGAGTATAGGCACCTTATCAGGCTGCTGTAATTAAGACTGGCATCGTTAGCTAATAGCACACTAGGACACAATACGGCTAGCACAACATAGTGCTTCTAGTTCCACCAGACTAGCAGTTAACTAAGCAGAACAGGAGCGTTTTTAGCATGACTTTAGACTTGGAGCTGAACTCACATGTGGCATACAGCATTTTATCCATTCTCCCACTGATAAGAACGTAGGGGGCCACATTCTTCAGACTATGAAGAAAGGAGGTAATTTCTTCTTCAAAACATTTAGAAATTAAAAAGAAGAAAAAATGATAACAATAAAATAATCTATTGGGCTAGATATAACCATAAGCCCAGGAGGCAGAATTTGTTGTAATACTAATGGACATTCAGTACATAATAAATAGACAACTGTTTAAGGTGGTGCTATAACCACGTACAATGGCACATGCAAAGCCAGTGCCTGAAAGACCCAGATGGGACTCAGGGAGTTTCAGCTAGCCAGCTGGGAGATGAAGGAGATGTACAATTGTCAACACAGCTTTTCATTCTGTTGGCCCTGAGCGGTCCAGAAAAGCAAGTGATATGGAAAATAAGAGCACTTTGATTCCACAAGTGCTCTGCTGGACTCTTCTCCATAGTCATCTATCCAAATCCACGAACATCTCAGGAAATCAGCTCATCCCTCTCAAAAGCATGACTTATGCTGCTTAATAATAGCAGCTGCATAGATCAAGCGAAGTTCCCTAAAACAATGGAATGAGGTAGCATTTTTTAAGAAAGGTGTCCACGGAGCTTTGCCAGAACGATTTAGAAAATGGTCCTGAAATGGGTATTCAGAGAGACATGACAGACCTAAGCACACTGCAATTGTTCATATTTATACTGGCTTTGGATGCAGCAACTACTTAGCTGTGAGAGAGGGATGATGGAGAGATTTGCATGGATAAAGCACTGAACAACACAATGAAGACAGGAGATTTACACACTGCAACACTAGATAAGCTTAAGCCATAAAGATTGAATCACTAGTGGTATTTTTCCACAGACTTAGAAAGCTTTGAGCATTTTTTTTCCCCACTTAAATATTACAAAAATAGGCATATAAAATAACTAGGACAGACTGCAAGCAAACAGAGGATCTTGGTTTCCAGGTTTGCGGAGATTGAAACATACCTGTCCATACTGAGGTATTTGTAGTCCTCAGTTAGACAGATATAGAATATGGTTGAAAACTGTTTGAAAACTTGGCTTTGAAGATATTTGGGCACTGATTATGCATTTCGCATTATTCTTGGTTCTCCAATATAATAAGCTATTCCTGCTAATCCGTAGGTAGGTGCTATGTGGAGTGTGAAAGATACCGACCTTTCCTTTTGTTACAAACCTGAAGTTTATCCAATATTCAAAATCCCTGTGGTAAACTTGGACCAAGTTCCAAATAAACACAGGTTTTGTTTGCTTAGGAGCTATGTGGATCTCAGATGATTCATAGGATTCACCTCTGAAAACAGGAAGAATTTATCTTGTGTTCAGAGCCTGGTTCTACCTTATTTTTACCAGTATTATTGTTTTCCACCTGTGCAATACTGAAACAGAGAAAAAGCTGACACAGAGGACTTTGGTGTTCTATATCTGCTGGTTATGAGGTTTTTAATGAACCTCAAGCAGTGTGGGGTTCCATTGACCATTGGTTGTCTGGGAATTGTCATCCATATTTTCTGTGATAGAAATTTTAGGCAAAGAGCAATTTAAATGGCTCACCCGAGTATGCTGACGAACTGAGAATGGAAGTTTTCTTGAACTAGTGTCATAATCAGATAGTTCTTCCTTCTATAAAGGACAAAGTGTATAGTTTCTTTTCATCAACAACAATGAAGACAGTGAAAAAGACCCAACTAAAGGCTTGTTAACAGTCATCCAGGTATATGTTTCTCTATTTAAATGACTAAACATGAAACAAACTCCATGTAGCACATCTTTCATTACAAAATTTCAGTAAAAATGCTATTTTAAATCATGATAGTAAAACATTTCCACATGCTGTTTGGTTATCAATGATATAAATGATGATAGTAGAATAGAAGCAAGGCAGCCAATTGCACTAAGATATGATGTCATGGTTGGAGCAGCAATCGTTTCCTTAGGTCATGTGATTATATTGTAGCTTGCAAATTTCCCTTTCAAAATTTGACCATGACCTGGTTATTTTGGACTCGAAAGAAGATTTTACATCAAATGCAGAAAATAGTTGTTTGGCATTTCTTATCAGCTAATATTCTGAAACATGGTGCCAGAATATTAAATTCGTATACACACACGCACACTATCATGATATTTGGCACTCATTATCCCGCTAACTATTCTGGTCTCTTCCATTCCCTGTTTTTCAGAAGGCAGATAAAAGACAGGAAAATACTGTTTATGTTTGCCAGACAACTGGAAGTCTCATCAACCAGTTGCCATCAAGGAGAATTTAGCATGTGATTCAGCTCAGTAATTTCATCCTCACTAATAAGTAATAACTGCCTGCTTGTTTCAACTTCTTGCTACAGAATGAAATAAATTATGTATGTAGGATGTTTAAAGACATCTATTGTGATATTTTGAACAGATTTCCCCATCAGCTTAGCAGTATGGACTAGCTTCTTCACAGTGCATTTAATAAATGTATCTCAAAGTAGACACCATCGATTATCCTGTTTCATTAATTGGTATGTTGATGCACAGAATGATTATAAAGGATTTATCCAGGAATCCAGGGACAGAGCCAAGAAAGACATCCAGGTTTTATTCTACCCAAGGACAACTAGTCAGTAGTAATTCCATGTAAAAAAAACCATATAGGCCATACCGGTGATCACTGAAAGCATTTACCTTCAATAATATTACAATGAATCTATTCCTTACGGTTAGCCAGGAAATGTCAAAACAATTTTCAAACATTAACACATCATCTTGCTTTGTTTTTAGGAACCTGATCAAAGGCTGTCTGAACTTACCACAAAACTCTGCTGATTTCAAAATGATTTTGATTCACCGCCAGTTCTTACAGATAGCTTTTAAATTTTACTTTGTATGTTCCTTGCAAATCTCACAGGTGCCATGATGTACATGAGGGTGATCTGCAGCTTTGGATAAACTGCTGCTTGTCATCACACATCGGGAAAACTCTCTGGGGTGTTCTTAGGTGGTGATTAATGAGAACTTTGATTTACAGCCAAGAACCACAAGGAGTCTTTAATACAACAGACAAGTTAATAAACATCAAAAGAAAGAATCCATGAGGGAGAATGGTATCTGGGCATATCTCACTTGCCTTCTTCTCATGAACTGTTTTTAAAGCATAGGTTTTAGTGCAAGTTCCTTAAACAGAAAAACATCTTCACATCATAACTCTCCTCTCATTGCAAACTGCCTTCTGCTATCTCTACTGTAATAAGAGGGTGGTAAACGCAACTGAAAAAATGATCTCCTCATCCATCTTAATCATCGAGCAATGCCACTTTTGGGAAAATTCAGAATTTCTGCTTCAGAATACAGCAGATATAACTATGAACACAGGGCTAAGCTAAGACTGGGTGTGAATATTATAATCTGCTTCCGAATCTCTGGTTAGGCAGGTGAGTATGGCTGCAGGCAGAACAAGCAGGAGAATATTCATCTTGCCAACAGAGGAGAAGGTGCTGCTTCTGACTTTGCCTTTAGCTTTCTTAAACTGGGATGGAATATGCTGCTAAGCGAGGCATGTGGGCCACTATTTTATCTACTGGTACGGAGATACTGGGTGCAGCTCCTTGCAGCATCAGTAAGCTGTCTTCTCCATCCCATCACCACTGTCTTGCCAGTCCTTCCTTTAGTAACTCTATAAATTTGCAAATATTTTCTAAATATGGATGAATACTTTTTTTTAATAGACAACTTTATTGCTGATAAAATGCAAAACTATAATGTGAGAAAAAAAAAGCACACAACACCACAAAAAACAGGCTATAAAATATAAGAAGGATTTCAATCCATCTAAGGAACAAACTTCTGAACTAACTTTCTATGAATAATTTGGATAAAAAAACTTATTACATCATTTTCATGACCAGTAAGTTTGACCATCTAAAAATTAGGTAATTAGTCTACACTAATCTTCTAGGTACCTCCAGTCATTTCAATCTCTATTTAAATTATCCAGTCACTGAGGAAAACAAGTGTTTAGAGGGTATTTCAGCCTTTTCTGGCTTAGATTATATTTTTGGAAACTTATAGTTAGATAGCAGGATTTTTTTAAATTTAAATACGAATGTAGCTTATGTTGTTAGTGGGGGTGCATGATTTGGAAACCTCTGTTGGCAGGGGAATAATCTCACTGACCTAAGAGTTCCTATCCTGTCCTATGATCCGTTCTTCCTTTGAAGCTGCAGTGTAAGCAAAGTTTTCTCCTTTACTCATCAGAACCAGAAACACTCACTGATATGCAGCATGCCCTACTGAAGAAAGATGAACGGTGATAAAATATAGAAGAATTGACATTTACACAAAGGTAACCCAGGGCATCTTGGGGATTTTTGATGTCGGATTTCCATTGTTAATATTAATTCTCTGGTGAGCCTTGAAAATTTTAAGCTTATTTTGTTTCTAATATCTCTTCTTATGGATCACTGATCTCCAGAAATAGCTTTGATTATTCTGTAGACCGATCTAGTGACGGGCTCAATAGCCTCCCATAGAGTCTCCACGTCTCCTTTCTTTCAATCATTCTGAAAAATCACTTTGACAGATAATGAAAACATTCAACAGGAAATTTCTGCCAAGGCCCAACACCATTCTCTTAAAATTAATCATCATAAACATTAAGTTCCAAAATGTTTTGGATCATAGAAAGTGTGGTAACAAAGGGATTAGTTACAACTTTCCAGTAAGCCTAAGTCTCATCATCCCTTGATTGAGAAGCACAAGTGTAGTAGTCACTGAAATGTCTTCCCTTGTGCGTTCCACTTGTTGAGGTAAAGTTAAGGACAGAGCTGCCAATATATAATGCAAAAAAAGTAGAGGATGCTGACAAGTCTACAGGTGCTTCACAAGTTTTTAAGTCACACAAGTCTAGAAGGAGAGAAAGACATCGAAATGTGGTAAACAGCTTGCCTTTCTGTCTAAGATGTAAAAGGCCAGGTTATCAGATGGTGCCAATTAGTTCAGCTTCATTGATATCACTGGAGTTACACTGGCTGAAGGTCTGGCCATGAATACTAAGGTTAGCTGTGCCACTTGGCAGTAGCTTGTTTTGGGTTTAACGTAGAGTTCTTCAAGGAGCTTTCAGGAGGAACGAAGACACGGTACACACCTGATGTCTGGATCCAGATGGATAATGAGGCAGAGAAGAATTGACTACTAGGACACACTGGAGGACAGAGTAACAGGACAACTGTGGTCCAGAGATGCAGATGGGAGTCCAGTCTCTGGAGCAAAACATCCATCAGTGAACTGACAAGCAGACTGAAATGAGGCTAGTCCTCATGAACAAAAGATCAAGACGGACTTAAAGGGCAGAGATTGAAATATTGTGAGGATTGAAGGGAACCATAAAAATCCAGAGCCAATGAGAAAAAAAGGATGCAAACTGGTAAAAAAAAAATAATAATAGAAAACAAACAAACAAACAAAAAATACCAAAAAGCAAGCTGAAGATTTACTCAGTAAGGGTCTTAGACTGTAAAGTGTCTGAGGCCAAGCCCACACTTCTTACCATTCCCTAGCTATAAAAAGCCCCAAACTAATTAATTCAGTCCAATCATCTGAGCTGAAGTACCTAATTTTGTAATCGTGTCTAAGAGTGAAAGATTATAATGGTTCCTGTTCACTGCTTTGGGAAATTTGTGGATTATATTTTAGGATCTTTGTATGTGCGTGAGAAAATATATATAGGGTCAGGAAAGAAAGAAGAGAGGAATGTCATTGATTGATGAGAACTTGTTTCCCTGTGGCTTTTGTAAAATGTCATGATGTGCCATCCTCCATGTTATCAGAGAATTATAAAGCTCTGAAGAGTAGAGCAAGAACATGGGAGATGTCTGGGTTTTGCTGCTGTGATTTCCCATGGAAATAGTTCCTGGCTACTAGAACATGAGTGACACAGCATGCAAAAATTATAGGCCGTGAGTAACATACTATATGTCACCTTTGCACTAAGTAAAATTAACAGTGACTGACTGAGTCAACACCCTTGGTATGCCACCGCTGAAGAGTAAAGTTTTGAGTCATACCAGTGGTATCAAAGCCCTGGTGATCCATACACAGCTATGTGTGAGAAGTGGGACCATCCATGACAATTTGGGTGGGATATACCAGTTTAGAGACATTGGTCAACATTTTTCGTAAGTTGTTTGAGGAAGAGAGGTCAGTGACTGTAGGAGATAAAGAGAAACTGTAGTCTGTCATTCATACTATCAGAAAGCCAGCCTGCATGTACTAACAGAACATGCTTCCTTCTTCATAGGCCAGTGTCTGAGGGTCACCTCAGTACCAGTTTTTGCCATAAGGCAGAGTTTCCCAATCTTGTTAAAAAAAATAATCCCTTTTATCTGCCTGAACAGTGAAAGTTCTTGAAGTGATTTCCTCAGCTCCCTAGACCAAACAGACACTCAATTTTACCACACTCCACATGAAGAAAACAAAAAGGAAATGGAGTCAACCAACTGAAACTCTATGAGCCTGTGTCAAAACAGGACTCTCTAAGAATGGATGAATTACATTTTTACTTCATAGCAGCAGAATAATGAAGAGTGTAAGCCAACTGGCACCCAGAACAGTGTGTGTCTGGAAAGCACTTCCTAGAGGAGCTGTGATAAAGCTAAAGGTTATTGCTCTGAAACAACAAAACTCTGTAGAACTGATGCAAAGCTTGTTGGGCTTTGGGATTCTTGCTGTCCTCCAGAGACCTGGCTCTGGCAGGAATGAGGCCTGTGTTTTTCAAAAGGGATTTCAGTGTTACTGAAAGCAACTATTTGCTGTGAAATTATGGGCATTGCATACTCAAAGACCTTTGAGTATCTGGGCTGTAGTCCAATATGATAAATAAAAACTGCTGATGACAAAAAAGATTTTAAAACACCAATAACATGTTAATGGAGGTATTTCAGTTCTGTTTCCTAATTGTATACAATCCCATAGCTCACAGAGGAGACACAAGGTGAGAAATTTTGGTCCTGATGTTTTATGCTACACAGTTTTTGTTGAAACAAAATTCTGAAATGAATAGAATGTGCTTGGGAATGAAATGAAATAGTTAAAATGAAGTGAGTTTT
Organism: Chroicocephalus ridibundus; assembly: GCF_963924245.1. Taxonomy (NCBI): domain Eukaryota; kingdom Metazoa; phylum Chordata; class Aves; order Charadriiformes; family Laridae; genus Chroicocephalus; species Chroicocephalus ridibundus. Next base: position 162,674,101 of record NC_086285.1, read on the forward strand.
GTTTTTTTGTTTTTTTTTTTAAAAAAAGCCAAAACAACTCGATTTCTGGAAATAACTTGTATCCTAGGATAAACTACAGTATTAGGATAACCAAGCATTTTCCCAAACTTTTCTATGGGCCATCTATGGGTGGGCTGGAAAGATGTGTCCTCCTTCTCCTTGCAAACAGAATGGAGACAACCACTGTCTCTCCGCTGGCCAGTTAAACAAGTGGTGGCGCCTTTCCAGGTGTTCAGATTATACTTGCATACACTACAGCCATTCATTTGCCTCCTTTAGGAGAATGATCATGATAATTGGATCATGATGACTTATTTAATCTTCATTCCCTTTTTCGACTTGGATAAGATAGGAGGAAAAACATCTTAGTAGTATCTACTCAAGTGAAGAAATGAACTTAAGTCAAATAAGATTGTGACTAGATCTGTGCAGAAAATTCACAATAAAATGAGAAACCTGCAATTCTTTTAAAGTAAACCTTTTTGACAAAGCTCACTTAGAAAGAAAAAAAAAAAGTTAAGAGCTTGATCAGTTGCTTGAGAATGTGAAATACCTCCTTTTCCTAATTTTTAATTATTTTGTTTGTTTTATTGGAAATTTCCAGACCATAATAATGCAACTGTTAATTAACTGTTAATTAACTGTTATTAAGATTTTGTATGGGGGGAAAAATAAAAGTAATGCCTACATTTTTTTTTCCAGTACTTATATTTTAATGGCCATTTCTTGATTCTATATTCCAGTAAAATAAAAAAAAAATCATATCACAAAATTCCTTGGCAAATTAGAAATACTTTTGCTGTTCATCTGTATTTATAGTTCTGTAAAATTTACTTTGTGACAATACTCACATTTAACTGTACAGAAGAATAATAACCAAAAAGAATATTTCATACAATGTTGGATATTTTCTACAATATATGGGGAAGATTAGATGCTCATAATGGCTGTATTTGGGATTTAAATCCGCATAATATATCACTTTGAATCGAAGAAGAACGTAAACCTGCCCAATAAATCACATCAGATTCAGTCTTTGTTCTGTTGTTCAATTTTCCCTGAAATCCAGTAAGAATATATAGATATTAAAAGCACAGGAAGACTCATGGAAAGGGTAAGGAATCTTTATTTCCACTTCTCACTATTTCTGCCCACTGATCACCTTTCCTGTCCTGTGGTTCTTACCTTTTTCTTCCTCTGCCTGCATCCAGTTCTATAACTGTCAGCTTTGCATCTCACAAGTTAAAAACAAATTGCTGTTTGTGAATATTCACACTAAAAATTTAATAAATTTTTTAAATGACGAAATGTTTTCTGATTTTTTTAAATTTTATTTTATTTGACACCAAATGTATCAGACGATTTTACAGTCTTCTCATAAACAGCTCATTAACAAAGGAAAATTATATAAATACATATTTTACTGAGAATTAGTCCCTTAGATCCACCATTTCTTCATTCTCTTATTTCCTTTGAATTTCTGTATGTCTGTGCACACCTCTTCTGGGCCTTTCTTTCTGCCAAACCAGAGTTATAGGGTAGTGATAAGGTATGTATTGAGTGTACTTGTCACCATATGACTATTTTATTTTATTTTATTTTGTTTTGTTTTGTTTTGTTTTGTTTTATTATTTGTCCATATCAGCTAGCATTCAGCTCTCTTTATACTGGTCAAAAGTAGGTCAATGGATTTTGTCTAGTTTTCTGTCTAAATAAGTGAGGTCAGGATTTGGCCCAACTCATAAATATTTCCCTTATTCCAGGAACTTGAAAAAACAGAGGTAAAGCTGAATTCATTGCTCATTTAAGTTAAAAGAATGGCTGAAATTTCACAAAAAATATCATCTGTATGGCCTACAATTAATATGGAAATAAAAAGGAAAAAGAGCTGTGTGAGTTTAGATTATGTAGTTCTGCAAGAAGCTAAGTTGACATGCATGCACAGCCAGATCAGATATTGAGCCAGAGATAAGGGGCTGAGGTCCCTAAATTGAGAGTGCCAACTCAGAAGAGATACCTGAGGACGGTCTATTGCAGTACAGCAGCACTTGTTCCATCAACGTCCATCAAAATGAAGAGATGCTGCTGTTGGCACTGTTTGTGTCCTGTTACACCCCTCTGTAACTTAGGGGTGGTTCATCAAACCAAAAATATGAGAATTCATGTTCAATACATTCCTTTAAATAAATAGTATTAGACCTGTAATTCCTTTCCCTCTAAAGAATACCCTAATCAGAAAGCAAGCTGCAGAATTCATTATAAGGAAATCACAGAATCATAGAATCATTGAATGTGTTGGGTTGGAAGGGACCTCTAAAGGTCATCTAGTCCAACCCCCCCTGCAGTAAGCAGGGACATCTTCAACTAGATCAGGTTGCTCAGAGCCTCATCAAGCCTGGCCTTGAATGTCTCCAGGGATGGGGCCTCCACCACCTCTCTGGGCAACCTGTGCCAGTGTCTCACCACCCTCATTGTAAAGAACGTCTTCCTAATGTCTAATCTAAACCTGCCCTGCTCTAGTTTAAAACCATTGCCCCTCGTCCTATCGCTACCTGCCCTTGCAAACAGCCCCTCCCCAGCTTTCTTGTAGGCCCCCTTCAGGTACTGGAAGGCCACTATAAGGTCTCCCCGGAGCCTTCTCTTCTCCAGGCTGAACACCCCCATCTCTTTCAGCCTGTCTTCATAGGAGAGGTGTTCCAGCCCTCTGATCATCTTTGTGGCCCTCCTCTGGACCCGCTCCAAGAGGTCTATGTCGTTCTTGTGCTGAGGGCTCCAGAGCTGGACACAGTACTCCAGGTGGGGTCTCACCAGAGCGGAATAGAGGGGCAGAATCACCCCTCTGGATCTGCTGGCCACGGTTCTTTTGATGCAGCCCAGGATGTGATTGGCCTTCTGGGCTGCAAGCACACATTGCTGGCTCATGTCATGAAACTATGTAACAGCAAATCCAAAAAGTAGGAATCGTCAGGATGAAATGAAGTGCCACTGACTGCATCTGATCTAACTATCTAGGTTCCCATTACAACTGGAAAAGATCTGGTAAATAAAATCAAAATCATGTTTCCTTTCTTTTGAATGAGAGAGGGTAAAAGCGTTCTTGTCACTGTGTTTCTTCGATGCTCCCTTATAAATTATGTCCTTCTGATCTCATGACATTTCCTACAGTGTCCTTCCTTTGGTAAAGTGATTAAAGGGCATCTTCCTCCTGTTCTCTAGAGAAGAGCAGGACCTAACATGATCTTTAGTTCACTGTCAAGAAAATATATATGTGTTTGAGGCAGGCAGAGAAAGAAATCAAACTTAGGTCTCATATGCTCAATCATAAGGTGACTATAAAAAAAAAACATCTGGGAGAAGCTCCTTTTTGGGGTTGGTGTAAAAGGTTTGGAGCCTGTTCATATGGATCCATCAAGATTTTAGAAAGATGAAACTGTATAATAGCCTTGACTAAGACAAATAAAACTAGATAGCTGAGAACAGCCAGTTCACTGCTTTGAAAAGAGCCAGGTGTTTTCCTTTTCAGCATGAAGGTCTTCAGAGACTGTGAGGCTCTTTTGTATATTTAAGTGGACTCTGACATTGCCACCCTGCATAGGACATTCAGTAAGTCTGGCCACAGGGACAGAGCCCATAGGCACAGACAGATGTGTGACGACCATTTCACATATAAGGGAGAAGGTCTTTGATGACATTCTGCTGCTAGAAAGTCACCTTTCAATAAGCCCAGCATGGATCACTTAGTTGTTGAGTTGTGCTACTGCGTCTCACAACCTTGGAAATACTCGAGGAATCTTCTCAGCAGATTATAGCAGATCCATGCCTGTGGTTTGGCCATGATGATCTGGAGAAGGAAGGAACCCATTGAAATGCATAGGAAAACTGAGTATCAAGGCCACTTGCAAGGTGCCTGATACTTATTATAGAATCTATGTTCTAGTGCAATGTTGTTGGTAGGACAAGGGGTAATGGTTTTAAACTAAAAGAGGGTAGATGCAGACTAGATATAAGAAAGAAATTTTTTACAATGAGGGTGGTGAAACACTGGCCCAGGTTGCCCAGACAAGTGGTAGATACCCCATCCCTGGAAACATTCAAGGTCAGGTTGGACGGGGCTCTGAGCAACCTGATCTAGTCGAAGATGTCCCTGCTCATCTTTAAAGGTCCATCCAACGCAAACCATTGTATGATTCTATGATATGTTGAATGTCAACTCCTTCTGCCACCAGGAACCTAATTTTTAAGACAGGAAACATCTCAGATGAAGACATCTGAGTATCATTTATGAGCAGTCCTGGACAACCGGGGAGGTCCCTGCTGACTGGAGGTTAGCAAATGTGAAACCCATCCACAAGAAGGGCCGGAAGGAGGATCCAGGGAACTACAGGCCAGTCAGTCTGACCTCGGTGCCTGGGAAGGTCATGGAACAGATCCTCCTCAGTGCCATTACACGGCACATGCAGGAGAACAGGGTGATCAGGCCCAGTCAGCATGGGTTTGTGAAGGGCAGGTCATGCCTATCAAACCTAATATCCCTCTATGATAAGGTGACCCACTTAGTGGATGAGGGAAAAGCTGTGGATGTTATCTACTTGGATTTTTGCAGAGCTTTTGACAGTTTCCCACAGCATTCCCCTGGAGAAACTGGCTGCTCATGGCCTGGACAGGTATACTCTTCGCTGGATAAAAAACTGGCTGGATGGCCGTGCCCAGAGAGTGGTGGTAAATGGAGTTAAATCCAGTTGGTGTCCAGTCACAAGTGGTGTCCCCCAGGGTTCAGTGCTGGGGCCGGTTCTCTTTAATATCTTTATCAATGATCTGGATGAAGGGATCGAATGCAGCCTCAGTAAGTTCACAGATGACACTAAACTGGGCGGGCGTGTTGATCTGCTTGAGGGTAGGTTGGCTCTGCAGAGGGATCTGGACAGGCTGGACCGATGGGCTGAGACCAATGGTATGAGGTTCAACAAGGCCAAGTGCCGGGTCCTGCACTTGGGTCACAACAACCCCATGCAGCGCTACAGGATTGGGGCAGAGTGGCTCGAAAGCAGCCAGACAGAAAAGGACCTGGGGGTGTTGGTTGACAGCCGGCTGAATATGAGCCAGCAGTGTGCCCAGGTGGCCAAGAAGGCCAACAGCATCCAAGCCTGTATCAGGAATAGTGTGGTGAGCCGGACTAGGGAAGTGATCATCCCCCTGTACTTGGCACTGGTGAAGCCCCACCTCGAGTACTGCGTTCAGTTTTGGGCCCCTCGCTACAAGAGGGACATTGAGGTGTTGGAGTGTGTCCAGAGAAGGGCTACAAAGCTGGTGAGGGGTCTGGAGGACAAACCTTATGAAGAACGACTGAGGGAGCTGGGGTTGTTTAGCCTGGAGAAGAGGAGGCTGAGGGGAGACCTTATCACCCTCTACAACTACCTGAAAGGAGGTTGTGGAGAGGTGGGGGCTGACCTCTTCTCCCTGGTGACAAGTGATAGGACGAGGGGAAACGGGTTCAAGTTACGTCAGGGGAGGTTTACATTAGATATTAGGAAACATTTTTTCACTGAAAGGGTTATTAAACTTTGGAATAGGCTGCCCAGGGAAGTGGTGGATTCACCATCCCTGGAGGTGTTTAAAAAAAGGGTAGATGGGGCACTTAGGGACATGGTTTAGAAGTGGCTCTTGTCAGGGTAGGCTAAAGGTTGGACTCGATGATCTTAAAGGTCCCTTCCAACCTCAGCAATTCTATGATTCTATGATTCTATGATTCTATGAGTAGTTGATCAGAATCGTGTGTTCCTGTCCAGCCTGCTCTAGGTGAACCTTCTTTGTCAGGGGCGTTGGACTAGATGATCTGCAAAGGTCTCTTCCAACCCCTACGATTCTGTGATTCTGTGATCTTTTCTTAAAGTGTAGAAGGGAAAGACCTGGAACTTGTGCAGATGCTGCCTGCTGTTTCTGCATCAAAACATTATAGACAATGAATATATCGATGAAACTGAGTTTAATTCTGAGCTGCCGAGACAAAAAGTTAAACTGAAAATGTTCTTTATTCAAATGAAAATAATATTAAATTTCTAATTTCCTAGTGTATCTGGGACAAAATTTACTTTTTTAGGTTTTGTTTATTTATTCTATGGGTCTGGGCAGGTGTGCATAGGTTCTTGAACATGCTTATTCTCAACAACAAAATAAGATTTAAAAAAAGAAATGGAGGGAAGAAAAAATGGGGAAAAAGGGTATCTCCACCCTTTTTCTGAAATGTTGTGAGTAGAGATTTTTTCTCTACAATCCACTTCTGTATGGAATTCATTATAAAATGTTGACGTATGGTATTCATCAAGATCTTTCCCACAGCACTTGCAAGTACTGTTTTTGAAAAATAACATCCATCTGTTGATACCACATGCCAATCACTGTTATCCTTTAAATATATTTTCCAAGGGGAATATTTTGAGAAAATATGTCTGACGATGACTAATTGACTTTTACACAACAGCTAGGTATTAGGAGAGTTTAAATTGAAGGTATTATCTGGGTTTACTGCCCTTGTCATTTTTATCCCCCTTTAAGACTAAATTTTATTTATGAAGTAGAATTAATTCAATGAGGGATCAATTTGGTGCATACTAGCTCCCCACAGTCATTTTATTCAATTAACACTTTGGTTTAAAGGTTATACATGTGCGCGTGTGAATTAGTAGCTTTCCCTCTGCACTGTACAATGTGCTGCAAAGTGGAGGCTTGAGAGACTAAGGGCAAAATTGCTGAGTACTTTTCAGTGAATGACATGACACACTGAAAACTCAACTTTTAGAGTATGTAGGAACTTTGTAGGACAGATTTAGTCACAATGGATAACATGAAGTCTGCACAGGGAGTTTTTCTGTAGTGAAAAGATAGTCTGGGCTAACAAACATAATTTTATTTTTAATTTATGAATTAAGTATTTCAAATACAAACACTTTAATAGAAAAGGTCTTTAATACCTGTAGTCTCAGATACCATTCCCACTCCCTCCCCTAATATCATAGACATCTGCTGGCTATCCCATTGTTTTGGCCACTGATTCGCTCCTGCTAACTCCCTGTAACTGCTTCCCTCACATATTTGAGACTGCCTGGATTTACTGTTACTGTTTAAAGGTGTGATACTTCCACAAAGGATTAATTCTAGATGTGAAGAGTTTTCACATGAATATCCCTTGTCTCAGGGTTTTAAAGTCTTTGAGACGGTCATTTAAATAAACACAAGTATAACAGCTCATCCTTTAGAAGGGGGATAAGAACGAAAGTTTACTCATCTGGGCTTAATAAAAATTTTTAATCTTTTCTTTGTCATGCATCATTTTAGGAACAACTCTAGGTATTTCTAGGTTACAGATGGGCAGGAAATTGCTTCAAAATCTAACATCTGTAAGGTAGCTTTTTCTTACAAATCAGGTGAAAATTCGCATCTTTCAAAGGCTGTCATAGAAAAAATTGTGAAGACTGGTACATAGTCCGTACAAAAACAAAACAAAACAAAAAAACCCAAGAGGGTAACAGATTCTAATGCAGAAGATGAGGAATTAAAGCTGTACTCTCCCTCCTGCTTACAACAAGGCCAGAGAAAACAGGGATCTGACAGACTATATAAATGAAGTAATTTATTTAGAGATGAAAGATGACTTTGGAAAACGTTCAGGTGGCAGAACCAACATTCAAATCACTGCTTAACACTAGGCAGAGTGAGGAAACGTATTTGAGTCTGTTACATCCTAATGAAGTAGCCCCGCTACTCTAGTGTATGCATACTTTCTTGCTCAATTTCATCTACAGATAAGCAACTTTTTCTTAATCAAGTGCCTCGTTCATTAAAAAAAAAAAAAAAAAGCGGCTATTTGCAAACGAAAACACACAAAAGAGCCCCTCATGAAAACAGTTCTTGGCCTTCGCTAAGAACCATTGCAAAGCACACAGGACACTCAATTGAGACGTTCATGGCTCAGTTTCTTGGCATGACTGATTCAGATCCTGACTAGCTCAATTACAACAATATCGACACAATCTCCACAGCATTTTTTTTCTAAACTGCAATCTTAATTTTGTCAGCATGTCTTCTTGATCAAGTAAAAGCACTCTCATTATTCCTGATGCTTTGCTCTTTCACAGTGGTTTTAAATGAAGAAAATTCTGGTATGTTCTGTTGTGATCTAACACTGCATTGCATCAGGGTAAAGAGCAGCTCTGTTTATATATGTATATGTACATATGCAATTTTCTTGTCTTCTGTTTTACTGTGATGAAATAGATTTCAAGGATGTAATTTTGCCTGTGTGTCTATTATTCCAGATTTCCCTAATGTTCCTAATAGTTACCCAAGTGAGTTTTTAAGCTTGCCTACACAGAGACTTTCAATAAAATTAATCTGAATTAAAGATCTTGTTTGAAAATGCATTGCCTAAGCATATGAAATTACTGTTTGGTTATTCTGAATGGAATGAAAGCAACCTTAACTGAATTTCCCTCCTTCCCTTCCAAAACAAATAAAAAACAATACAAATTTATCAAATAAGAGTGTAGTTTCATGTAGGATTTAAACCAGGATAAATCCTTAGAAGACGGATGTGTGCCATGACCTATTTGTGTTGCTGTCTGGCCCGCAGTATTCAAAGAAAGGAAAACAGGCATAGAAGGGACAACGGCATTTGAGGAAAGAAGAAAAAAGGCTGAAGACATTTCATATACTGTTTTAATAACATTTCTCTGTGTATGAGTTATATTGATTGTCCAGAATTTCATTTCTTACATGTGTTTAGTAGCAGTATGTCACTAGACATGACTATGCCATCTCTTCCGTTAAAAGACACTTACTATGCTCCCGTTGAACTGGAAAGATTGAAAGGGGTAAAATCTTCTTTCTGAAGCTGCTAACAGGTGAGTTGCCAATCTGAACAGAAGCCAAATGGAAACCTGGCTTGCCAACCAGCACTGATGTTAAGTACATCTTAATCACCCAAGTACTCAAGTATATCTTAATAACCCAAGAATGCCTGGGCAATTGGTCTAAAATCCAAAATGGACTGAAATAGACAGGGTTTTTAGAACAATTTCTAGGAGTGATACACACCTAAGACATTGCAGACTAGATCAGGAAAAAGAATTTTTAAACCGTCCATTAAACAAACTCTTAAAGTTCACCATTTGTTGAAGATTGTTAAGATGAATTCTCACAAATTCTTATTCTCTCATTCTCATGTGCTCCTCCAAGCTTCTCTTTAGCCTAAAGAAGAGAAGATGGAGAGGGGGCTCACAAAAGGAGGAAAGAAAGAGCTTTAAAAGAAAAGAGCATTAGCATAAAAGATTTAATTCTTCACCTTGGTACATATTGATGGTTTTCATGTATTTATGGCTATTGAAACAGTTTCTTTAAATAAGATGACTCTTTTCTATTTCCTTTTTTTACATAAAATTGTAGTTGCTTACATAGCTAAAGATTATCAGCAAGTATTTTTATGTTGTCATAAGATGGAAAAGTATGATTTATTTAAGGTGATTTTGGCCTGGATCATTTGTGATGAACCCAGGGTCTCAAACAAGTTTTTTGTGTTTTGCTCAAACAAGTATAGATTACTCTTTAGTGTCATAATATTGATTTCAGGAGCTGTACAACATAGATCAATAAAGTTAGACTGTTCATCAGTTTGAATTATCTACATGATATTCCAAATGATATATCATTTTTCAAGTGTTTTTTTTTTTCCCTTATTAGAATTTTGTGTCCTACAGTGTAATCGAGTACTAGTTCCTTCCTCAGTGAACAAGGAATTCATGTCTGACAGAAGGCAGGTCTGGGACTAAACACTAAGTGGAAATAAGAAGCTTTACATTGTTTTGTCACATTTGTGTGTCTGCCTTGGGACAATATTTCCCTTTACGTGTTTACCTGATTTAGAGGATTCTACTAAGAGGCAACATTTCTGCAAAATGGAATTTTCTTATTGGTCTAGCAGATAACTCTGTTCTTGAACTTTCTTATAGGCTCAGGATACAAGACAAATGTACTCGGGAAATGCAGAACCATACAGAACACAATTTAATTACTTACTTATTTTACCTTCATGTGAACTACAGTATTTGAAACTGGATGTCATGCAAAGTCTTCTGTGGAAGACAGCAATCCTAACCCAAAAAAAAGACTGAAGAGGTTGCTCTTTAGTGACTTAGTCTGCTTTTGAAGGCTTACATTTTTTCCAGTTTTATCAGCAGATTTTCATTATTATTCTAGTGGTTCTGAAACAATTTGCCAAATTACCTCAATATTCTGATGATAAAGTAGTTGTACAGTTTCTTTTCTTCCAATTATGTTTTTTTTTTTTCTCCAGCTGCTCCTAACAGAATGTAAGATTGAAGATACAAACATTGTGCACTTTTTGAAGTTCTGTTTCAATGTTTGATATGGTATGGTGCAATCACGTGCAAAAAGCAAGGTTCTTCTTGTTAGTATGAGTTCATTAAAAATGTCTGCCTGATTCTTACACCCAGCCACAGGGACTCATGCTGGGTCTCACTGTCAGCAAAAAGGGTTATACTCTAGTACTCTGACAATGGAATTTAGGTTAAAAGTGAGATATGAGGGTGAAAATCGACTTTATCCTACAGGTATAATTTCAGTGTGACTGAATATATACACTGGGTACCCAGTACACCAAAGTTCTTAATTCTTAGGATGGCCCAGGAACACCCCAACTGGTCTCTGCACTGATGAAACAGTGGGATGACTCCAGACAAGGACTCTTTTTATATTTATATATAAAAAGAGAATTAGAATTACAGCTATTATATAAGCATACATATACATATATAGTTCTTCTATATTTTCATATATGTGAGCACTTTGCAGTTCAGAGGAAACAGGTAGCAAATCAAAGAGTGTTCTGAGATCATGTGGGTATAAGAGTTTCAAAAAATGGCAACCAACCAATCTCACAGCAATATGAAAATACATAGGTTTATGATGGTGGCTTTTGTGTGGTCACCGCCTTCCGCTTATGACATACTTCTGGGAAAACCAGAATGGGCATCAGGTCCTGCCAAGCAACCAGAGGGCAAGATGAAAACACGTAGGATGTGACATTACATAAAATGGTGACTCCCTGTCATAAAGTGGAAGCTGAAACAAAACGGCAGCACCAAGTATTCAGTGGGAAAGAAGTTCCTGTTGTGACATCCCGCTGAATTAACCAGCAGTGGTGGCACAGGGGCCATTGCTCCTGCCACTCAGTGCCAGGGTATTCCGTGACTGTGTGGGCTATGATGTTTCACAAAATGACAGACCCCAAAAAAGCTGTTTGTGGCTTCTTTCTTGCACAGTGTATCAGGTGTCCGTGAACAGATCCTGGCAGGGGGCTGCTGGGCAGCCTGTGTGTGGAGCGGCCGGGGCTGCCCCGTGCCGGACACAGCCGGTCCCAGCCGGCTCCAAGGGCCCCAGCGCAGGACACAGCTGAGCCCCTCAGCCAAGCTGGGGGCGCCGGGGGGAAAAGAGGTTTGCGAAAGGGCCGAAGGCGGCCCAGGCAGAGGAGGAGGAAGGCAAGGAGGGAGCAGCAGCAGAGGGAGCCCCAGGGCGGAGGAGGAGGAGGGCAGGAGGTGCTGCAGGCCCGGAGCAGGGATCCCCTGCAGCCCTGCAGAGACCCCGCTGGAGCAGAGACCCCCCCTGCAGGCCGGGGAGGGCCCCAGGCCGCAGCGGGGGGATATTTCCTGCAGGAGCTGCGGCCGTGGAGAGCCCAGGCGGGAGCAGGTTGTCCCTGAAGGACTGCAGCCCGGGGCAGGGCCCGCGCTGGAGCAGGGAGAGGGGTGAGGAGGGAGGAGCGGCCCCGAGGGGCTGGCACGGACGGACCCACACCCCCAGCCCCAGCCCTGCGCCCCTCGGGGTGGGGAGAAGTCTGTATTGAAGGAGTGAATTTGGGCCTGGGGGAAAAGGGAGTGGTGCGTGAAGGTGTCTTAGTTCTTATTTCTCACCATCCAGATCTCTTTTTAACTGAAAAAAAATTCAGTTACTGTTCCCCAAATCAAGTCTGTTTTGCTTATGATGGGATCTGGTCAGTGATCTCTATGTCTTATGTCTACCAATGAGATTTTCCATCCTGTTCTCTCCCTGCCTGCTATGGAGAAGGAGGAGGGAGAGAGTGGCTGGGGAAGGGGCCTGAGGCTATCCCACCAGACAGGGTGAGTTACCAGCAGACACCTGATATGGCTCACTGTATGGTGAGGCTAAAACGCACCAGTAAAAGTTCCCACTGCTGAGGCAGAAGGAGGGGACACCACTTCAGCGACTTCACCACTGCACCACCATTTTTATATTAACACAGGCTTCTAGGGTATCTGCACCCCCAGGTTGCACTGTGACAGTACGGATAAAGGAAATAGTGATTTAGTGTCTCCTAGCCATATTGCTTTTCCCTTTCCCTTCTGTGGCCCAGTGCACCCATGGGTTGTTTGCTTTGTGAAAGCACTTGCGTAAGTGTGATCCCTGTGGGCACGAAACCCTCAGGTGACCCATAAAATAAGTACAGCAGAAAAATGTACAGCTTTCCCTGAACTGCTTCTCTGAGAGATCAGACAAGGCCCAGCACTGGTGCGAAGGTGGAGACGCAAATGAAGGTTACTCATGAAGGCGTGAAGACAAAGACAGTGAGACCATCCTGTGGCAGAGAGAGACCAAGCTGTGAGGTCACTTTCACTTTGACAAAAAATTGCAACTTAACTTCACACAGAAAACACCCAAACTGGTAAATAAAGAATAAAGTACACTCTCTGGCACTGAGATCATTTAGCACAGCAGCTTTCATGTCCACTCTATAAAAGAGTCCTTTTACTCAAAATAGTGAAACCCTGTCCTGAGTGCCTGGTTGCAGTAGTCCATGATCTTAACTAACTCCTGATTGTCCTCGGGCATTACTCAATAAAGTGCTAGTTGACCCAAGCCATTGACCTGGCCATTTTTAATTTATTAGTATGGACTCAGTCATATCTTTTCACTGCAATGATTTTTTAGTGTCTCCTTCAGGACAGACACTCTGATTAACAGTCACCGAGGGTAGAATTCAGCTTCAGATCAAAATACCCGTAGCGCAAGCATATAAACATAGGCAGTTGCCTAAACATTGGTATGTAAAGCCATATGAATCATAGAATCATACAATGTGTTGGGTTGGAAGGGACCTTTAAAGGTCATGCAGTCCAACCCCCCTGCAATAAGCAGGGACATCTTCAACTAGATCAGGTTGCTCAGAGCCTCATCAAGCCTGGCCTTGAATGTCTCCAGGGATGGGGCCTCCACCACCTCTCTGGGCAACCTGTTCCAGTGTCTCACCACCCTCATTGTAAAGAACGTCTTCCTAATGTCTAATCTAAACCTACCCTGCTCTAGTTTAAAACAATCACCCCTCGTCCTATCGCTACATGCCCTTGCAAACAGCCCCTTCCCAGCTTTCTTGTAGGCCCCCTTCAGGTACTGGAAGGCCACTATAAGGTCTCCCCGGAGCCTTCTCTTCTCCAGGCTGAACAACTCCAACTCTCTCAGCCTGTCTTCAAAAGAGAAATTTCATATATATTTGAGAGTTAAGGAACTAGAGAGATATGTCATAGGACCTATGACATTCTGCAGTGGCATCTGAGTTGAGGGAATATAAACCAGAGCAAATAAAATCACAATAGCTTCATATGTTTAAGGTGTAAGTCAAGCTGTAAATTTCCATTATAGTTAATGAATTTTCACCAGAGTTTAAATTCAGTTTTCTATAAAAAGGGGTCTAGCACCCTCTGAGATGTCTAAAGCTGTCAGAATCATTCAGATAGGACTGGCAAATACAATACAGAACCTATGCCCTTCTGGAAAGTGGAAGCCATGCATGCTCTAAAGTATCTCAAATTACAGTAGACACCCTGGGGTAGACAACTGAATCAGGTCAACAGTCTTTTAAGGTATGGTAGCAAATGCCAGCATTAAGAGTTTGTGTGCTAAACTGGGTCAACAAGCCATCAGACAATGAATTAAAATAAATTTGATTAGAATTTTCCTCTGGCACTAAATTTGAGTGAAACGGAATGGCCTCTGTTTGTCCTATTAGAATCTCCAAATCAAGAGCAGCCACATCCAAACTGCTTATTGGGAATGATCTCAAGGTTTTACTAAGCCCTAAAATGTACAGGCTATCCCAGATTAAAATCATGCCAAAGTTAATCACAATTTCACTGTAGGTGGAATGAAGCTTCAGAACACTTGAGTGTTCTTTCAAGCTATTTAATTAACTAGGATAGACATAGTATGTAATAAAGAATAGTATATAGCTTGCTGTACCTGAAAGAGACAGTTTTGCTCATCCTATCTTGATGAGTGCCATTGGTGGCACAATTGGTCTAAGACTGGAATTTCTTGGACTGCTAAGAAGATGGAAAAGGCGTGGTTTCAGAAAATTCTCCTGGGCACACACGTGCAACTTTAAGAATGTTAATAAAGTGGGAAATTGATCCTAAGTGCATACTTTCGGGACTTAGGCTCCCATGTTCTGGAAACATTTCTCCCAACCCCTTTCTTCTTTTTGACAGCAGCATCAGTTATTTCCCACTTCAGTTGTCACCCCAACAAAACTGTTGTAGTAAAAATGTTCTGCTTTTTCTTGCTACAAAAAGCTTCTGCTCAAACATAAGCCCTATTTAATCTCGGGCCAGAACAGTAACACAAAGGTTTTTCTCCCCTCAAGCAGAGGTTGCAAACCATTTTGTTTAATAGAGGCCTATCAGGAAAGCCTGCAATTCCTCATGTGTGAATGAAGCTATTAAACCCCAAACCTCATTACACAAATAATGTCCATTTTGATATTTCAAAGTACTTTTAGCAAGGTGCTCACAAGAGTGCTGTAAATGATCCGTAAACAGTGGAACACTATAGGGACAAATTGTAGATTGGGCAATTTATTTTCACAAAAGTTTACTGCCAAAGGAGAAAGCAATTGCCAGGGTCACTTGAGGGCCCGATCCTACAAAAGCTCCTCTCCTCTGTCTTCCTTGTTCATGCTGTGACACTGTGTAAATCAGGAAGATTAGTCCTGTGAGTAAGGTATTCTTAGGTAAGTAAGGGGTTTGCAGTATTGTATTTTTACTGTGTAATCACAAAAAACGTGTACCCCCTTCATATGTTTGTAGGTAATTCCCTCACATTTCTAAATAATTTCTTTTTATTCTTTCTGGCAGATATATCACCACTATAAGCATGAGGAACTAAGACTAAAAAGAGGAACTAAGCAAGAATTTCACATGATACTTGACCAGGACTTGTCTTTGTAAATGAAAAAAAAAAAAAAAGTCACTTCTTGAAAGTGTAGATTTCTGCAGTATTCCTGAATTCCAGGAAAATGGAAAGGCTGAGGAAAAAAGACTGTTTTCTTTCAAGTGTTCCATGTACGATGCTTTCAATTTATCCCAAACAAACCAAAAAAAGGCTGAATTTCAGTGATGCTTTTTTATATTGACTTTTACTATATATCAAAACGAGTTTAAATCCTGCATTTCAACATTTCCTATTTCCAAACTATGGAGCTAGTATCCAACAGCTAGAGATGATAGCCTGTAAAATCACGCTACCTGGCACCAGCTGAGGTGACAGGACTGGTGATGGAGACTTCAAAGGACTGTGGTTTCATGACGTATTTGTCATATTGTTTTTGAGATCAGTGAGGGACTGATTCTGAAGACAGTCAGCAGGAACAGCTTCACTTTAACCTGTGCCAGTTGTCCGCCATTTGTTCTTGAAATGTATTTCAGCATCTCTGTGGTGGGTTTGACCTTGGCTGGCTGTCAGATGCCCACCTAGCCACTCTCTCACTTCTCCTCAACACGACAGCAGGATAAATTAAGGTGAAAAAGCAGGCTATTTCTCTCACATTTTTTCTCACTCCTCTCTCTCTCACAGCTGCTACACAGTGCTTTTTACTCTCCTTAAAATATGTTATCACAGAGGTACCGCCAGCTTTGCTGATGAAGTCAGCTTTGGCCAGGGGTGGATCCATTTTGGAGCTGGCTGGAACCAGCTGTGTCCATCATGGGGCAGCCTCTGATCTCTCCTCACAGAAGTCCCCACTGCTACCAAAACCTTGCCATATAAACCCAGCATACCCTCATATCCCATTACTCTGATATTAGCTTCTGTCACAACCTAACCTGCATTTTGGGAACAACTACTCTGCACCAGGGACTACAAAAGGAGAGGTGACATTCTGCTCTTGTATTAGCTCAAAACACTCACACTGTGCCTTCATACTTGGTTTATTGCCAACTGCACCTGTGGCACAGTTGGAAACTGGATATAAGGATAATGAAACCATCTGAAGTCATGTGGTTGGTCTCCAGTGATTCTCAGGCTGCCTAGATGTGCATTTCTCATTAGAAGTGGGAATAACATAAACCGTTTTTGTTTAGGGGCACCTTAGGCATCATTATCTCATCCTTAAGCTTTGCATTCTAAGAATGATATCAAACCCAAATTCAATAGAGAAAGGTTCCCTCAGGAATCTGACCAATATTCACTCTAGATTTCATGCTCTTACTCACAGGCTGTTGTTTAGGACTTGTGATATAAGACTTTCCTTTTGCTAAGTACAAATCAGAAACACATTCCAGAAACAAATCTGGAAACTCAAAATCATCGGGAGACTAAGCCAGAGGTGTAAATTCCAGACCTTGCAGTACCAGTACCCCCTACAATCACTTCTCCCCATCCTTTAGTGAAGGTTGATTAGATACCAAACAAAAAGATTTTTATAAAAATGAGTCTTAAAACTGGAATTTGACCTGTTGACAGTTACAGGTCTTTGACAGATTCTTGGAACCCTTGAAGCTCTGATATTTGGATGTCTGTGGATCTAACTTTGAAACTAGACTGGCTTTGAGATGTAGATTGAACCATACAACATCCAGAGATGCCTTCCAGCAAAATTATTCTTTGTCTCTATGACATTGTGTTAATCTAATCCCTGATAAACTGTTAAAAATTACTTTTTAACTAAAACAATAGCTATGGGAACACAAACAGAGTTATCTGCCAGCAAAGGGGACAGCTAATTCATCTGTTGCTGAACACTATTTTCAGATGTAATCACAATGTTTCCTACCTAGAATTATTGGCATTGAGCTTGTAAATGTATCCCCTAAGGGAGGAAAAACACTGTAAATAACTCGCCTTTAAAGAGGGAGGTTTATTGGATTTTTACACCAGACAACATGAGCTCTGGTTAAATTCTGAGTGATATTTATGTCCCTGTACATCCAGCCACATCAACTTCATTTTTTTTTAATTTCTTTTTTTTATTTTTTTTTTTTTTTTTTTTTTATTATGGCCTTAATGAATATAACAATCATTGGTATTCACTTCCAAGTGTTTCTAGTTTTCAAAATACAGACACATTAAAGGAGGGTGAACATGGCAGCTGAAAAAATAGTGTCTTCCAATTTCTTTTACTGCCTCATGAATTAAGGAGAAAAAGGGGCAGGATGGTGGAAGAAAGGAGAGATGAAAACAGAAATGAAATTATTCTTCTGGTATACATATCCAATAAGACTGTACGGCCTAAAGGGAATGGGACCACGGTTTTTCAATATGCTCAGCTGAACTCTGAGTTGTTACCAAGTTATCAGGCACAGCAATTTACACAGACCTCAAGGGATATTGGGTATGGATCAGTACAAGCGTCATGGGAGCACAAATATAGCTTAAATCTGCTACACTGTGTGGCACAAGGTGCTGAAGTATTTGAGCTAAGGGCTTGACCCCCCACTTCCCACACATGATGTGCTACTTCAGATCCTTGGATAAGTCCATCTCAGAGCTCCCTAGATCATGTAATTATTTAGCAATATTTTCAACATGTTTATGCCATGGGCATAGACACTATAATGCAAGTTTGCCTGTAGGAAGTGATACTGGCCTGATTTTCTAAAGGTGGCTGCACATATGTTGTAAAATACCTTAAAAATATTTAGACCTATTCCAAGGGTGGAAAATTCCCCCTAGAGAAGTCAGAACAAAATGTTTTGCTTCTCTGAGAGTGGCCTGACCTCAGATTTTCATATGGTCAGTCTGTTTGTTTGTAGATAGCTGCATAGTGTAATTTCTCCCAATTTATATTTCAAGTGTCATCTCTTCTTCCACCACATTGCAGAGAAAATAAATTAGAGGAAAGTCCTTTTTCTCTGCCTTTACAAGATGAAAAGAGAGAGCCATTTGGTGATCTGCTCAGTCCTGTCAGGCTGAGTTAGGCACATTTTTGGAACATTTATAATATTGAGTTCTTCAGCAGGCATTCCTTATGACAGGATTCATCTGACTAAATGTGGTTGCTAATGTGCATTTCAACAAGACACTTTTGGTTCTTTTTACTGTCACGGAAGATCTAGTAATATAGACAATGGAATTTAGGGTGTGATTCATCTCCTCCTAAACGGATGCCTACATCTGTTCAGAGGAATTGCGTCCTAAACTCCATCAACTGAATTGATGAGATCTCTACTGGTGATAATGGGAGCACAGACAACCAGTTCAAATGTAGGCTCTGAGCAACCTGATCCAGTTGAAGATGTCCCTGCTTACTGCAGGGGGGTTGGACTAGATGACCTTTAAAGGTCCCTTCCAACCCAACACATTCTATGATTCTATGAAAACAAGATCAGACATACTTCTTTCTCAATATTGGCTTGTTTTAAATACCTCACCTGTTTCCTTTGACACGTTGCAGCTCCCTGAATAGCCTTTCTTCCTCTACTGCTATATACTATTGTTTTACATACATGGTTTTTTTTCTCCTCTGCCTATAAGAATGAGTCTTTCACAATTCTGTCCATAGTTCATAGTCAAATGCAATGCTTGGACAATTATATTAAGGACCCAGTTAAACTCTTCAACATTTTTTTAACCTAATTTTAAGATGTGATAATCAGGCTGGTTTTGGTGTGTATTTGTTTTCTCTGTAGCAGCACTAGGATATGTGTGTGTTCTGCACTTTTGATGCTTCCTTTCTCAAGAATGACATACGGATGCCAGTAAAAATGGTTTGCATGTCTGGTGCTCTGCTATTTCTGTTCTTCTGTTTCTGAGATAAGCAGATGGAGATTAGGTAATTCTATAGCGCTGTAAATTGTAAACAAGTTCGTATAAATATCAGTGCCTCAAATATTATGCTGAGCTTGCTCCATTTGAACTTCTGCCTCACTACAGCTTTTCTTAGGATTGGTAGCATATGCCATGTATATTTGGTTGGTTATTGTCTCCATTCCAATCAATATACAAATTCACATCTGTTGAATTGGTCTTCTAAATTTTACTCATGTTTAGACTAGAACTGACTTCCATCTTGGGAAGTGCACACCACGATTCATAGTAAAGCCTACGTTTTCCTTCCTTCTTTACTTTGATGAGCAAGCTAAAGGGAAATAACATTATCCCTAACACCTGGTTATTGCCCATGAAAACTACTAGGATAGTTCAACACTTTCAAATTAGGGTTTCTGACTCTTTGCAGCATTAGGAAAGCATATTACATCATTTGCATGCATGACATATTCTGCTTTCAGCTGCAAGAGGCATACCTAGATTTTTAGAGATATTCAGATGTGCCACAAAAATAGAAAAAAGAAAAAAGAAAACATAGACAAATACTTCGAAGGACTTTTCAAAGTCTGTGAAGAAATCTCAGTCAGGACCTACCTCCGTGTGTCAATTAGAAACATTAACAGAACACAGGGACACATCAGGCAAACAGAAAGGGGGAAAGGCAGCAAGGAGGAGAAATTCATAGTCCAGTTTTGTTACTGGAATCACTTTATGAAAAAAAAAATAATACGGTTTTAGTTACAATCAATTCCTTCAATGCTAATAAAATTATAGTATACTCCAAAGGACCACATCATATCCAAACTTCAAAAAGAATTTAGGCAAAACCAAGATGTCAATACACCCTGTAAACAGACTTTCTAGCTGATCATTTCTGTATAGGTTAGCATGTTTGGTGGTAATGAAGTTTCGTTTTGTTTAAGCAAGGTAGAACTGAGAACAGAATCTGTCGACTTTAAAACACTGGAGAATAACGAATTCTGTTTGAAATAATCACAACTGGCAGACTCAGAGAGGCTGAAGGGAGCAGGCTGGGACTATGGATCATTTGGATTGGAAAGGAAATTGAGTGTAGGAGGGTGTCAACAGAAAAAATAAGAATAATAATAAAAAAAGAAATTACTCTTACCTGATTCAAGGAATGAAGAAAACCAGCAATCCACAATACCAGAAATAAAACCTACTAGTCACAGATGGAGATAAGACAATGACGTGTTTGTATACACCAGACTGCAGTAATGTAAGCTGTTAAGTTAAAAATTTCAACATGAGAAAACTGTTATGACAATAAACCTTTGATTACTCAATTAACAGGAAACCTTTTAGCATAATTATTTTTCTTTTCTTCAAGAAAGTACTTGAAAAATTAAAAGAAAGTACTAAACCTTGATAAAGAAAAAAAATGCACTTCAGTACAGATAGTAGTGTCTTTTTCTAAAGCAAAAAGATATTTAGATAATCATTTGTAACATTTATTTATTTTATGCTTAATGTAATTCGTCACTTATAATACATGAAGTGAGCAATAAATAACCGCACCACAATAATGGGAAAAACAGATATCAATTTTCATGCAAGGAAGATTTTCTTAGAAAAGAAGCTCTTTTCCAAAAACGATATTTTTTATGAATAATGGAGGCAGTGATTTTCCTTTTTTTCACCATGTTTTGTGCTGCAGTTTTAATGGTGTTTTAAAAATTATATAACTAGATGAAAGATTAAAGCTGTATCAAGTATGTTGTGTTTTCCAAAAATACTGTTAGATTTCTTTGAAGAACATAGTGTTTGGAATGGTATATGTTGACCAAAACCAAACCAACAAAAAGAGACCTACCTTCCCCCCCCCCCAAAAAAAAAGTAAAATTGTCAGCTTGGGTACAGCAGGAAATGTGATAACTATGGAAAACAGAATCATTTAAAACTAGGTGAAGCAGAAAGATTTTCAGAATATTCCCATTATTAATGAAATTGGTTTCTCATGGCTCAGTCAACTGCAGTGATTTTTCTTGTGCTATGAGTCTTCATTTGTACTGAGTGGCATTAGGGAGGAAGCAATAACAAACTGCATTCAGGACTCCTGAGTTGTGCGTCACACTCTGAAAGAGAAGATAGCTGGATGGAAAGAGCTCTCCCATAGCCTGTACACCCATGTAATGTAAAGACACTGTCCAACCTTCATATATGAAGAAAAACGGAGGATTTCTTTATCCTCCAAGCAACCTTTCCTGCTCTGTGTTGACTCTAGTGGCAGTCTACATGAGAAATTATAGCCAGCTTTCAGCTGAGCTGAGCTGTGCTAAGGCACTGTTGCTTGAGTGATGTCAGTGTTTGCTCACTACTTACTCATATTTTCACCTCACTGCTTATTCGCCCCAACTATATATAAAAGAACAAAGAGATGTGTTTGGTGAAGTTAAGGTTGCTGCTGGGAATTCTGACACATTTATGTGAAAACCACGATTACGGGGAAGTTCCTTTTCTTAATTTTGTCTCTGTTTCTGTCTATAGCATATTCTGCACCAGTATAGGGTAGTGGGATAAGTGTGCTTATCAGCCAAATGATTATTGTAATATATAGTTACCAAAAAAATGTTGTCATAAAATTACATCAAAAGCATGATTTGACTATGGTAGATAACATAAAAATAAACAGAAGGATGCAGCTTTTTTTCTGTTCTTCCTTTTGTAAAATGAATTAATAACTATGATGAGAGCCAGCAGTGGTATGGTGAAATCTGGAATTCTTCCACCACATACAGAGATTCAAAGTTAATACTTATCCCTGTATATCTCTAAGGTTTTACACTAAAATAACTGTGCCTTAGTGCTAGTGAAAAAATAAGGGGAACATAAACTTTTTTTTCATTTGTTCTATAAATTTCCAAAGCCATCATTTCCTACTGAAGCAGACATTTTCATGTGTTTTTTGTTATTATTTTTACGATATCCTTCTATAAGGATTAAATAGCCTCTCAGCTACATTTAAATGTATTACAATATTCTGAGAAAGACCTCGTGACCCTGAATGAAATCTAGATTAACAGAAGTTTGTGGTGCTTTTAATTTCTCGCAGTTAAAAAAAAACAATGGTTCTCAAACTCATGCATTACTTTTTTGTTCTATGTGCCTCTGTGTGAAATGGGGCAAAATACTATTTAATTCTTTCCTTTCTTGTATAGTAAACCATATACTCTGTAAGCTGTTCCTCTAGTATAAGACAATGGCAGTCAGGAAGCATTCATTGGCTTTTTGGGGCGACTTTTAGATAGCTACAGTGTACTCTTTTATATTCTAATTATCTTTTTTCCATCAATATTATAAAAGAGAATAGAGTAAGCAAGCTGCAGATCAGAGCTCTTGGACTTTTCACTGCTGGAGTGCTGAAGTCTGGGAGCACAAGCAAATGATTCAGGACTGTGAAAAAGGAAGATAAGAATTCAAACTAAGAATAGTAGAAAAGAGTTGCAATATTAAATGCGGAAGTCAGTTTGAATAAAAAATGGATAATCAACATTCCAAAAAATATTTATCACTAGGAGGACTTTTACAGGTATCAATAGTAGGACTGATGCTGTTCTGATTTTTATCAGAAATCAAGAAGAAAATGTAAAATTGCTGTTGATTTTGCAGGTTTAGACATAATTCTGAGCTAACATTGAAGATTATGGCAAGATCATACTCACCAACAAGGAGAAGCTCATTGGGGGTGTGAAGATCAAAGGCAGCCTTGGCTGCAGTGACCATGAGATGGTAAAGTTCATGATCCTGAGGGCAGGGAGGAGGGTGGAAAGCAAGCTCACAACCATGGTCTTCTGCAGAGCATACTTTGGCCTCTTCAAAAATCTAGAAGTGTCCTGTGGGATAAGGCCCTACAGGGAAGAGTGGTCCAGGAAAGCTGGTTAATATCCAAGGATCACATCTTCCAAGCTCAAGAGACCTCCATCCCAATGAATAAGAAGTCAGGGGACTCCAGTGAAGAAAGACATGGACATGTTTGAATGGGTCCAGAGAAGGGCCATGAGAATGACCAGAGGAGAGGAGGGCCAGAGGCCTGGGGCACCTCTCCTGTGAAGAAAGGCTGAGAGATGGGGTTGTTCATCCTGGAGAAGTCTTGAGAAGACCTTATTGCTGCCTTTCAATAATAAAAAGAACTTATAAGACAGAGAAAGACTAAGGACTCTAGGGACAGGACAAGGGGCAATAGATTTAAATTGAAAGAGGATAGGTTTAGATTGGACATAAGGAAGAATTTTTTTTATGATGAGGGTGGTGAGATACCGGAACAGGTTGCCCAGAGAAGTTGTGGAAGTGTTCCATCCCTGTAAGTGTTCAAAATCAGGTTGGACGGGGCTCTGAGCAACCTGATCTAGTTTAAGATGGCCCTGCTGATTGCAGTGAGGTTAGGCTAGATGATCTTCAAAGGTTCCTTCCAAACCAAGCTATCCTATGATACTATGATTCTATGGTTCTATGAATCTATGAAAAATTGAATGGATCTTGTTTTAGTGAAAAGCAGTACTGAAGTTCAAATGAATATTAAAAGTCAAACAACTTGTATCTCCAGAGAGTGAATCTGGACAAGTTCTCATCTCGCAGCCTGAAAAACCCTTTACTGATGATATTCCTTACAGCATGACAGAGCAGACAAAAGGATGAGCACAGAAGGGGGACACCTTCAGGAAACCTGAGTATTTCCACTGTTGTAAGTAGGAATGATATCATGCATCTACTGTGTCTTAGGGACACATTTCTTAAAATCTATTAAAAGGGCAGAAGTGAGTTATGGTTTTCATCTGCAGTGGAGACAGAATTCAGGCAACTCAAATGTCTGATACTTATATTGGATTCAGGCCCAAACATTAATTCTCAGAATTCAGTAGCATTTCAATCTAACATTTTAATTTTGCTCATGATTGATGGTTGTTGGCTTGAGCTAACATTTCAGTAGACTGTTTTATTTTGGGGTCCTAGACTAATCTGTTCCTATTTTTTTTAACTACACCATTACTCCATTAAAATAAATGGTAATTAATTGCAGCTATCAAGTACCCTCAGTGCTATCATACTAAGTGCTGCTATGATTATACATTTACAACATTGTTTTGGACTTCAGAATATAGTGCTCATGCCATAGTAGAGGATGTGCAATGGACAGCTTGAATCCAACATTAATCATTGGTCTAGGAAATCTCAGCTGGACTACTGAATACATCCATAGATCATTGTTCACATATCCAGAGCCCTTGTAAGGCTGTCTGTGGTAAGGTCATGAAAAAATCAGATTATGTGATTCAAGTTACAATAAATCTCTTTTTCAATACGTATATGACATCTTTTAAAAACAGAGGGAAATGATTAATGAAAGTTTTTCCCATATTCTTATTCCATGTTTTTTCTTCTATCGGTTTAGTTCCTCAAGTGCAAATGAGCTAAATATTAGTACATTTCACAAAATATAATGATTGCAACTAGTAAATGGAGGGTGTTAGAGACAGAAACAAAGGACTTGGATATATTTTAACAAACGTTAAAAAAGATTTTCCAGGATTCCTAAGACACTTAGAAAATTGAGTTTCATACTGTGTCATCTGCAATATTTATCTGTGCTCTAAACAGGATGTGAACGAGCACATATCACAACAAAATTCAACTTCAGGGTACAGAATGACCAGAGCCTATTAGGTAGGTTAATACCTAATACCTAATACCACACTGAGTTAGGCACATCCTTTTCAAATTGAAGACAGCTTCATTGTATCAGCCTGTAATACACATGGTGTTCAATCATATTAGAAATTATGCCCTAGAAAGTCACACTTTCAATTATTTTGCACACGATGATAAAGCTTCAACCTCTATAATGACTTTTAGTACGTAATCCACCATACTAAACACAGCTGATATCCTCACAGCCTTAATTTACCAGAATTTAACTTGACAGACAGCCTTACACCTGGATTAATTTCATCCAACATTATCATTTTAGAGAGCTGTCTTTGTTCGTTATTTCAGACCTTGCTTACTGTAAATGCGAAGAGAAGTATGCTTTGAAAATAGTTTAGACCTTACATCTCTCTGGAGGCAGACTTCTCTCTCTGATGACATGTGAGACAATTTGAAACAGCCAGATTCATAATTTTAACACTTCAATTAATGTCTAAATGGAGAATGAATTGGACTCTAAGTTTCACTTACTCCTATGTGCAAGGCTGCCAAGGACTTCACACTACCCCATGGCTAATTAGATGCTCAAAATCCTCTTAAGGTAAATCCCTCAAAGTTTTTCAACTCCTTTCTCAAGCTAGGCAAAGAAAACCTTTCACACTGGTGCAATTTTAGCCCTCTATCTGCTAACCATTCTTTGGAACTTCCATAGGGCTCAACAGGGAAAGCAAATGCTATGTCGATGAAAAAAAAAAAAGGAAAAAAATCTCTGAAATGTTCTGTTCAGTTCCTGATGGGTGATGAAAAGATATTCTTGACTTAAGGTCCCTCTAACATAGTTGCAATTATGTTTGAACTCTGTTAGAGAGAGTTCCGATGTGCAACAGATCTGTCTCCATGTGCATCCAACTCTTTCTATTATTTCTAAGGCTCTATCAAACATATTGTAGGTGACATCAGCAAAGGGTACAGGTCAATAATTCACTGGAATTAGTAATAAATATTAAATTTTTATATTGTTATTATATTATTATATAAAAATTATTATATTAAATATTTTATAATTTTTCTTCATTAAACATAGCTGAAGACTTTGAGAGAACATTCCTGATTTCAAAGATGGAATCTGACATCAAAACAAAGAAAAGGAAAGATAAAAAAATGCACCCTTATGAATCAATAGCATGATGAAATGTAAGAATCAGACAGAACATGAGGTTTTCCCAGAACTGAAGAAGGTTTGACAACAATACAATAATTTTTTTTCAATAATTTTTTGTAGCTTTTTTCTTAAGATCTTGATTTCATTTAATTATGGAACAGAAAACAAATTCTAAAACTTTAATATTTCACACAAAATCTTGTTTTCCATCTGACACTGAATATCATACATATCCAATCAAAAATCATGGTCTTTTCAGTCCCCAGAGAGTTTTGATAGAGAATCACAGAGTCACAGAATCATAGAATCACAAAATAGTTTGGGTTGGAAGGGACCTTTAAAAGTCACCTAGTTTAACCCCCCTGCAAGGATCAAGGACATCTTAAACTAGATAAAGTTGCTCAGAACCGTGTCCAACCTGACCTTCAATGTTTCAAGGGATGGGGCATCTACCACCTCTCTGGGAAACCTGGGAAACAGTTTCACCACCCTTAGTTTGAAAAGGTTCTTCCTTATATCTAGTCTAAACCTACCCTGCCTTAGTTTAAAGCCATCACCCATTGTCTTATCTCAAAAGGCCCTGCTAAAATATTTGTCCCCATCTTTCCCGTAAGTCCCCTTTAGGTACTGGAAGGCTGCTGTAAGGTCTCCCCAGACCCTTCTCTTCTCCAGGCTGAACAACCCCAACTCTCTCAGCCTGTCCTCATAGGAGAGGTGCTCCAGTCCTCTGATCGTTTTTGTGGCCTCCTCTGGACCCACTGCAGAGGGTCCATGTCTATCCTGTGCTGAGGGCTCCAGAGCTGCACACAGTGCTCCAGGCAGGGTCTCACCAAAGCAAAGTAGAGGGTCAGAATCACCTCCCTCAACCTGCTGGCCACACTTCTTGTGATTCAAACCAGGATGCAGTTGGCTTTCTAGGCTGCAGGCACACATTGTCAGCTCATGTCCAGCTTTTCATCCACCAGTACGCCCAAGTCCCTCTCAGAAAGGCATTGTTTTGTTCAAAATCTTGTTTATGGGCAAAGAGGAAACTTGTACATACGTAAAGCCAAGAAATTATTGTCAGTGAGTTTATAGCTGTGAGGTCTCCAGTGCCAAGTCTTTGCCCCATCCTTTATCACCCTATGCCTGCCCTCCTCTCTGCTGCATCATGCGTCTCCAGTTCTCGAGGCCTCTGCTATTTCAGAAGGCCTGCATTTCTCTACACAACATCATTGTGTTAGTCATAACTAATGAATTTTTCATAGAATAGCTGCTTGTTATTGTCACCTATATAAAACTCATTTGTTTTGACTCATGATAAACAAAAGTAAATCAAATTAATTATAGACACTTGGTTAATTAGAAATATTGTTGTCACAGATAAAACAAGTAAAAAAAAGCTGGTCAAGAAAGCTTCAGACAGAGCAAGGCTGACAAGCCTCTGTCCTGAGGCCTTGCAAACTCGGTACAAAGCTTACGACCTGTTCCTGTCAATGGCAATACCACATTACAGGATTACACAGTTAAAATGTAGTCAATGGAGATTCTTTTGGGAACATTTCTTAGGAAGACATAATTTGGGCATTGTGTATTGCCCTCCGCAAAAGTCTCTTATTTCTATAGAGCAATATAATTGCTCAAAGGTACCCCAAGAAATTTAGCCACTTAAAATAGGCAATCTTCCCTGGATATTTAAATGAAGCCCCAAACAAAGTTTAGCTAGCAGCTTGTCTCCAAGCCCTCTGCTATTATTTTAGCTTTCTGTGGTGTCTTTTGTCTTGGATGTGATTGTTGTTTTGCCACTTTACCTATAATGTGGCTGGACTGTTAGTGTTTTGACAACATCAATAAATCTCTAAGCGGAATTTCCCAGTTTTCTCTGCTTTTAAACAGTACCAAATGCTTCATTACTCCTGGTTACAGTTGCCTTTTTGCCAGCAGGTTTCAGAATTACAACAATACATCTCCTGCAACCATCCAGCATCCCTCTTCTTCAATGATTATTATTATTGGACTATCCATATGGGCTTCGCGTGGAGCTGCTTTATACCTGTGGCCACCAGTCAAGGTACTGTGGTCCGTACACTGGATCTGTTCTAGGTTTCCTTTCATTAAAATTCATTCCTTGAGCAAAAATAATTGCAAAGATATTTTTTTAAAAAGTTCCTTGTCTCTTGAAGCTGAGAGTGTCAACATCAAGTGCTGAGGCTGACGCATAAAATTTGCATGTTTCTCTTTTGAAAAAAATATTCTTAAGTATGAACATTACATGTTAGTCTGTACATTATTTTCACTTTTTTTTTTTTTAAGTTCACTGTAGACTCAAACATGTAACAATTTATTATTGTTTAAAAATTTACTTAATGGCAGCTGAGCCATGGTTACTACCTAAGTGAAAATTCTTAGCCTTAGAGAAAGACTGAGTTTAGCAATGGAAGATCATTTCGCTATGCCATATTCCATTCCTTCACTTGACGTGTTTTACTGCCTAATGGCCAGCAAACGAGGAGTTTTCAAAACTCAGCTATTGTGAGATAATTATGATGCAGATCTATAATAGTGAGGTAACTTGATCCTTTGGTATGAATTTCAGGAACTGTTAGTTCAGATGGCCTCACCATCTCCCAGGTCTGGAAGCCAAGTAGAATATCAGACTTTAGCAAAATGATGCTAGACGTCTAGGCATCGGCAACAGAAATGGAATAAACCCCAGTTTCTGTAATCTGTGGAGTCTAGAAAGATACTTAGCTGATCAAACTTAGGTGTCTACATTAAGATAAACTGACTTTGGTCAGATCCACTGACCGAATTGTCTGGAGCCCTACTGACTACAATGACAGCTTAAACATTCATTAGACTCTCTTAGAAAATACCCATAATACCTGCAGACACTAACATGTAGAAACCTAAATTTATGTAATGTCATCTCAAATTGCAATCCAGTCTTGCTGCCTTAAGTCACAGAAACTTGGTTGAAGAGTATTTTGCATTTTAGTGTTTATATTGAAGGTTAAAACTTCCCCTTCCCCAGGATTTTATACTGACAATTGTTATCACCAGAATACTAATTTATTCAAGAAGTTTGATAGTTGCTAGAATATTAGCTACTGGTTTTTACTTCCTCTTCTGTAACTGAGGATGTAACCATAGGAAAAGGGGGAGTGACCAAACTATCATTACAGTTTGGTTATTTCCGTTGGCTGAAGTAGACTCAGACAACGCAAACTGAATTTAGAGCCAAATGTAATATTAAAGTTTGTGAGAAAGATGTTCAGCCTTGCTGCTTTGCTTCTTCAAGCCTCACACACTTAGAAAGAGGGATGCAAGTGTTGTTCTTAAATAAGAATTCAAACTTCTTCAAATATGGTCACAGCTTCCAAATACTAGTCTTGCACGAAGGCAGCATTGGCAGTACTCAATTTCCATCTCGAAACTAACCAACTCACAGTATACCCACTCCATCTACATTAAAAATGGAAAAAGAAAACCAGTTCAGAGCCATGCTCAGTTTAGTAAAGGATTCAAAGGAAGCACATCAGAACATCAGAAGGCAGGAGAAAAATTGTTTTGTGTTTCTGTCCTGAAGTTGTTAGAATATCCACAAAATTCAGCTACATATGAAAACAAAAAAAAAAAAAGTAGGAAAAAAAAAATAACCCACTGTTATAGCCTTACTTTATAGCTGACATTTCAAAAACCTTAAGCTTAGTGATAATGGCACAGAGAATTTTCTAAACTGTGTACCGCAGCTGCCAGACCAAGAGAGATTTCTATAAAAATCACAAAAGAAAAGGACAATTACCTAGCTGGTTTTCAAGTGGGAAACATTTTACATCTATTCGCTTTAGCACTTAAGACATCTCAAGCCGTCTTCATAAATCTTTTTCCAACACCACAGTGGTCAATAAAGCTAACTGTGACCTTGTGCAAACTGTGCTAGATTTTAATTACAATGGGGCTATGTGTTAGATTAGGGCTAAATGTATTATGCTGTCACCCAATATGTCAAAGCTGGCAAACATACCAATGCTTGGCCTGCAGCTTTTTATTTTTATTTTTTTTGGTAATCTGTATCATTGACCCGGAGCCTGATGCCTGGAACTTTAACTTTTTTTTTTTCTTTTTTTAATGCATTTTTGGGCTTCTTGGATGCAAATGAGCCAAGCACCAGAATATTACATTTGTGCATACACTTGGGTGTGTATGCAAGTGCACGCACTAATACCTAACACATAACCCTCATTGATTTTTCTTTTGCTGTCTCAGACTAAAAAAATCACAGATGAATCTGCATTTCTAAACCTGATGTGTGTGTATATATATCTATATATACACATAAGTATGTCATACACCTTTCTAGATATAGATGCACATGTTCATACATTGGTAAAGCCAGAATATATGTGTATGGCATACTACACAACGTTGCAGCTAATTGTTACTTTTTTTCTAGATTAAATGCTGCTGTTGGATTTTTCTTCATGAAAGCTAAAATATTTCATAGTTGTGACAATTTTAGAGCTTGTGTGAGGAAAGTCTGGAGTATTTTTTTTTTTGCTGGGGGATTTTGGAGAATGAAGAGGACAGGAGGAGGATAGGTGAGGAGGAGTTTTCTAATGAAACGTTAAGCAAACTGACATGGAAGTCTTTGGAGTGCCTGGTATGAATCAAAGTAACCTGGAATGGAAATCCTTGCTCTGAAACAGACTGGGTGTGATTTTCTAGAAATTTCAACCATCATTAGATTTTTGAGGTTAGGCAACTCAGTCCCATATTTTTTTGGGGGGTGGGAAGGGAAGTGTATAATGAGAAACCTACTAAAACCAGGGTATGGAAAAGAACTGGAAATTAGGAGCATTATACTTCTGCTCATGCCTGCTAACTTTTGATGTTGCAGTGGAGAGATTCCTCAATCTGTTTGTTGTTCATGTTACTCATGAATGAAATAGGCTCAACAGCAACATAGGACCCATTATTTATAGGAAAATAAAAGTACAGAGGGGATGAGTCTGTTGGGTGCTGGTGGGGTGGACTGGAATATTATTTCCGAAAGGGAGTTACTTTTTGACAGGCAGTAAATGAATGCATCTTTAATCACCTCTTCAGTCCAAACAGGGCTAATAATGATACAATTCTCCCTCCTCCCTTGCCCGTTTGGATTATCACCCTCCATGTAATGCTAAGCAAAAGAAGACCTTGATTTTGGAGTGAAACTGTAACCTTACTAGATTACAAATAATATATAACTGCTCATTCTTCTGCCTTCACCTGGCTTCCTCCCACAGCCAAAAATAATTAGAAAGTAATTAAGCTATCAAAAGCAATACAGAACTATATCACAGTAAAATAAGCTACTAGATAACTGGTAAGACAGTCTCAATCACTGTAGGAGTTAGGGACAGGCAAAATGGGAACAAAAATTATTATTCCAGTAAAATATTCCCAGTGTGTTTCATGTAAAGCAATGATATGTCTTCTGTGAACTGTCTATAAGAAGAATTTTAAAATATGCCTAGAATAAACAAACTAAAAAGAACCCAACTTATTAGCTGCACAGGCATTAAAAGAGAAAGTTTCCCTGAGAGGCTCATTTGTCCTGTTAACTTTTCCCTCATCATTTTTCATCTACTTCAGCCTTCTTTTTTTTTTCTTTTTTTTTTTTAGCTCTGATAAGATCTCTGTTCCTGATCTCTCCAAAACTATGCTTTCTGAGAGAGAGAGAAGGAAGAGAAGCAGGGAAGGAGGGAGGGACTTAGAGGGAGAGGTACAGAATGAAGTTGAAAGGATAAAACCAGCTCAGCAGGTTGGAAACAGGGGAGTAAAGATCTGCTCAGATCAGGGTGGAGAAAGTCATGTCAGAACTGCAGAACATTCTTATCAAAATCCCAAAGTCTTTCCTTTAATGACTTTTCCTACCTAGGAGAGTCTCTGCCTGGCTTTTCTTCAGAGTTTTGTCCCAAGCTCATATAACCATGCGATCCCTAGCACCCGGAGGGGTTGTCTTGCTCAGCCTTGGGTTCAGCAGCTGTTCCAGCTTGAGCTTCTCAAGATGAAGGCTGTGTGTGCAGCCATATGCCAGAATCCCTCTTCCTCCTCCTGCCACTTTACACTGCTCAGAGACCCTAATGAGAGGTCTATAATTCGCCATGGCATAAGGGAGCTCTCAGCTGATGTCAAGCAGCACAACCAACCCTCCCACCAGCTGCTTTTCTGCTCCTTGCTGAGGGAGCAAAGAACGAAATGAGATGAAGTGGAACCTGTGCTCTGTCAATACACAGAGACTTTATGACACCACGGGGCCTGGGGGATGTGTGAATACAGCTCATAAAGGTGCAACACAGAGCAGGAGGATGTTCCCAGCCTGACTTTAAAGCTCATTAATGTTGTCAGTGTTTTTCTGGTAATATAGAATCATAGAATGGTTTGGGTTAGAAAGGACCTTAAAGATCATCTAGTTCCAACCCCCTGCCATGGGCAGGGACACCTCCCACTAGACGAGGCTGCTCAAAGCCCCATCCAGCCTGGCCTTGAACACCTCCAGGGATGGGGCAGCCACAGCTTCTCTGGGCAACCTGTTCCAGTGTCTCACCACCCTCACAGTAAAGAATTTCTTCCTAATATCTAACCTAAATCTACTCTCTTACAGTTTAAAACTGTTACCCCTTGTCCTATCATTACACTCCCACACTCGTCTATCGCCCCAGTTGCGGGGAATGACGAGGGGGTAAATAGGAGGAGCCAGCAGATCAATGCCTGGCTTCAAGCCTGGTGCTACCGGC
The DNA here is from genome assembly GCF_963924245.1 of Chroicocephalus ridibundus. Classification (NCBI taxonomy): domain Eukaryota; kingdom Metazoa; phylum Chordata; class Aves; order Charadriiformes; family Laridae; genus Chroicocephalus; species Chroicocephalus ridibundus. The sequence continues at coordinate 162,706,810 of NC_086285.1, forward strand.
AGGACTTTGGGTACTTTGATCATGGCCTGATCTACAAAATGCCTGGCCTGCTGGTAACAGGCAGGAATACCTTGACTTCCAGAGGAAAAAGGGTTCTAGGACAAGAGTTATCAGGGCTTATTGAGAGGGCTTTAAACAGATTTGAAGGGGGGTGGAGATGGTACTGGGCTTGCTGGTGAGGTGCCAGGGTGTAGTTGCTCAGCGCTCGTGGGCCAGTGTGCCAGTATTTCTGAAAGCCAGAAGACACACCACATCTCAAGGGTCAAAACTACACACACAACTCCCTCTCTGAAATGCTTATACACCAATGCACGCAGCATGGGGAATAAGCAGGAAGAGCTGGAGATCTGTGTGTGGCTGCAGGGCCACGATCTCATTGCAATTACTGAGATGTGGTGAGACAGCTCGCATGACTGGAATGCTGTCATGGATGGCTACGTCCTTTTCAGGAAAGACAGACCAGCGAGGCGTGGTGGTGGAATTGCACTCTGTGTGAGAGAGCATTTGGAATGCATCAAGCTCTCACTAGGGGCGGATGAAGAGAGGGTCAAGAGCTCATGGGTGAGGATTAAGGGGCAGGCAAATATGAGGGACAGTGTTGTGGGTGTTTATTACAGGCCACCTGATCAGGATGGGGAAGTTAATGAGGCTTTCTACAGACAGCTGAAGGTAGCCTCACAATCGCAGGCCTTGGTTCTCATGGGGGACTTCAATCATCCCGATATCTGCTGGGAAGACCACAGAGCCAGGCATGCACAGTCCAGGAGGCTCCTCCAGTGCATTGATGATAACTTTTTGACACAGGTGGTACAGGAGCCAGCAAGGAGAGGAGAGCTACTGGACCTAGTACTGACAAACACAGAGGGACTGGTGGAGGACATTAAGGTTGGGGGCACTCTAGGTTGTAGTGATCATGAAATTATAGAGTTCAGGATCATGGGTACTACGCACAAAACAACAAGAAGTAAAATCGCAGCCTTGGATTTCAGGAGGGCTAACTTTGACCTCTTCAAGAAACTGCTTGGAGAGATCCCGTGGGCTAGGGCTCTGGAAGGCAAAGGGACTCAAGAAAGCTGGTTGATATTCAAAGACCAATTCCTCCAAGCTCCAGATCAGTGCATCCCTAAGAGAAAGAAATCGGCCAAGGGACGCAGGAGACCTGCATGGTTGAGCAGGGAGCTTCAGAAAAAGCTCAAGTGGAAGAAGGAAGTCTAAAATAAGTGGAAGAAGGGACTGACCCCTTGGGAGGATTACAAGAATGCTGCCAGAGCATGTAGGGATGAAACAAGGAAAGCCAAGGCTGCCTTGGAATTAAACCTGGCTAGGGATGTCAACCTCAACAGGAAGGGCTTCTATAAGTATATTGGAAGCCAAAGGAAGACCAGAGAAGTTGTGGGCCCACTGCTGAATGAGACAGGAGCCATGGTGACGGAGGATGCAGAGAAGGTGGAGTTACTGAATGCCTTCTTTGCTTCGGTCTTTACTGCTCGGCCCAGCCCTCAGGAGTCCCAGGCATTAGGGGAAGTAACGGGGGAAGAAGAAGACTTCCCTTGGGTTGAGGAGGATCGAGTGAGGGATCAATTAGATCAATTAGATAGTCACAAGTCCATGGGTCCCAATGGGATGCATACGAGAGTGCTGAGGGAGCTGGCGGAAGTCATTGCTGGGCTGCTCTCCATCATCTTTGAAAGGTCCTGGAGAACAGGTGAGGTGCCTGAAGACTGGAGGAAAGCCAATGTCACTCCAGTCTTCAAAAAAGGCAAGAAGGAGGAGCCAGGGAACTACAGGCCGGTCAGCCTCACCTCCATCCCTGGAAAGATGATGGAACAGCTCATTCTGGGCATCATCTCAAGGCATATGGAGGAAAAGAAACCTATCAGAAGTACTCAACATGGATTCACCAAGGGGAAATCATGTCTGACTAATCTGATAGCCTTCTATGATGGCATGACTGGATGGAGAGATGAGGGGAGGGCAGTAGATGTGGTCTACCTTGACTTCAGCAAGGCGTTCGACATGGTCTCCCACAGCATCCTCATAGGGAAGCTTAGGAAGAGTGGGCTTGATGAATGGACAGTAAGGTAGATAGATAGATAATAGATAGATAGACAGATAGATAACTGGTTGGAAGACAGAGCTCAGAGGGTCGTGATTAGGGGCACAGAGTCTAGTTGGAGGTCAGTGACGAGTGGTGTTCCCCAGGGGTCAGTACTGGGCCCAGTCCAATATATTCATCAATGACCTGGACGAGGGGACAGAGTGCACCCTCAGCAAGTTTACTGATGACACAAAGCTGGAAGTGGTGGCTGACACACCGGAAGGCTGTGCCGCCATCCAGAGAGACCTGGACAGGCTGGAGAGTTGGGCAAAGAGGAACCTTATGAAATTCAACAAGGGCAAGTGTAGGGTGCTGCAGCTGGGGAGGAATAACCCCATGTACCAGTACAGGTTGGGGGCTGACCTGCTGGAGAGCAGTTGTGTGGAAAGAGACCTGGGAGTCCTGGTGGACAACAGGATGACCATGAGCCAGCAATGTGCCCCCGTGGCCAAGAAGGCCAATGGCATCCTGGGGTGCATCAAGAAGAGCGTGGCCAGCAGGTCGAGGGAGGTCATCCTCCCCCTCTAGTCTGCCTTGGTGAGGCCGCACCTGGAGTGCTGTGTCCAGTTCTGGGCTCCTCAGTTCAAGAAGGACAGGGAACTGCTGGAGAGGGTACAGCAAAGGGATACAAAGATGATTAGGGGACTGGAACACCTCTCTAATGAAGAAAGACTGAGGGATTTGGGTCTCTTCAGTCTGGAAAAAAGATGCCTGAGGGGGGATCTTATCAACATTTTATAAATACTTAAAGGGTGGGTGTCAGGAGGATGGGACCAGGATCTTTTCAGTGGTGCCCAGTGACAGGACAAGAGGTAATGGGCACAAACTTGAGCATAGGAAGTTCCATCTAAACGTGAGGAGGAACTTCTTTCCTTTGAGGGTGGCAGAGCACTGGCACAGGCTGCCCAGAGAGGTGGTGGAGTCTCCATCTCTGGAGACATTCAAAACCTGCCTGGACGCGTTCCTGTGCAACCTGCTCTAGGTGACCCTGCTCTGGCAGGGGGGTTGAACTAGATGATCTCCAGAGGTCCCTTCCAACCCTATGATTCTATGTTTCTATGATTCTATAAAGAGTCCCTCCCCACCTTTCCTGTAGGCCCCCTTTACATACTGGAAGGCTGCTATAAGGTCTCCTCGGAGCCTTATCTACTCCAGGCTGAACAACCCCAACTCTCTCAGCCTGTCCTCATAGCAGAGGTGCTCCAGCCCTCTGATCATCTTTGTGGCTCTCTGCTGGACCTGTTCCAGGAGGTCTATGTCCTTCTTGTGCTGAGGGCCCCAGAGCTGGACGCAGTACTCCAGGTGGGGTCTCACCAGAGCAGAGTAGAGGGGCAGAATCACCTCCCTCGTCCTGTTGGCAATACTTCTTTTGATACAGACCAGGATGCAGTGTGCTTTCTGAGCTGCAAGCACGCATTGCTGGCTTATGTTGAGCTTCTTGTCCACCAGCACCCCCAAGTCCTTCTCCTCAGGGCTGCTGTCAATCCATTCTCCAGCCAACCTGTGTTTGTGCTTGGGATTGCCGTGATCCAGGTGCAGGACCTTGCGCTTGGCCTGGTTGTACTTCATGAGGTTTGCATGGGCCCACCTCTTAAGCCTGCCCAGGTCCCTCTGGATGACATCCCTTCCCTCCAGCATGTCGACTGCACCACACGGCTTGATGAGGGTGTACTCAAGCCCACTGTCCATGGCTCCAACAAAGATTTTAAGCAGCACTGATCCCAGTACTGACCCCTGAGGAACACTACTCGTCACTGGACAGGCTAGCTGCTCTGATGCTTGCCCGAGGTCCCAGCAAGGCTGTGCATGTATGTAAGCTCTGAGCTCTCTGCATAACACAGCTATTAGTAACTGAACTTGTCTAATTTCGAGATAGTTCAGGTATCACTTCCTAGTGAGACCTGTTGGTTTCTAAGATGTGTACAGCTACATCCACCCATCACCTATGGATTTCCTGACCTCCTGCTAGATGCTGTGACTGCTACGGTCTTCTCTGTGAAGCTTTCTGCACGCCTAGTGAATCCACCTCAGCATTGGACCACTGAAGCATTAGGTGGTCTTTCATAATTCTGGCACACAAAGTAGAAACTGCTGCAGGTAACAATGACTCTGTACTTGCACTCCGGTAAGCAATAACCGTTTTAAACCCCACAACATTGCAGAGAGAATAGTGAACTCTTCAGGCATAATGGAAGAAAAAAGTCTGTCTACCTGCATATTTTTGGATGGTGCAAAAAATTGCAGATGTACAAATATAAAACACATCTACAGGATCTGGTCCATCTCTGAATTTTGAAGTAGCAGCTTTATAATACAAACATGAATGTACAGAAAAATACAAGATTACTTGATCACTTCCGTACCCACCTTCAACCACCCAGCCTTTATCAATGACATGGCTACCCTCAAAAAATCCCAAACTCAAACCCAAAACCACTGTAGACTAGAAGTGTGATAGCTTGCCGAAACAAAACGGGGAGCTGGAAATCTCTCACTGAAAAACAAAAAGCCAAGGAAAAAGACAGTATCCAAGAAATTTATGACAATACTATCTTCTGGAAAGTCTTATCCTCCATACAGTTGCCAACAAGAAAATATATTCTATGCCAACATAGGAAACACTCTGGATGGCTACAGTAAAATGTTTAGTTCACGCCAGCATATCACATCAAGAATGACAAATCAGACTATTTTACCAAAGACTAATGTAATGTTGATAATACTGTAATCATACCAAATCAGCACTGGGTATAGGTTGATATTTTTCTTCCTTCACTATAAAGACCCAAAACTCAGAGGTTTAGGCTATGCCACTTGCTTAAAATCCTTCCATCGGTTATGCAGAGAAACAGAAAGTTGTTGAAGGCAATTTATTTAGGCTAAAAATAGGTGTGTGATAGATGTGCCTGGTAACTTTTACGTGAAAAGTTTCCCCCTCAAGTATTGACTACAGAGAGAACCTTGTCAGCTAATTCAGATTATAAAATAACCTGTTAGAGCGATATAGCTGGGGGGTTGTTATCATACCCATGGACTTAAACTGGAGGTTATTTACATACCAAATACGTTTATTCATGTTATCAGTATAAACATACATATCATTTATATATACAAAACAGTGCCTAGAAGCCTGAAACGTGACATGGAACTGCAATACTAAATGTTATACAAACACAGTCCAAGGAATGATCCCCACCCTCAAAATTTTACAATATAAATAAAAAATGACAACCAATGGTGGAAATTAAGAGGAATAGACAGAAGACCTGATTTGATGAAGACCATATGGTAGCCATATGGCTACCATATTTGATGACCATATATGGTCTTCTATTTGATGAAGACCATATGGTAATATTCACAGACTCGAATCTTCAGGATATTCTGACACACGTGTATGCATCATTACAGCTGTTTAAAGCTTTAAAGGGTCATGATTTTATCCTATTGTGTAAGATTTTTTTAAAATTTAAATTCTGAGCATATTTTTAATGATCAAACTTAACTGAAAAAAAGTTGCAGTCAGTCTGTACCAAATGGAAATATGATTCTTTATAGAAAATGGGGCAAAGTTATTATTTTTCCAGTCACTGGTGGTAGATGTCTTGGTTGTGTGCTATAGCTCCATTGTGCTTAGTGCTTACAAATTCAAAGAAGGAAAAAAAGAAAAAAAAAGAGACAAAACTCAAAACCAAAGTCCCCTGTTCTTTAAATTTTGTATTCCAAGTGTACCAATATCTGTACTTGCAGAAATCTACCCTGCGCTCTGTCCAGCAAAGATCAAAGGTTACATTTGGTTAATCACCTCTGAAAACGGAAAATCCACTCTTGTTCCCAGTTCAGAAGTCCAACCTCTGTGGCAGTCATGGCTGGCAAAATTCTGTGAAATTCTTTGTGCGGATGGCAGAACTACAGAGGTACAGCCATGGTGACCACTTTCTTAATCATATTTTCATCATTGAGCCTGAGTTTAAGCATAACTGAAGTTGGTGGACGAGAAGCTCAACATAAGCCAGCAATGCGTACTTGCAGCTCAGAGAGCAAACCGCATCCTGGGCTGCATTAAAAGAAGCGTGGCCAGCAGGACGAGGGAGATGATTCTGCCCCTCTACTCTGCTCTGGTGAGACCCCACCTGGAGTACTGTGTCCAGCTCTGGAGCCCTCAGCACAAGAAGGACATGGACCTCTTGGAACAGGTCCAGCAGAGGGCCACAAAGATGATCAGAGGGCTGGAGCAGCTCTGCTATGAAAACAGGCTGAGAGAGTTGGGTTTGCTCAGCCTGGAGAAGAGAAGGATCCAGGGAGACCTTATAGCAGCCTTCCAGTACCTAAAGGGGGCCTACAGGAAAGGTGGGGAGGGACTCTTTATCAGGGAGTGTTATGATAGGACAAGGGGAAATGGCCTCAAGTTGAGAGAGGGTAGATTTAGATTGGATATCAGGAAGAAATTCTTTACTGTAAGGATAGTGAGTCACTGGAACAGGTTGCCCAAAGAAGTTGTGGATGCCCCATCCCTGGAGGTGTTCAAGGCCAGGCTGGATGGGGCTTTGAGCAGCCTGGTCTGGTGGGAGGTGTCCCTGCCCATGGCAGGGGGTTGGAACTAGATGATCTTTAAGGTCCCTTCCAACTCGAACCATTCTGTGACTCTAATGCAGACACATTTCTCAGGGTCAGTCAGAGCCATGAGGGGAAAGGCGGAGGAAAAGAAATTTTCTGAGGGTTCATATTCTCCATCTGACTCAGGAAATGGCACAAGTAGAAAATAGACAAAGCCTAAGAGAATACTCCCGGCCTTCTCTTCCTTTTCTTCCGGTCTGCCTATGCCCATTTAGAAACGGGAGCTTGGTCTAGAAGGACTCTTGGTCTGAAACAGCACTTTTACAGGTTTTTAAGGGATAGCTTATGGCAAGAAATTCAGTAAGCCGCTCTTAAGCTATCGACCAGAAAGTCTTGGAGCTGTTATGGAAAAGTGGTAAAGCAACTCAAAGCAAAAAAATAATGACACAAAAATGCAGCATTACTGTTTTTGATTTCTTAACAATTAATCTCTTGGGATCTGTAGGGCCTATATCCCGCCCCCACTTCTTCGAGTCAACAATGACAGTCTGTACAGCAATGTATGTAATACTAGCACAATCATTTGAAAATTAAATTAAACACACAAAAATTTGAAAATGTTTCTGTTAAGAAACAAAGCTTCTGAAGGGAGACCAGAAGCTTTATTTGTCTTGGGTATTGGAGAGCCAACACAGCTTTCTCGTACTCAGTGATTTACTATGAAAGAAATGGGAACTATTATCTGCAAGGTCCTCAGAAGATTATAATTAAAGGCGACAGGCTTGAAAGAGGATTTCACATTTCTTTCTATAGCTAGTGCTGTCAATTGAAGAGGTTACAGTACTTTCCTGTAGAACCAAAGCTGCTCCCAGACACACTCACACAGAATACTCAGTGATTTAAAAACCCACACCCACACCTTTCCCTCTTGCATCATAAATTGATTGACGATGACAAGTGAATAAGATTAGCACCTCATGGGGACAACCTTCACATTAAATAAATGATAAAACTATTTATCCTCCTCTAGTTCTTTCACCTTCTCCCAGGAGAATATATGGAGTGGCCTAAAATCCAGCTAGCTGAAATAAAAATCCAAGCTTCAAGACCTTTCTTTTCGCACTTTGAATCTGCCCTATCTGTTCCCAAGGCCAAAGAGGTATTTTGCACTTCATTTGCTCAAACAATTGCAAGATTTATCTTACTCATTTGATTCTGAAAAAGCCTTTTTTTTATGTTTTTTTCAGGGAAGGTTTTATTGTTTTTTCTTTCCCCACACACAGAAGAGAATGTTGAGCTGGGTGTTGAGAGCGGCTTGTGTTGTATCACTTTGTTTCTTATTTTTTTACCATTTCTTCTTCCTCTTCTTTTTCTTTTATCATCATCATCATCATCATCATCACCCTCTTTTACAGTTCTATGAAAGTGTCTTTATCTTAACCCACAAGTTTTTTTCCTTTCCCCTCCTTTTATCCCTCTTCTCCTTACCCTGCTAGGGGAGGATGGGGGAGTGAGTGAGCAGCTGTGTGGTCCTAGTTGCTGTCTGGGCTTAAACCAAGATACCATAGCATATGATATCATGCTCAGCAAAACAAGCTGCAGGGAAGAAGAAGATGAGCATTTGCAATTCCAGCATTTGTCTTCCCAAGCAATCATTATGCATGATGGATCCCTGTTTTCCTCAAAATGGACACAGGGGAGTGAGCGAGCGGCTGTGTTGGGCAGCTGCTGTCCAGAGTTTCAGTACAAAAATAGTTAAAGCAGCTTTGATATGTTTTGCAAAAAGTTCAAGATATTGAATAACATGCATGGATCATGCATATGTTGCAGTGGTCACATAGGACCACGGCCTTCTCAATACAGGAATTCAGCAGAACAGTGGTTTGGGGAATCCCATCAGACATAGATGAAGTTGAAACCATTACTCTTGTAGATTACTGCCTGATACTTGTCTCCTCATGGTCTCAATCCCAGTTTGAGGCATTAAAGATCTGATCTGTTTTGCTAACCGTGCTCCGTTGTGTGAAATTTCGATGGGAATTCTGATCCTGACACATACAGAATCACAGAATCACAGAATGGTCAGGGTTGGAAGGGACCTCTGGAGATCATCTAGTCCAACCCCCTGCCAGAGCAGGGTCACCCAGAGCAGGTTGCACAGGAACATGTCCAGGCGGGTTTGGAATGTCTCCAGAGTTGGAGACTCCCCCACCTCTCTGGGCAGCCTGTGCCAGTGCTCTGCCACCCTCAAAGGAAAGAAGTTCCTCCTCATGTTTAGGTGGATCTTCCTATGCTCAAGTTTGTGCCCATTACCTCTTGTCCTGTCCCCGGGCACCACTGAAAAGATCCTGGTCCCATCCTCCTGACACCCACCCTTTAAGTATCTATAAGTGTTGATGAGATCCCCCCTCAGCCATCTTTTTTCCAGACTGAAGAGACCCAAATCCCTCAGCCTTTCTTCATAAGAGAGGTGTTCCAGTCCCCTAATCAGTCCCCTAATACAGTAGCAGATATTATGAAAACTCAAGTCATATTTTTTAGGGTTTTCTAAGACACAGTAGACTGACATATTTGATAGTTTTTAAGTGTATAATAGTACATACACTATAATTAGTGATCGATCATAACAATAGCACAGTTCTGATATGAAGACAGGTTTCTGCTGAGTAGTTCCTAAGCATTAGATTCTGTATCTGACACCAAAAAAGAAAACATGATGTGATCCTGAAACGAAATATTGCCTCATACTCACATGATCTTGAATGAGATTACACAAACAATGTTAACAGATGCATTTCTTGCCTTTTGTGGTCTTCAGTTTGTCCCCTTGACATTCTTTTGCAGAAGAGCTTTTTGGTTTTGTTTTAGAAAATTTTTTGGTAACTCAAAAACATACATGTATGCATTTTTGCCTCAAATTTATCCAATGTCTCCTTAGGTATTCCAAAATTTTTGCTGGTACAGGCATATTTAAAAGGTCTGGATTTATTCAACAACCTGTCCTGTTCTACGGATCATTTCCTACTCAGTTTCCTTTTGTCCTGGTTTCAGCTGGGATTGTGTTAATTTTCTTTCTAGTGATTGCTGTATTTCAGTTTTGGTATGAAAGGAATGTCAATAATGCATATTGTTTTAGTTGTTGCTAGTGATGTTTATGCTATTCAAGGACTTTTTTCAGCTTCCCTTAAAAGCTGAGAAGGAGCATAGACAGAATAATAGAATGGCCAATGGAATATTCTGTACCATGGATGTCGTGATCAGTATATAAATGGGTGTTGGCCCGGGGACAGGAATCCGCGATCACTCCTCAAGATGGGCTGGGCAACCAATTCACCCAGTGGTGAGAGTGACTTATGTTGTATTACTTTATCTTTTATATTCTTTTACCATTATTATTATGATTGGTTTTGTTATTTTCCTTTTTCTGTTACTATTTTATTAAACTGACGAGTTTTTTTTCAGTTCCTTTTCTCCCTCTTCTCCCTGCCCTTCTTGGGGAGAATGGGGAGAACTGTGTGAGCATCTGCGTGGTTCTAGCTGCCAGATGGGTTTAAACATGACACCTTTGTACATGCTCAAGTCTTAATCAGTGAGGGAGCTCCTAAAAGAGAATCGGTGTCCTATTTTCAACAAATAGTGACTTTATTTTACAAGACTCCCAATCTTTTAAAACTATGAGGAATGGTTTTTTTGTTTTTCCTACTTTTCTTTTTCAGAGTCTGGATTCACTTTTATCCCCTGGAGGTTTGCAAATTCATTTTTTAAAAAAAAGTTTCAAACAACCATAATGATATCATAATATCATAATTACAGTTGATCATTAAAGTATCATTATTTCCACCTTGGGTTTAATTTGCGTTGGTGACTGAGGGAAGTGTCCTTTCTTCATTTTTGTCCTTGTCCTTGAAATGTGATACCCATGATAGACAGCATTGGAGAAACATTGGCATGCAGTAGCTGATAGTTCTGTCCTTTTACGTATGCATCTTTTGTATGGCTCTATTCCCATCTTTTGAAAGGATTTGTTCTTCTGAAATTTAAGCAAAGGCACTCTCATTTCATAAAATATGTTCACCGCTCTTTTCCAAGAACTGACAGTAGCATATAATCCTGCGTTGATTTATGTTAGATTTATGCAGAAAAATACTTTTGTACACTTCTTGAATAGTTGTGTATACAATTATTAAGCTTCTGTCTTTTACAACCTTTACAAAAGATTGATTTTTGGCCATTCCCACTTCAGCCGAGTTTAGCCTCAGCCATGATGTAAACAGCCTGTGACCTGACAGAATATTAATCTATTCACCAGACTACTCCGTTGGGCTGAATAATTCTTTCAGTCTTAAGAACAAAACAAGTCGCCAATGTTTTGTTTAGTAAATCACTTAACAGGAGGTCACAATGAATGCATGTCCAGGTTAAATGATATCTATTATTAAGTACAGACGAGCCCTCCTGTACACATTCCTAATTTGGGTGAAGAACACATGCCATCAGCATGCATAATGGGAATGTTCCACATGAAGCGATTTCCCTTCTTTAAATGTAGGGGTTTACAAAGACTGGTAGGCTTTTAGGGCATGATACTCTTGACAGATGGATTTGCAAAGCTCTGTGTAAGCTGAGGTCAGAGACAGAACTCATTCTTTGCTAATTTCACAAAACGAAGAGTATCATTTTTGTTTATAGAGGATGTAGCTCTGAATGCTTCTATATTTATAAAAAATATATTTTAAAATAAGATCATTTTGCCTAATGTAATGCATCTTGATATCAGAGCACGACACACAGAGGTCTAATTAACAAGTGTCAGTGGCTTGTTTTCAGCCATCAGGCTCCCTTAACAGCGGGTACTTAACTATTCATCAATTTATCCTGACAGAAAGGGAAATATTGTCTCCTTTTTAAAGCTGGAGATACAGGCACAGGGCAAGGGCATGAATCACGATGTAAAGGGTCTGTAGAGCCACAAGCGTATGAAACCAAGTCTTCCTACTCCTTTAAACAGAGTATCACGAATTAACATCAAAAACCCTCAAAAAAAATCTGCCTTCCATGACAGCTGTTTGGATTTCCTTCTATGTCCAGGATTCTCCTTTCTTCATCTATATCTAGCCTTTTTCTTCCCCTTTTTTTTTTTTAATGTTCTTTTTTTATTAACTGTCAAAATCCAAGAAGGGAAATTCAGATGTGTGTGTGTCTTCCCATGAGCAGGAGACTAATAAATAGTCTCATCTGTCAAGGTCTGGAGTGAAGAGCAATTTAAATAGCAGCATAACTCAGACAGCATTAATAGAAGTGCTAATTAGAGTAGTTTGGTAGCAAAATACCTGTACAAATCTTTGTCAATGTTTCTTGAGCAAATTATGTAAATCCAAATCCAGGAGTTAACAGGTTGGAATTAAGTGTCAGATTAAAAAAAAAAAAAAAAACAAAAACAAAAAAACAAAACCAAAACACAAAACCAAACCCTCAAAATCCCGCAAACCCAAACCAACCTCCCCCTGGAAAACCCAAAGCATAACAAAACCCCACCACTGCAAGGTGTTGATTGCTTTCTAGGTAATTGTTGTTGATGTCTTTTTGGCAACAGCAAGCTCAAGGAGAGACCTCTCCTTTTTTTTTCTCTCGCAGACCTGGGCTTGGTTAAAGTACAGCGAAACAGCTTGTCACAAAGTAAGCCATTTCGCCCCCAGACATGATGTATTTTGTTCCAATTCTTGTCAGAAAATGATAAAACTTGGAAAAACATGACCAAGTGTGTCAGCTGCCCCGCTCAGCTGCTTCCTCGGTTCACGGTAATAACGGCGCAGCCACTGCCTGAATGTTGTTTCTTCCCTTATATCTCCACAGACACCTTCAGGGCTTCACCTCTGCAGCTGTTACCATAAAGTGAGGAATGACCTCAGAAAGCAATGTAAAGAAGCAGCAAAACAACCCTGCGCAGTCCTCAGAGTGCTCGGTAGCTAGGCAGCTGGTATGAGCCGGTGTTTTTCCTATCTTTTCCTTTCCACAGAGCTCTATTATCTTTTGCTGATTTTTTTTTTCTTCCTCTTTTCCATCAAGCTCTCTCTTTCTCTTTGCAAAGACCTTGATCCACCCATACGCATTTGCTTAATTTTCAAGCACACCTAGTTCCCGATAACTTACACCAGAAACATGTTCTCATGTTCATCTTTGAAATGAGCCATCTCTCAGTTTTCCCTTATTTTGTCTGTCTTCCTTGTATTTACTTTTTATTATCATTTTTCTAATTTTTGGTTTTAATTCTTCATTTTTCTCCCATACACTGGACATGCTTCTTTTATCCCAGTAGTGGACATGCTTCTTTTCCCTCATGATCTACTTCTCTGACATACTGTAGAGTTCTGAGATTTGTCCTGACATCTTTATTCTTTTCTTGTTCTACCTCTCCCCGTGACAGCAGTTTATGTGACCACACGACATAAGCATATCTCTTAACCCAGCCTTCCTGATCAGGTTGCAGTTTGTGAGGAGTGCAGAAAAGAAGGGGGCTTCATGGTTTGATTTACAGGTCCGTCCTGAGTCTTCACAAAGTACGTTTAGCACCCATATGTTCATGACTTTTCTAGACAAGATTTAGTTTGCTGTAAACCAATCTTTACACCTCAGGACGGAAGTACTAGTATTAGGAATAAAGCATTATTACACATACACACACACACAGAGTTTTACTACAACTTCCTTTCAAAACATGTTTTTCATTTTTAATTTCATTTTTGCATTTTTCCCATTAAGATATGCATTAGTATCTTAGCCTTAGCCAAAAAAAAAAAAAAACCCCAAAAAAAACCCCCAAAGATCAGAATTCGTATTTAGTTTTGTATTCACCTTGAGTTTTTTAACCATCTTTGTATTCAGAATTTAAAAGAGTCAAGGATGTTTTCTGTTGTTGGTTTTTGATCCTTGGGGCGCGTGTCTGTGAACTGGAGTGCAAGAAGCATGCCTCAGTTTGGTTATTTTTAGGGGAAAAAACCCCAAACATATATTGGCTTTGAACCTACACCTCCCATTCCATACTGTAATACTGACTCTTTGCATGAACGTCAATTGCTGAAAAGTCTTGTCATGGTGCTCCTCGATTCTTATAAATTTAAATACAGGAAAAGAGTTGAAGTGCAGAGCTTATCAAAAGAAGTATTTTAGTTCTAGCAGAATGCCCCAGAGAAGCAGGAGCATTATCATTTTTGTTTCTGTGAAATTCCTCATCCCAAGCACTCTTTAGAGTTGATCGCATCCCAGAATAGCCTTCCTTATGGAACAGTAATTTGGTGCTTCAACCCTCCTTGCACAAACGACTCATCACTGTAACTTCTGCCTAGCTTTTTTTTGCTGTGAATATTTTTCAAGTTGAAATTTTGAGTTACACATGGAGCGCATTGAGGTGGGTCAGTGGGCTGTGCAGAAAATGACAGGTGCAAACTCATAGGATGATATTTAGACAGACTGATTTCTACTTGTGATTTGTGATTCCTTTTGTCTGGATATCAGCCTTCAGAGAAGCTGGACAACACAAAATATCAATTGCTTATGTAATATTAGGCAATGGAAATTTTGGGATTTAACACCTAGAGTATGACCTGGGACTTGGGATCCTTAAAAAATAGAGATCCTTTTCAGAAGCCTGCATTTTACAAATTTCACACTAAGTACTTATAATCTTTTAAGAAGGACTCCACTACATATTACCTGCCTTCAGCAGCATCAGTCAATATCAAACCCACCAGATATTCATAAAGGAACAGACTCCACCTGAAGGATCATAAAATAGTCTAGCTTATCTAGGTAATGCCAATCATGGTACTTGCCAATCATACATAATTGTTCATAAAGTCTGCCTTCTAAGATAGTATTGCTAAGATAAGAACATGTAAATATTTTCATAAATTATATAGCTTGCTTTTATCAGCTACTTGAAGGTACCCCTGAAAGGCTTCAGGCATGGAGAAAACCTTCTAGATTGTCAAAATACACTTTCTCTCCTAAAAAACCCTAAATACTGATTCACAGAAGCTGAAAAGAAACTTGGTAGTAAACACTACATTGAGCAATAATCCCCTTGTCCTGAAGTACCAACTGATCACTTAGCAACAGAAACTGGAAGAGATCGATTTTTCATATTTTTCATTTTTTCTCATATTTTTCAATCAAAGTAGTTATTAATCTCTCCCTTCTCCTTACAACAATAATAGCTGTCCTGTCATTGTCCCCTGTGGCTGGTCTCAAAGAACAACTTCTACTTAGCCACTGCATGTGGAAAACCAGATTAATTTGTAACTGAATATGCAGGTATTTGGTACCACATAATTTTTAGACCCTCGTGAAAACGTGATTGTGTTTTCCTCCAACTAACGTCTCTGTTTCATTAATGCTGTTTCTCAAATGCTTTAAGTAAGGTTTCTGCCAAGAGAAGTATCACAGAGATGGTACAGAAACCTTTTTTAACCTCAGGTTAGTGAGTTCCTCAGATGCACTTTCTTCTGCATCCTTCAGACTCTTGATGGCAAGCAGAGATTCAGAGAAAAAAAAAAAAAAAAAAAAGATGTGGACCCTTGTCAGAAGGTCATGACTTGTGTATTGCTCTAGAAATAAGCCAAGTCTTTGTGTATGGCTCGGGGTCAAAAAGAATACATGCTCTCTGTCAAATAGGATGAACTGAAAGGGCTTCTCAAACCAGCATTTCCATGCCGTGACATATGTTTGGATCACTACACTGGGTACCTAGAACTGCTTCCCATCACATTGTTGGAAACTGCTTAAATTAACTGGACATTTTATGCAGCGAGTTTTTAGTTAGTAGCTAACCAACCAAACCAGGGTTAGTGTAATACCAGTTCACTAATAAGTTCACCTATGAACTGCAACAAAAATTCACATTTGCCCCTAATTCTAAACTATAAGCACAGGGATATTTAAGCTGGTTTTCAGAACTTTGTAATGAGAGTCATGGTCATTGTTCTTATTTTAATTTGTATATGTTTTCAACTCTCCCCTGTGTTCTCTGACAAATTCTTCTGTCATCATGGGTTCAATACTAGACAAATGCACCATTCGCCTTGACCTATGTAATCTCAACCTGATGGCTTTGCATCCTTTAAAAAAAAAAACACAACAAAACGACCAAAAACCACTGCCCCACCCACCCCCCCAAAAAAAACCCAAAAAACCAAACCCAAAGTAAAATTAATTGTAATCAGAAGAGGAGGTGTAGAATAAACACACTGATTTTTCTCTGTTCCTGTGTCCCTGGATATCTTGCCAACTATCTCACGAGGCTTTATATATATCTCAAGGGGAATGCAATGGAATATTACTGGCTGGTTTCCCAGCCACTACCAACCAGTAAAGTATCATGGGTTGAACTACACTTATCCTAAGTGCTGTAGAGAAGTCTTCATGCCCTCTAATCAGAATAACAACACACTCAACAACACAGTATGATTATATTTTACAAAATTGTCATATTGTTTAGAATAAAATGTAGAAAGAGGTCTGCCTAGAAACAAAGCCTGGAGAAAAACACATTAATCCCAATTAGGTAGTAGTCAAGATGATCCAAAGAAACCTTAAAGGTAAGGGGCAGAGATGCCTCCAGTGAGGGAGACCAGACACAGCACAAAAATCATCAAGGCTGCGATGTAACTTCAAGAGAGGAACCCCCAAGACTATTGGGACAGCACAGAGATTCTCCTGCCAGACACAAACTCCACAAGGTCCAGTGGAGACTCCTCCTCAGATCCAGCAACAGATTGCTGAACCTAACCGTGGACAGTAGTACAGCAGAGAAATAGAGAATTTCATCCCTCGGAGACTGGACATGTTTATTTGCATGTATGCTTATGTGTAAAACTCTGTATACTGTGTCTCAAGGAGACTGCTGTACTCTACAGCATATGCAAATCCTTGCTTTATTTTCCAGTTATGCAATGCCTCCACTGCCCTTACCCTCTTTTTGTAAGAGGGAATTAAAAGTTGTGTTATTGAAATTTTGAAGGTGCGTTCAGAGCTTGTATTCCCCACCTTGCGACAAGTGCCATCTGTTGACAGTCTGCCCCACTAATTCCTCCATAATTTAAATCGGAATTGTACCAAAATATCAGTTTCACTAAAGCATCTAATTTTCATCTGAGAAAAGGGAAAACCCTTCGTGGATTCTAAGGTCTGATGTTGTTATCTAATGCCCTTTGTAGTCTTTAAAACAAAGGAAAAAAAGGATACGTCATCTCCAAGGAACAGCACAGAGGATGCCCCTTCTCAGGCAGGTGGCATCTCAGTACAAAAGGAGGTTTTCTATACCATCTTAGCCTATTGAAGAACATAATGCTTTTTTACTAGAACAACAGATGAAGGTCATCCAATGCACACGCTATACACAACATGTGAAGTCTTATTGTCAATCATGTCTGTCCTGGAGACATTTTATTATGCCCAAGTTGAAAGACAAGATAAAATGCCACTTAATTTCGGTAGCTGGCATGTTTTTGCATCCACTGATCACTCCTTGATCTCTGATATACTTTATGAAATAATCTGTCATCCTAAAACTCTAGTAGGTCTCATGTGTCATTGACTATGGATGGTGATTGCTTAATGTTGAGCTCCTGAAACTACAATCGTTTAAACAATTGTACATTTAAACAATTGAAACTACATTTAAACAGAAACAAATAAATACAACCAAAATCAACCAACAAAAACCCCACAAGTTTGCCTTGCCTGTTTTTTTTTTTTTATTTCAATTGAGTGTTACACAGAAGCTGTGTCCTCAGATGCTGCAAACCAATGCAGTCCTACCGAACTCAGTGAAACTCCGCGTCTTCACACCAACAGGTTACAGTAAACAGTTTTGAAAACAGAAAGGTAAGCAGCCTTGAATGACTCAGAACGGACTTCCACTGTTCAACTTGACTATCCTACTGCTGACAAGGGATGTCTCAGAGCTCTCAAAGCCAGCAGGGAGTATGAGACCTAATAAGAGAAACTTTTCTACCTTATTTCCTAATATTAATACAAATACTATCTTTATGCTGGGACAAAGGTATGTTGCCATCATGCTGCTCATGGCAAAACAATCACTCCAAGTTAAAAGGAACAGCCGACAATGCTGGCTTATCAGATGCTAATAAAAACTGGCCAAGCAGGGAAATTTTATGCAGTCCACAACTGATTTTGGATGCTTCCTTATGCACCCAAAATTACTAGACTCATGAGAAAATGTGTCCACGTGGTCCAGTGAATGGTGCTAGTGGCCTTAGGAAAATTAAGTTAAAACCCAGTAAAATGAACAGGGAAAGTATCAGAGAAAAAGATAATGTTTCACTACCCAAGAAGTCTGTAGCAAGCCACAAAGGTGTTAGATAAAAAGAATGGAAAGAAAAGAGATGAAATGAAAATATTACCTTTTTCTTTGATTTTACGATGTCTGATTCAGTAGCTATGCATTTGAAAGATGCGCTGGAATGGGCTCTTTAGGCAGTGTTAGTCCATCAATACTTAGTTTTTGTGTAGAAAAATGCTGAAAGCACCCAGTGTGAAAGCACTGGCAAAAATAGATGTCCTCAGGTGAGGCTGAAGGTGCAGCTAAATGACACGGCTAGGAAGTGGGGTTTAGTAATCCAGATCTTGTGGATCAGGCCCTTTGGTTCCTCTCTGCCCATGCAATATGTTATTATCTCTTCAAGCCTGATTTCTGCTAGTAGCATGTTATTTATGCAGATCATTTAAAAATACATTTAAAGTGCTTTTCTTTTTTCATCCAAGGTTTATCATCCATGGATAATTGATTACAGACGACTAGAAAGACTATTACTGATTTAGCTGAAGAAGAGTAAATGAGCAGTTATGGTTTCTGAAACTTCAAACTCAAGGACACAATGTCATGCAGTGTCTCAGTTGTTGTATGAGGACAGGCACCTGGAAACACAACTTACTTCTCATAAACTACAGGTCCACCAGATCCTGATCTTTAGAGATTATGTGTTGTGATGGCCACAATTCACCCAAAGGTGTGGGGAGCTCGTAATTTTAGATTTAGAGTTCAAATACTCCTGTCAGCCAAGAAAGTGACATACAGTACTTGGTTCAGTCATATGACTTGCATCTTTCAGCGTACTGGCTATTTACGAGCTGGCAGGCTAGAGGCCTCAGACTGGCAGTGTGATGGAGAAATGACAACTGATTTTAATCATAGCATTTGAACAATGAGAAACTACAGTGGGTGGCAAAGTTTTGTGAATACTATATGATCGCAAATTAGAAGCATAAGCTCTGCGCCCACATGTGGTTTGGTGCCTGAGGCATTTTTCTAAACTTGATGCTCTGCAGAAGTGATCCTGTCTGGAAATAAGATCTTCTGAAACAATATTTTTTCCCAGTAAATAAAAATGTATCTTTATCTCCATACGCCCTTTCCAGAGCATCACGTGGATTTGTTGTCTCATGGGTCTCTGTGTCTAACAATTGTTTGTTCCGCTTACAGCAGGGTACCCATACAGGAAACCCTTATCACTTCCCAAACAGAATCTGAATTTGCTAAGCCATTATAGAAGAAAATTCAAGCTCTCACCCTTTTTCTTTTCTATGTCTGATTTGGTTTATATAAATTAAAAAAAATAATTAAAACAAAAAAAAACAAAAAAAACACCCAACCCTGTATTAGTGAGTAGAATTGAGAATGTAATTGCTTCTGTTTTCTGTGTTTCATTCTCATGCAAATGAGGAGGCGTAAGTTTCAGCAGTTACTAGAGTATTGCTGTTTAACCACTGGTGTTATTTACTGAGAATGGCAACAGTTTGTGAGAATGATGCCGAGGCAGGGAGGATAGAGGGGAAATGGGACAGTTGGGGTTTCTAACTCACAAGCACACATTCTGAATATTAGCGAGTTAAGGCTGAAAAAAGACTTTTCCTAAATATCCTCTTCTCTCCCTTTCTCTTCTCCACGTTGTCATGTTTCTCTTGGGCAATCAGGACAAGTAAATCCTGTTCAAATAAGAAACCATAGCCACAAATCCAAAAGCACATATTTTCTGGCCATCTTGACATTTATCCATTTCATAAACCAGTCATTTAACGAAGATATTTGTCAGAAAAGTCTACCTATGATGTATCAGACAAATGCATTAGTCAGCATCTTGCAATAGATATTTATAAATCTTTTTTCCCTATAATTAAATCATTCTGATTCCTGCTGAAACAGAGAGAAATGAAGACTTACGCATACGTTAAACTTTAGATGTGTGTTTGTTTTCCTTTAGCAATTGGCTCAGCGATTGTGGCAAAATTATATATGACCTTTAATACTGATATACTGACAGCTCTAGTTTAATTTATATAATATCCAATAATACTGGAAAAATCATAATGTGATTGGCTCATTTCTTAGCTCCAGAAAAGTTCATATTCCGTGATGCACAGTAGTTGGAATGACATTTTATTAAAACAGTTGTTGAGCCCTGAGGAGCCTGACAGTAGCAAAGAAGTGAATAAAGAGGTCGTGAATTTTTCGTAGAGACGAAATCAACCTGTAGTGTTCATGAATAATTCACTGAATTTTGAAAGGCAAACCTTGGGAAACATCTCATCAAAGCACCCTTAAGATGAATTGTCATGAACGCTTACCTACTGGCCTTGAAATATAGCATGATCTTGTTTCAAACATATGTATGGGATCTTTTTTACAATAGTGCCTGAGTCCTGGGTTGTTAGATACCTCTTTCCTTCAAGTTTCACCTTAAGATTCACTTCTGTTATGAATCCTACCAAATACTTGATAGTGGAAAGACAAGTGAAATGTTGTGGGGTTTTTATGATGTTTGGGTTTAATTCAGTTCTGGTTTGGACAGCTTCAGTTTCCTAAAGTACTCACATTCACAAACAGCCAAAACATAACGTCTGTGGATGACCTGCACCCCAGAGAAACAGATGGGATCACACAGGATATTCTAGGTCATCCAAAATACTATATAAAGTGTGTTTAGTGATGTCTAATCCATATAGCCAATGATATCTTGAAAGCAATCCAGAGTAGAAGCCTATACCTGCTCAGCTGTGTAGCTCTCCAGACACAGCTTAACTGTTTATTACACCAGGAAGTGTTTCTAGACTATCTTCTTCAGCTATATCCAACTGTTTCTATATCTTACATTGTAAGGTCTGAAATAATTTCTCTGAGCCTCGCCTATTAAACTGAGGTTCTTGGCTACAAAACTGTGGCACTTTGTACCTTAGGACCTCCCAGTAGAAAATAAGACAGAAAGCCACTTCCACAGGCTGGAAGATCTTAGTTAATCCCTACTTCACTTTCTGCAGGTGTTTCTTGCTCTCTCCAATGACTGCTGAAGAAGCCCGAAATTTTGCATAAATGCACATAAGCAGCGTGCATCCAGGCCTCAGATCTTTGGTGCAAGTTCTTTCCTTTATTTTACTTTTAAAAAATCTTCTCTCATAGTGGGGCTTTGATTCATGATTGAGCTGTTCTAGTCCTGGGTCATAAACAGGAGCAATAACCGTTCTGATCTTAGTCATCGAAGTTGGGGCGGCTCTTTGGGACAGTGAGGTCTATCCCCATCAGAACCTTGCTGAAATGTTTGTTTGGCACTCTGTCTTAGTAATCATGTGCAACAAGTTTCCAAAGCTGTATTTAATACTTTTTTCTTTCACCAAAGATTTAATGTGCTGCAGAGTTCTCAAGTACATCTGTGCGCGGGTTAGCCTATGGAGGGGATGACTGAAACCCGTCCCAAAGAACTGGTTTC
Source organism: Chroicocephalus ridibundus (assembly GCF_963924245.1). Classification (NCBI taxonomy): domain Eukaryota; kingdom Metazoa; phylum Chordata; class Aves; order Charadriiformes; family Laridae; genus Chroicocephalus; species Chroicocephalus ridibundus. Next base: position 162,728,242 of record NC_086285.1, read on the forward strand.
ATAGTCGTTTTTTGCAGCAATCTGGGCACTGCAATACACAGGTGGCATTTGAAAATGAACAAAAGCTATCAGTGGTGATTTTTCTGGTTATTCCTAAACTTGCCTGTGTCAAACAGGCCTCTGTCAACTTGGACTAGATGTGAAAAGGGAAACATTGTGGAAAATTAAAACGTCCCAATATCTTGAACATCCTGTGAATTTGTTCAGGAATGAGTTGATAAGTATTTGCCATCGAAATGTGGGCATCAGTGGTAGCTCTTTTTTGGTATAGTGTCTTTTGTATGATGTTGCTCTCTTTAATCTGTGTTGCATTTTACGGGCGTGCGCATACAAAATTTTCTTTAGAGATTCCTAACAGCAAAATAGCATTAGAGCTGTTGCTGGTGTAAGCCACGGCACATGATTTGTATTTGAATATATTTAGACCTACCATATCCTGTATTATCACCCCTTCAGTGCTCCAGGTATTTATCATATATATAGAAATACAATAAAAGATCAAAGTGTCAGCCAAGAAATCACAGTAATCTCAGTTTTGGGGGTTTAATTTGGGGAAACAGAAAAAGTGAGAGGCAAGGAAAAGGGGAAGGGGAAAGGAAAAGGGGAAGGGGAAAGGAAAAGGGGAAGGGGAAAGGAAAGGGGAAGGGGAAGATGGGGAAAAGGAAGGGGAAGGAGAAGGGAGTTCTGTGCTCTCCCCTACTGAGCTGCTTCACAGACTTTACAATAAGTGGGACCAAGAATTCTTCAGCACCAACAGGCTTTCCACAATTACAGGAGCTCCACATCTGCCTTGTTGAGCCACAAGGCAGCAGGGTTTCATGCCATTTTGAAGGAAAAATAGTTGTTATCCACTGATGGAAGACAGCTTGGAGGCAACTAGGCCACTCGAGTCGCCCATTCTGTGGAAAGGGGGAGCACAGTTGTATACCTGTTGTTAATGGGGTGCCCACATCATGGTGGCACACCTGCCCTAACCCCACTGCAAAATGCAGGGGAGGTTGGGAGCGACGCTGGGCAGGATCACTGCCTTTCCCTCATCTCAGCTGTCTGAGGTTTGTGTGTTGCAGTTTACAATGATGTGATAATTTTGAAATATGGCTGGAGTTTATTCCCAACTCATTAGGTGTTTTTATTATCCTATGCAGGTTATATGGTGCTCAAGACTTCTTTAATGATTATTAATGAAGACAAAAGAAAACAAAACTAAAAAGGATTGTAAAACCTGGCACCTCAGTAAAAATTACTTCTAAATGTTATATTTTTTTGCAGTGATGCTGAACCATGAAGGAAAATACGTTCAGACTGAGGCTTGAAGTTTGGTACCCACATCCACAGAAGAAAACAAAATTGCTTATGAGCTTTCAAAGTTCCTTGCTGCAGCTGCCCATTAAAAATAAAAAAGTACCTTGCTGCTGCTGCCTGTTAAAAATAAAATAAAGTCAGAAGCCCACCTTTTATTTAGACACATATATGACCTGGATTTCATAGCAATTTCACCAGCAGCAGTCAGACAGTTCAGAAATGAGAATAAAAATAAAGTTATGTACTGAATTTATTTCCACTGTCAAAGACTAAAGAGCAATGTGTTTCCTGTTTAGCTGCAGCATATCAAAAAACCCTACTGCATTAAAATAAATACATTTTTTACTAAGTTCTTCATGTATGCAAGTTGCAGGACAGATGAAAAGGATGGCCAAATAAAAGAAAGGAGGACATAAGCAAGATATTTGTCTCCCATTGAAACAGAAATTAAGATTTTTTTTTTTTTCAATGAATCCATACTTTATCTGTGAAGGCCTGACCAAGTTCAAAAGTAGACTATTATATAGCTGATCAAAACACAAAATTAGGTTTAGACAGGTTAAAGCTAGAATATCTTAACCTCCCTTTCTCTTTTCTTTTTCTTCTTTTCACCAGCAAAAAGTGATTCACTGCCCTGTATTATTTTTTTACTGTTCCCCAATCAGAGATCATTCATTTGTTTGTCCCTTGAGCTTCATCAGCTTGATGAGCCACTTATTCTGCTGGTCTTGCAGCACAATGTAATGCCCTAATAAAACTTGTTTTATTTTTCTTACATCCACTTCTAATAAACTCCTAGATGCTTAAGCCACTCAAAGGGACATCGTCAAGGGATGCAAGCCAATAAGTGCTTAAAAGCAACTTTACAATGAAAGGAGAGGATGGTAGTACCCATTCCCAGGCACCAAGCTTGAGATAAAAGATGAAACCATGTACTACAGTTATGTGCTGCCTGCAGGTGCTCAACAGGGGATAAATTTAACGTACCTAAATCCTCTCCTTATCATTGAGACATCTAACAAATCCTGTGCTGCTCCAGCAAACACCTCAGAGACAAAAAACGTCACAGCCAACGTGCTTCTATTTTAAATACTTTAACCCTTGGGACACTAGATAATCTGATGGTGTGTTGCCTTAAGGAATAATCATTTCTCCAGTACTTTGTACAAGTCTCTATAGGGTAAGCCGCCACAGGGAGCAGCTGTTGAACAACAGGAAAAGCTGTGCTCTGTGATAAGGGGCGTCCTTCCATCCCAGTGATAACTCCTCACCTCACCTGTGCCTGGATTTTTATACCCTGCTTCCTTTTTCCATCAAGTTACTTCACTGCCTCCAGAGACCTGTTGATCACAAAGTGCCCTCTCCATGGATAAAGTGTGATTCCACAGGAATAAGAGTATGAAAAAAAAAAAAAAATCCTGTTTCCTGCTTATTGCTGTCTAGGTCCTAATTGTATCCCTTTGGGCCAGGAAGCAATATAGCAAGGTAGGAGCAGTTAGAGAAGAATCAAAGCTACTAGGATTAGGAGGTGGTTGGGACAGTTCAACATGGAGAAGTACAAAGTCTTTCACCTGGGGAAGAACAACCCCATGCACCAATATACGCTGGGCGCCACCCAGCTGGAAGGCAGCTTGGCAGAAAAGGACCTGGGGGTCCTGGGGGATACCAAGTTGAACATGAACCAGCTGTGTGCCCTGGCTGCAAAGGCTAATGGTATCCAGGGCTGCATTAGGAGAAGTGTTGCTCACAGTTTGAGGTAGATGATTCTTCCCCTTCATTCAGCACTGGTGAGGCCACACCTGGAGTGCTGCATCAAGTTTTGGGCTCCCCAGCACAAGAGAGACATGGACATACTGGGGGGAGGCCAGTGAGCAGCCTTCACTGTGATGAAGGGTCTGGGTCATATGTCCTATGAGGGAAGGCTGATGGAACTGGGACTGACTTCACAACCAGCCATCCTTCTTTGGCTTAGATAGCAGCAGAGGATATGGCCAGCTTCCCTGTCTCATCCCTCCGACTGTTTTGCATATAACCTAAAAGCCATGGCCAGCCAGCACCAGATTGATTGCATATTGTCTTTTCTTCTTGGTTTTGAGACTCAAAGTCTTTGGAGCTGTTTAGTAATAGAGAACAATATAATAAGAATGAGATAGCCAGTTGGTTCTTTTCTTTAAAAAATGGCTAAAAGTTCAGAACCAGATTAAAAATAAAAATAAATAAATAAACAAAAAATGTTGAGAAGGCTTTGTAGAATTGATTCAGCTGAAAACAAACAAATGCACAAAATAACAGCATCAAAACCAAAAAAAAAATGGGGAAATTTTTCATTTTTCCAAAATGTTCAAAGGGCTTCCTTCAGTAAAATAAAGCTTTGGAACTCTTTTCTTCAAAATAGCATTATCTGTTTTAGAAATTATCTAATTTAGGAGAAACAAGTTTAAACTAAAAGGTTAAATAACCTCAAAATGACAGGAGATCCTTTTGCTTCTGGTAAAGTCGATGCCAAACAAGATAACAATTTTACTTGCATTTTGCCCACAAACAGTAGCTATTTCACTTTGGGTTTGATACTAATTTTTTTCCACTGATATTTCCATTTCTCCCCAAATTGAAAATCCCACCACGTAGGTTGCCTAACTGTAAAGTGAACATAAGTTGGTCACCAGGAAGTCAGAGATATACATATTTGCATCTGCAACCAGATTCCGATTCATGTTGCAGTTTTGCTACAAAAAAATAAACATTTTTAAAGAGTTTTTTTCCTTGCTGTCTTCCAAAGGCTGCACATATACATATTTCTATATAAATTGAATATTTGCCTCCCATTTAGGAAACAAAGTGCATCTTTTCTGAAACAGGGAATAGAAGGAAAAAGAAGGGGAAATTAAAATACAGATCCACATCTTAATCTGATGAAAAGAAAAGTCATACCTTCTCCTTCCACAAGGTTCCACCTTGTACAGTTTCCACCACTAAAAAATTACTATGCCATAAAAAATGTTAAGCACTTAAATGAACTTTGCAAGTGCCCTCTATTTTACCCAGAGGTGACCACAGATGCAATGATACATAATATTCTAGAGCAGGTAAAGATAAATATAGTGTTATAGCTGTTGTTAAAATCATAAGAAACGGGGCTTAATTTCTAAAGGTCTGTAATCATCACATAGAGTGCTTTTATAAAGTGAACAACTCTTCTTTTATTTTTTCTACAATAGGTGTATGATGCAGAAGCTGTAGATTTTGCTGGAAGCTGTCCGGTTGGTTATCACACAGTCCATGTCTTTTACTCTGGTACCAGTAAACTATGGTTCCAATTCATCACTAAGGTAACTCCTGTAAGGGAATTTAAACTTAAAAAAAAAAAAAGCCAAACCAAAAACAAACAAACAAACAAACCAGGGAAAGAAGCTTATTTTGGTAGATTTTCTGTAATATATTTCTGTTTGAGTGGGGTAAAAGAGTTATATTGGTTTTGAATCTGACTGGCTAGTCACAAGGATTGAGCAGAACTTGACTTCATCTTTCCAATGCACAGAGCATCTCAACCCCTCCAGAAATCACAGGGGTACAATATAGCCTTGATTCATTTCACCTAATTTCTGGGACAAAAGGAACAGCAAGGTTCCCACTCAACCCTGTTTTTTTTGGAGCAGGACATGCACTCGTCATCATTTGTACAGGGCTGCTGGTACTACCATAGGAGAGCCAACAGCATGTTGGATAATTTTTTGTATTCAATCTGTGAATTTACATGATGAGGCTTTAATTTGTAAGCCACTTTCAGAGGCTTTTTGAAATATTGCTTTTATCCTTCATTATGTATTCTGTTAATGACAGCACGCTTGTTAGAGAGGGCCAGGGTCAGGTATGCCAGTCCTCCATTACAAATGAGACTCAGCGGTGATTTCGGTGCCATTATTGATTTAACTTGTTGAGGTACGACCTGTACCACTAAAATATTGTTAATAATTCCATGCATCTGCAAGTACTGACAGCAGCAGCAGTTCATCTAGTATTTGTCTGCACAATAGGTATTTATTTTGTTTGCCCATTCTCAGCTCACTTCATCAGATTACTCATTTTATGATGGAAACTCACAGCTGCCACAATAGCAAATATCCTTTTTTTTCTTTTTTTGTCATTGTTGCTGCTCCAAATTAAACGCTGATAAATGTTTTAAGGCCCTAGAGGAACAGCGTTTGAGCCTGGCATTAAATTGTCTCTTGCTTCTTTAAGGCTTATTTGTAAAGGACTGAAAGTCAGCAATCACCTTCACTTGAGCGTGCTAAGGGGAAAACACAGAATTATTCTTCATCCACAGCAGGTGATGAATTTGCATAAGGAAAGAGCTGGGTTGGGGCAGTTGCTAATTTGCAAAGCACACAACAATCAGTGAAGTCTCCTACATACAGGTAGGCACAAGAATACAGAGGCACAAAAGAGCTGGGGTTAGAAGGTGTGTCTGGAGATCATGTAGTCCTATTTCCCTTCCCAAAGCAGGGTCAACTACAACAGGTTGCCCAGGACAACATCCAGTCATGTTTTGAATATTACCAATAGTCAAATATTTGCAACGTCCAATCATTTTTTAATATTTCCAATGATAGAGACTACACAGCTTCCCTACGCAATCTGTTCCAGTGCTTGTACACCCTCACAGCCAAAAAAAAGGTTAAATTTTGTCTCTGGGAACATGGGACCGTATAAACACGTTAACAATATCTAAATCATGTTTGAATGTCCAGAGAACACTTGTTGGTATTTCTTAGGGCAAGTGTTGCCATGGGATGCAGCTGAGCTTAAAACCATACAGATATATCTTTTCCTCTTTTTTCAAACACGGTCAAATTCCTGCTCTGGCCCTGGAACAGTTTTAATTACTTATATACATATATCTAGAATAGTATCAACAGGAGAAACTGAACAAGCCAGCAGCATGTAATCGGTTGCTTAGTGAAGGCAAAATGAAGTGGGTGAAATTTTCTCAGGCGTTGCTCCCACTTGCAGTGTGAGTGCTGTGCCTAAGGCAGCAGACAGAAATGTGAGGTTTCTTCCTTCACCTTAGTGAATCAAACCGTAGGTATTATTTTCCCTCTCCAGAATCCCTAACAGAGCCCCACAAGACCAGAATTTTACTTTCTGATGAATATACTATTTATACAAGGGACTTATTTCAGTTCTACCACTGAACCAGGACTTGATTGCCTCTTTTTCTCCTAACTTTCCTTTTTTAGCACTGCATTTGGTATTGTTTAGACACATGCCACAACTCTTCCTATCAGGGATTTACTTTAAGCATTTGCTTTCGTGCCATTCTTTTCTGGATTTGGGATTGAAACACTTCAGCCCCCCTTTTTACCTCCACTCATTTGGGTTTGGTCAGCTTTTACAAACCCACAAGATTTTGACCTTTGTAAACACAGAATAAAGTCATTGAGACGTTTTACCCTTTTCTTCTCTTTCTACTTTTCCTTAGGGTGAACATTCACTCCGACTCTAGTTTCGTTGTATAACTTAATTAATGCCTGTAATGAGCTTATTAGCAGAGAAACACATTTCAGAATACAGTATTAACTTTTTCATTGTGATTTCAGCTTTTTTCTTTTCCTTCTTCCTCACTTCCATCAGTAAAAGGTCTCTCATTAAAAAAATGGAAATATTTCTTGATTCTAGTGTGAGTTTTCTACAGCTGTGACCCAATGGCTTAACTGGTAACAAAGGATGATTCTTGACTGGTATGTGTGAACTTTTGATATCAGAATGGCTTTGATAACACACTTCAGTTCTGGTTTATAATATCACATCATCAAATCCTTGAGAATTAAGGAAACATACACAAGTGATTGGGTGCATAAGGAAGAAACTCAAGGCACATTAAAATGCAATTAATGTGGATTAATGTTATTTTTTAAAGTAATTCTTTAAATAGGCAAAGGCAGTTCTTTTTCTGAAGGTACAACACAACACTAAAGAGGCATTGACATGCCAAACAGATATAAATCAATCACCCGGTGATATCTGGGTTACATTTTATCAAGACATGACTAAGTCAGAGGTTTGTACATGGGCGCTTCAACAGAAGAAACTTTCTGAAGGAGTTCAGAGAACAGCCTGTCTCCTCTTCTGCTTTTCTTCGTTTACCCCCATTCTCTCTCAGAAGACATTTCTTGTCTAAAACTTGTGCCTTTGGACAAGACGTGTATAACGGTGCATTGGAGTTAATGGGACTCCAGCTGGTCTGTTCCTGGTAGGTGACTAGTAGGACAACTCACTAAAGGTTTTTGTTTGCATCAGTGGTGTTCATGCCTTGTTGCCAAAGCTTAGCCCAGAATGCCCTCTGTGAAACATTATTTCCAAAAAAGTCTTATTTTACTGCTTCTCCAGAGATTGCTAGCTCGGAGGGTTCCCACAGCTGGTCTTTATAACATCAGTCAATGTATTTATGTGGTCCCCTCATCATATTGATGTGATTTTATGACTCCCTCATCACACAGGCCTGGCAAAGAAATGAAGTCTGTAGATATAGCTCTAGGTCAGCTGCTCAAGAGGATGTCTGTCACAGAAGTTTCAGCTGACTCTTAATTTTTCAATATTTATCTCTCACTAGATATATGTCTTATTACTTCCTGTCTTAATGCTATTTTAGAATAAGTTTTTTCACTTAATTGTGGTTTTGATTTTGTTTGTTTGTTTGTTTTGGATTTTGTTTTGTTTTGTTTTTAGTTTATACAGTTACCTACTAATGTAAAGAATAAGTGCTATTCACGATATGAGATCTGAGAACGCAAATCACTTTTTTGTCACCAGTTCAAACTAGAGCTATCGCTTCTTTTAGCTGAAAAGTTTTCTTAAAAAGTGAACATTTGGCTTTAATGGAACATCTTGTAAATATGCATGAATGGTGTTAAGTGATATAGTGTAGGGAAGAACTTTGTAGAGTGGAGTTGATGGTCGGACTCGATGATCCCAAGGGTCTTTTCCAAACCAAATGATTCTATGATTCTATGAATCACAGTAAATTAAAATGTTTAACAAAGTCTGAGGAAATCAGAACATGCTGTTTTCTATATTTTGTAAAAATAAGGCTTGATCTTTGTGTTTTAAATAGTGCTTTTATTTCATTATTAACAGAAAAGATATATCTATGCAAAACTGCTATAGCTGTAACTGAGCAAGTCATTTATGAGCTGAGGTGAACACATGGTGCTGACTGTATTCACCATTATTTGGTATAAAGAAAGGAACGTGACTCAAAAACAGGATTTTAACAAGAAATCTGGGCAAGGGAATGTGTACTTTTTGTTATTTTGATTCCAGCAAATAATAACCAGAAACATTCTTCTAATCACGTTTAAAATGGCTCATAAACGGTCTGGTTTAAAGTCAGTGCTTAAAGAGAACTGCATTTGGTGTAAAAGAGGACAGAAATATTGTGAGTAGTTAAAAAACACAAAGGTTTTCATCTCCTGAAACTTCTTTGAAATATTTAAAGAATATAAACTGATCTCTCATTTCTGGATGAAGTAGTTTAATAATTTCTGTGGTGTAGTTACTTTAAGCAGCCTGTTAATGAAGGTATTTATTATAAGTCTTGGGAAACTGTAATAAAATGTGAACCCAATTGAACTTGGTGAAGTGGTTTACATTTTAGCAGTAGTGATTCATTTTGGAGCGCTTGTATCACATGTCACTGTCAGATTTCAAGCTGGAGCCAATCTCCAATAAGGCAAGGCAACTGTCCAATCTTGTAGGGCTCTGAGTGTGATTTTAGGCTCAGCAACCTTAAGATGGATTTTATTCATATTATTACATATTTCATGGGACTCTGCCAACAGAATTTGAGTTTTATGAGTCTAAACTGTGCAACAGGTACTATCTAAATCATAAGCGTTGGCTCTGCTCATACTGTCTCTCTTGATCTCTCAGCTCTTCAGCCTGTTCTGTGACACTGAGAGGCCACTATGTTGCCCTCTGTCTTCTGATGAGCTCAGACTTCTCTGAGGGATCCCCAACTCCTAGACCTTCAAAAGAATTCGATATAGCTTTATGTGTGCAACCTGTTCTCCTGTTTTCCTATATAATGAAAATGGGACAGGGTCCATATCAGTGGGTTCTCTCAGTGAGGGAAAAGGAAAGGATATCCAGTTGACATAGTTGAAAGGAGAACAGTGTGACATGACACAAAGAAATGTGAATCAGGTGTACTGAGGATTGCGTCACCTCTTGCATTTTTCTTCCTCTGGGAACACACAATCATCCCCAATAACTGTGATGCAGTTCTTGGGCATTTCGTATTTAGGCAGATGACAGAAACAGGAACTGTTCCTTTCAGATTCCTTCAATACCAGGTAGTTCCATTATTTTAAAGCAAGTTCCATTATTTTAAAGCATACTGTGACATAAGTTGTGACATGTGACATGCTAAAGGTTGGACTCGATGATCTTAAAGGTCCCTTCCAACCTCAACAATTCTATGATTCTATAAGTCTGAACTACTGATTATGACATTCCTAAAATGAAATCCCAGGCATTTTCTACCATCAATACGAAATAGGCATCCTCAATGTAAGACTAATCTTTTGCACTGACATTTTCAGACAGGTAGATGTTTTCAGGAAAACAAGAATGAAAATTAAATAGCGACTCAAATATTACTGATTTTTCTTTAAAATTATTAGCTTCTCTGGGCAATATTAGATTTTTTTTAAGGTTTACACTGACTACATTAAGGCCAGAGGTATGAAATCATTAAGATCTGTTTTCTGTCACTATAAGTACATAATTTCCCTCTCTTTTAATTTCACATTCTAAGTTAATTTAGTGTTAAGAACATTAGATTAAGCTCTAGGGTACTGAGGAGTAGATCATGTGCTAAGCCAGATAAATGGGCAGTTTACCACAGCTGAGGAGCTATCAGCAATTGGTTTATAGGTGGCAGAAAGAGAGGCTAGCCCTTCCCTATCTTTTCCCTGTTGTTTTCATTTCACATTAGCAAAATAAAAATAAGCTAACCTTTATATAAATTCAACTCCAAGGATGACTGTATTGCTGATATGAAAGATATGTTTACCCTGCCAGACAGCTTAGCTCGCAGTTCTCATCCTCCAGATTGCATAAATGCTAGTGTATTCTCAGGCCATATTTTGGAGTGAATCATTCAATTCCATCTAAAACAAAACTCGGTTCCTGCAAATAGTTTACTTCAGGGGCCTGTCCCAGTAAATAGTAGATAAAAGGTGGTTTTGACTCCCTTTGTCCCCAGCATTCCTCCATGTTTATTGCAGCCAATTTTACATCTGCAAGCATGTTCCCATGCTTTCTTCCTATACCCACAGCATGCAAGTCACATCTTCAGGTTTGTGGTATAAAAACCCAATGCTTTACAAGGTTGCAGCACAGCCCTCCCATTATTGCTGTACTTTGAATGAAAACAATGCAAAATGACACACACACCCCCCACACATGAAGTAAAGCACACGTAAGCATGTGTCAGGACTTTTGTGACACTGCACGGAGTACAAACAGAACCCAAGACCAAGCGTTACCAGCTGCCTTTGGAGAGGTCTAGCACCGAGAAATGTGGACACAGCCACTCTGTGTGTCTTGATTTTGAAGCCAAGGATTAGTGACTGCAGGTGATGCAATTAGCAATACAGAGTAAATCGCATAAACCCTTTAAAAAAACATGACTCCCAGTGAGCAAGAACGCGTATCCCCTAATGCAAGTGTGATGGCAAATTGTCACCCTGCAGCACCACTCCAAAGCTGTTTCAGATCAGTGAACTCTCCTCTGAAGTCAAAAACTGTGGTGAAAATTGTCAGCAACAACAAAATCAAGCCAACTCAGTGTTTATTGTGTGTGAGGCTTGAAGGTTTGACAGAGGATACTTGTCCTGGGAGCAGCAGAGCATCGGAGGAGGGCTGAGGGAAGGAGTAGGAAGTACCTGCTCAGGCAGGATCTCCTGGCTTGGAGCTGCTGCAGGTCTTATGGAGATGTTAGCTGCATAAGAACATTAATAACTATCTTTCCATTCCATGATGTGGTTTGATGTTTTATTTTCTTCTAGGTCCTGGTTACTTGTGTGTTTTAAAGTTTTCCAGACCGTGAGATTATGGAGACAGGAAGTGAAAATGAGAAGTCATCTCAACCTGAAGGCTGAGAAGACAATCAGAAGAGTATTGTTAAAAACACAAATGAATCCTGGCATTTAAACTGGCCCCAGGGTTTGGCTCCAACTCCTGGTTTCTGAAAACATTACCAATAGGGCATAAGGATGGATCTCTTCAGACTCCTCAATGGCCTTGTGTAAGTTAGGATGCTGCTTGCGTGCTTCAAGTTATTTAACTTCAGGTGAGGTTCTGCAGGTTGTGTATTATGAAGACTGGAGCAATTGTACTTTCCAGTTGGTGTTAAAGATACGTCTCTATTCAAGATGAGGTTTTCTTCAATTATCATCATTGTGCTACTGAAAGTTGAAGGCGGGAACCAAGACTCTTTCTTTCTCTCCTGGTCCTGCATTGTTGTTTATTATTCTATGCCAAGTTTTCTCTTCTGGAGACATCCAGCTCATTAGAAATCTGATGCTGATAATGTAATACTGTTAACTTTTTCCAGTTCATTGGAGGGATGGAAGAAAAGTAAAAAGATAATCATCAGGGGAAATTTGGTCACCAGCCACTCATTCCAGTCTCCTCCGCTGACATAGGAAATACATAATTTATACCAGCAGGGCTTCTTCATGCAGATATTTCAGTTGCTAGGAAATTAGGTCAATACGTTTTCATTTACTCTGAATTGGCTGCAGTTATTTATTTATTTGCGTCTAGTATGGCACAAATGTTTTTCTTTTAACAATTCCTGGCAGTTATATTAACATTCTGCTATAGCTAATGGCTGAACAATTATTTTTCCTGGAATCCAAATTGAAAGGTTAACCTTAGTATTTCTTTTTAAACATTTAAAATTGTTTTCAATTGCAGGAGTATTTATGATACAGTAGCAGTTTAGAATAGAAAATAAATTAACAAATGAATTACAATTTCATCAGCTCTATAGCCAAAGTGCAAATTAAACTACAACAGTCAGAAAATTAATGTAGTCACATAATATTATTGCTTTTTGGTTTGCGACTTGGAAAACCTCAGACCCTTTTATAGTGTATATTCCTGTTTAGACTACAGAGACGTATTCAGTTTTACGTAATAGGAACAAATGTGTCCTATCAACTAGGGTGGATTCATTTTCTTTAAATTCATTTTAATTTGTTTACACCAATGAAAGAATCTGAACCTGTGGCCAAGTCCTTTGTAACTTAGACCTTCATTATCAAAATAGTTAATAATTTTCTCAATTCTGTTCACTGGGAGAAGTCCAAAAAAAAGTCAAGAATGTGTATAAATCTCAATAAGACTGTAAATACAGAATTAGATAAGAGATATATATAACTAAGGAGCAAGGAGATTATTTGCCTGATCTCCTAATTCCTATGAAATTTGCTACTACTCATTAAAAGTAGTTCCTGAATCCTTCTGCTGCTGAAGGATGGCTTTATTTAAGGAGAAAAAGTACATTCAAAACTTTTAATTTCAAAAGAGGATTAGCAAATTAAACATCCTGGATTATTTTTTTTTTTTAAAGTTGTTGTGGTTTAAAATCCCTGTATTGCTTGAGAACAAAGTGAATTGTCTTAAATTAGCAACCAGTATGCACTAATGACACAGCCATGTAGACCTTTATTCTTTCTCAATAGTTATTTGCAGGCTAATATTGACATTTCTTTGGGTAACAATTAGAAACTGAGGCAACAAAGGGAACCTTGTGGTTGGTGTCTACTACAGGCTGCCCAATCAAGAGGAGCCTATTGGCAAAGCCTTCTTACTCCAGCTACAGGAGGCATCATGCTCGCAGGCTCTTGTCCTGCTGGGGGACTTCAACCACCCTTACATCTGCTGGAAAAGTAGCACAGCGAGCTGTAGGCAACCGGGACACTCCTGGAATGAATTAAGGATAACTTCTTAATTCAGGTAAAAGACAGCCCTACCAGAGGGGATGCGATACTAGATCTGATGGTCGCCAGTGCAAGTGAGCTAACTGGTGATGTCAATATTGGAGGCAGCCTGGGCTGCAGTGATCATGCACTGGTGGAGTTCGCAACCCTGAGGGATTTGGGTCAGGTGAAGAGTAAAGTCAGGGCCCTGAATTTTAGGAAAGCAAACTTCCAGCTCTTAAAGGAGTTAGTCAATAGGACCCCCCAGGAAACTGCGTTCAGGGACAAGGGAGCAGAAGAGAGCTGGCAGATCTTTAAGGACGCTTTCCATAGAGAGCAAGAGCTTTTGATCCCTAGCTGAAAGAAATCAGGAAAGGAAGGCAAGAGACTGGCAAGGCTGAGCTGAGACCTACTGGTCAAACTAAAGGAGAAGAAGGAAATGCACAGGTAGTGGAAGCAGGGACAGGTATCCTGGAAAGAGTATGGTAACGTTGCCTGGTTGTGTAGGTATGGTATCAGGAAGGTCACGGTACAGCTGAAGCTGAACTTAGAGAGGGACAGAAAGAATCCTAAGAAGGGCTTCTACAGGTATGTCAGCCAGAAAAGGAAGGTCAAAGGAAGCATAGCCCCCCTCATGAACAAGACTGTCAAACTGGTAACAACACATGAGGAGAAGGATGAGGTACTCAACAACATTTTTGCCGCGGTCTTCACTGGCAACCTCTGTCCCCACACGGCTTGAGTGGATGGACCACAGGATGGAGACAGGGGGAGCAAAGTCCCTCCCACAGCAAGAGAAGATCAGGTTCGTGACCAGCTGAGGAATCTGAACAAACAGAAGTCTAGTGGTCTTCTGTGATGGAGTGACTATATCAGTGGATAAGGGAAGAGCTATGGATGTCATCTATCTGGCCTTCTGTAAGGCCTTTGACAGAGTCCCTCACAACAGTACTGTTTAATATCTTCATCAATGACATAGGCAGTGGGATCAAGTGCTCCCTCAGCAAGTCGGTGGATGACCCCAAGCTGAGTGGTGCGGTTGACATGCCTGAGGGATGGGATGCCATTCAGAGGGACCTGGACAAGCTTGGGAAGTGGACCTGTGTGAACCTCATGAAGTTCAACAAGGCCAAGTGCAGAGTCCTGTACCTGGTTCAGGGCAACCCCTGGTATCAATAAAGTGATCGATTAGTGATGTCCCTACTCATTGGACGGGGCTTTGAATTGATGACCTTTAACCACTCAAACTATTCTATGATTCTATGAAATGGCATATATGAAAAACATCAGCCTAGGGAGTGTTTACAAAGTGTTTATCGTCAGTGATGTGTTTCACTATTTACAATTTATTATGTTTTCTTTTCTGTTTGCCTAGATCTTTTTAGCATTTCAATGAGTAAGGCTAAATAATGAATAAATAACACACGAAGAAAAAAAATCATCTTACCAGATGATAATTCATGAAAATATGCTTTTTTTCAGTAATTAAATACTTAAATGTAATTAGAATTTTTTTGTGAGAAGATATTTCGTTAATAAACATTAAAGAACAATACTATAACTAAGTCAGCAATCCTGCTTCTATAATATTATAAACACCGTATATTCTGGTTGATAAACTAATTATATAACTATAATGATGTATAATATAGAATTATTATTAATATTAACAATTATAGTAATAATGATGATGATGAAAAAAATAAATATAGAGACAGATAAAGAACCAATGAATGACCATAAAGTGAAGCAGTAGCTATGTATGTTGAGTATTGCACTTTGAAATTGTTGAGGCTGATATTATTACTAATTTTGTATTGATTTTTTTCATACAAAACTCATTTTCAAATATATCATATTTAAGGATTTAACATTATGTATTAGCCAATTTTTCAGACTTTTGAAATAAGAACTGGATGAACAGAAGAATATCGTTATGACTTATGCACTGGGTGTCAACAAAACTGTGAATTGAAATATTTATTACATTCCAAATGGAAACTGATAAAACCAGATGTCCAGAAAATTAAAATCTTATTAGAAAACAGTATGACAAATAAAATAACAATGTAATGAATGCAAAGTTATTTATTTGTTTCAAGTATTCAAAATTGCCTCTGAATTATCAAATGTCTGAATTATCAAATACTTGCTTTGAAGAAACTTTGGCTTAGTCTGTGGTTCTGTAATAAACATTTTGTTACCCTGGAAAAAGCTTGAAACAATTAGTTATGAAAACACTTAGAAGGTGCAGTTCTGTAACAGATCAGTGGAAACCAGGCTTGTTAATTAACAGAGGGCAAGGGTACTATGCACTATGGCTCATCTACTCTAATGGCTCACTCCCACCTACAGGAGAATTATTCCTCTGCCCTGTGATTACTTGCTCCTCTTGTGTGCTCCTGATGCCACACTTCTCTCCTTCACACCAGCTTTGACCACTGACCGACTGACCATGCAGGAAAGCAAAACAGTGCGATCATCCTGCAGAAATCTCACTAGGGAGGTGAGAAGGGAACTACTCCAATGTTAGAAAGCAGAATCTGTCTAATTTAAGAAACCAGGTGAAACCACAGGGTGGGGAGCTAGGGTAGAGAGAAAGAAAAAAAGATCAGCAAGATGGGAAAGAGCGGGATCGTGTTTTGAGGGAACAGCAGTATCTTTAGATGGCCTCTGATATATTGTTCATGTCTGCAGTGTGCAACTGAATCCCTTACTGAGGCCTTGATCTTGGTATGTTAACAAAGAATTCCATAGACATGAAATCATGTGATTTAAAGATATAAACACAGAATCCTTTACTTCCGTCGGCCTTGCTAAGAACTCCTAATTTGATTTTTCCCAGCTTCAGTGCCCAGATGTTAGTTCTCGTTATGCCTTACTGGTTCTTGAAAAGAAAAGAAGTCAATCAGGCATTAATTGAAATTACTTTAAAAGTGTCCTAGTCACCTTTCGCTATTCTATTTGATAAACTAAACAGCTTGAACTCTTAATTTTTTTTACCATTAAAAGTTTTCTCCCATCCTCATGTACTTTGTCTTTTTTCACCTTCTCCAGATTTAGAAGATTCCTTTTTTGTTAATGTGAACAAAAGAAGGACGTGCTTTCTCTATTCTCAACACCATTCTATTGAGGAATTTGATTATGCGCTCTCTTCTGTGTTAAAGTTCCTTATTAAACGTCCAGGACTGCATTAGCAGTTTATAATTGCGCTGGGAAGGGAGAGTTCATGTCCGTTGTGACCCTCAGTCCTTTTTCAGAGCCACTACCTTCCATGTGGTGTTCACAACCTGCTTTCCCTCTTTCTAGTGGTACTTCGCGTGATGTTACAGCCAAAGTTTTGTCTCCATGTGCCCAGATAACAAGGTGATACAAACCTTTATGTGGCAGTCTTGTTCTTCTCATCTCTGTAACTCCCTGTATTTCAACTGTAAAAAAACAGTCAGGAACATGTATCTCATTATGTATCAGGCTATTAGTTGGCCCAGTCTAGCTTTAATCTAATTTGAGGTTCTAGGCATTACTGATTTCATAATTAGGTAATACCTTTTAATGTTATCATGGGGTAGTTGAGTTACAATGTAATAAAATAAAAAAGCATCTGTTCTCTCACACAACACAACATGTAATTAACGGAGTAAAGCCTAACTAGAAAAGCAATATGAAATTCACTTATAATAGAGATGCTGGAAGCTATTGAGCCATGGGACTCTGGATTAACCAGAAAAACTGTTTTTTCCAATGTTTGTGTTATACTGTACAACAAAGCATATACCCTAAGTGTATGAAAAGCATCCATAAACTCCTATAAAAGTAATGAATGTCTTAGTTGTTCCAAAAGACAGCAAAAAAAATTTGTTTAGAAATAAAACAACCTTAGGGCAAATCAGTGAGAGAATAAGGTCCCAATTCAACAAAATTTTATCATTTTTTTTTTCTCAGGCCTCTTCAGTAAAGTGCTTAACTTTAAATGGATAACTGAGTAACACTGTACACAAGACAGACATTACATTTGACTGGCCTCTCAACAGTTTGATTACTTGAGGTCTTAAAGGATTGGGGATGGTGGAAGAGATTTGTGTCACATAGATGTAGACATTTGACCAATGCACCTTTAAAGTCTTTGGGTTCCTTATATGCAGTGCAGAGGATTAAGCAAATTACACTGTCTGTTGCAGATCACAGACAAGCTGAAATACCTCAGCTCAGCACTGATAATAGAAGGAGTGATAGAGATATGATACCCTAAATTAGGTACCTTAATGAAGGACTTACTTAGGGTTGGGTGGAATTAGCTGATCACTTCTACAGAATGCAGAGCATCTTCTGGTTTCCCTAGGAATAAAAGGAACTTGTTCCTTTGTACATGTAAAGCCATGGAAACTAGCCCTGAGGAGTGCTGAGCATCTGCAAATTGTCTTGACCTATATTTTTGACTTGCTCACAGCTTCTCGGTGTCAGGCATCTATTCTGTTCACATCTCTTTTTTTCAACTGCCTAGTGAATATGCCTGTGAAGAAAAATTCTAGGTACGTCTAATTATGAAAGTCAGGAATATTGGATTTAATAAGGTTTTATCCACAGCTCTGTCATGGTTTAGGCCGTGGTTTAGTTAGAAGAGGCTTAGCTAAGAAATAAAATTACTGAACAGAAAGTTGGTTCTGTTTTACCTCAAACCAGGACAAGCACACAGAATGTGAAAAAGGCTTTATATTGGAATTATTCTCATAAGAATTCCCCCTATTGCAGGGCAGAGGCAATTCCAGAAGACAGGAATTAGTAAGGGGGAGAAAATATGAAATGAGGACAAATAGTAAGAGTGATCAATGGTTCACACACAACATAGCTGGAGCTCATCATCGTCACAGAGATGGGCAGTGCAAGAACGCTTGACTAAGTGGAGCCTCCTAGTCCAGATATGTGTGAATTGTGTTGTACAGCGAAGCAAGGGGATTTACTACTTCACCTAGAAAATCCTTTAAAAAGTATAATTTTACATAGGACACTGGAGTCATTATAGAAACTTAATTAATTTGAGTCTTCCAAGGGAAAAAAAAAAAAAAAAAGTTTTATGAGTTGGATGTGGATTTGACTTCAAAATTCCCCAAAGTGGTTTTGGCACTCAGTGGCTTTTTGTGGGTGTTGGCAGACAAAGACTTAAAGCATAGGGCCCCAGTTCCAGTCCCCAGTCCCCAGACAGTTACTTGTTAAAAAAATAACCGAAAAATGTGGAATATTAGATCTAGTATACAGTTAAACCATGCAGCCCAAGTTTTATCTTCCAGCCAGCATGGAAGGGATTTTTTTTAAATGTATGCCTGAAAGATATCTGATATATTTTTGACTCAAAGCTTTAGGAAAGTTTGTGGTTTTCAACCAGCCTTTGAAATGGAAACTTTTATATTCAGGGCCATGATACCTTGAATCTAATTTTGATGTTAGTTATGCTAGTAAAATTCCAAGGGAATTATCATGAATAGCAGCCCTATTCTACCATCATATTTAACCCAGCTACTGTAATATTACTAAGTGTGAGTTTCAAACATGCAGAGCAAATACTGATAATGGAAGTAAATACTTCTGAGACTTGTACCAGAAATTTGCTAAATATTCTCTACATTCAACTTTTTAGTTCTGTATGAACTGTGTGAAATAGTTTGATGAAATTCATTGGGATATTGTACATATTTCATTCTCCTAAGGCCTTCTTTTGTTTGAAAGCACTCTTAGTTAAAGCTTAAGAAAAATTGTTGACAGCTCATTTCTTCAGGAACTTTAGCAGGTGGTAATTTAATAGCTTAGGTGGGGGCTGCCATGAAGCATGAAAAGTTATGACTGGTGTCAGTCCAAATTACTGTCTTTAACTGCACATAAGGCAGTGAAAAAACATTAGCTATGCAGTAAACATGGGTTTAGCCAACAAAAGAGATTTTTACAAGGTTTCCTCAAGCAATCTCCAAAAGGTCATTCCATGCATCTGCTCCAGCCGTTGGTAGCATTTTATAGCCATTTGTTGTTGTTCTAAATCTGTGGCTGTAACAATGATCTCATTAGCTAAATCAATGGATGAGGGGCATGTTGCAATCATTTTTTCAGTGGAACTCAGAGGAAAAAAATGCAGATATTGCAAATGCAAGCTAAAATATGAATGTAAATAATGCATATAGCAAGGCCAACATTTTTCAATTATGAGAATATTTGTGGTGCAGGCCAGCTTTCAGGAAAGGAAATATATTACATTTGTAGACTCACTGAAGTTTACTCTGTTTGTAGACACTTTAGGAACTAGAAAAACTATAGCTCATAAACTATACGTGCTTTAGATCATCCTCTAGAGCTGGCATGGAGATGCCAACGCACATACTAATAATTTCACTTAGCTTCTGAAAAAGGGTGTTATGCAAGCTCTTTGAATTTATTTTGGGCCTGAGTTAGCTCCTGAACTGTGCAAAACAATTGTTTGTGAGTACTAATTGTTGCACTACAGTGTACTACCCCACTGCCCAGAGGTAGTCACTGACACTAATCTTAGTATAGATATAGCCGTAGAGCACAGACATACAGCTATCTGAGAATTTACCGGATGGTGAGGCACTTCTTCAAGTTACGATATTGGTAGTGTTGCAGCGGTTGCATCTTCCTCCTAGCGCATTGCTTTTACCCACTGTTCTATACCTGTATATTTCTCTTAATTATGCCCTCTTTGACCCTTCTAGCTAGCATCCTAGCATGAGCATTTAGCATACTCGTGATTCTTGAACATTTATTTTGTGGTTAGTCTCAACTCAATCATGGCCGGCCACGAGTGGTGTCCCCAGGGCTCGGTATTTGGGCCAGTTCTCTAATACCTTTATCAATGATCTTGACGAGGAGATCGAGTGCACCCTCAGTAAGTTTGCAGATGACACCAAGTTAGGTGGGACTGTCGACCTGCCTGATTGAAGGTAGAAAGGCTCTACAGTGGGATTTGGACAGGCTGGATCGATGGGCCAAGACCAATTGTATGAGGTTCAATAAGGCCAAGTACCGGGTCCTGCACTTGGGGCACAACCCCATGTAGCGTTACAAGCTTGAGGAAGAGTGGCTGGAGAGCTGCCTGGTGGAAAAGTACCTGAGGGTGTCGGTTGACAGCCAGCTGAATATGAGCCAGCAGTGTGCCCAGGGGGCCAAGAAGGCCAGCAGCATCCTGGCCTGTATCAGGAACAGTGTGGTGAGTAGGACTAGGGAAGTGATTGTCCCCCTGCACTCAGCACTGGTGAGGCCCCACCTTGAGTACTGTGTCCAGTTTTGGGACCCTTACCACAAAAAAGACAATGAGGTGCTGGAGCGGGTCCAGAGAAGGGCAATGAAGCCAGTGAAGGGTCTGGAAAACAAGTCTTATGAGGAGAGGCTGAAAGAGCTGGGATAGTTTAGCCTGGAAAAAAGGAGGCTGAGGGGGGACCTTATCGCTCTCTACAACTACCTGAAAGGAGGTTCTAGAAAGGTGGGGGTCGGTCTCTTCCTCCAAGTAACAGGAGATAGGACAAGAAGAAATGGCCTCAAGTTGCACCAGGGGAGGTTTAGACTGGATATTAGGAAAAAATTTACACTGAAAGGGTTATTAAGCGTTGGAACAGGCTGCCCAGGGAAGTGGTTGAGGCACCATCCCTGGAGGTATTTAAAAGACGGGTAGACATAATGCTTGGAGATGTGGCTTAGTGATGGTTTTTGTCAGAGTTCGGTTGATGGTTGGACTAGATGATCTGAAAGGTCTCTTCCAACCTAGGCAATTCTATGATTCTATTAAGCAGCATGAAGCAAGCCTGCTTGTTTCCAGACCTTTTCCCTCTGGTTTCCATAGGGTCATTGTTCCACTTACTAGGCATTAACAGCAATGTAGATACACTGGATAGAAAATCAGTGTCCATTTACCGGTAGATTTCTGTCTGTAGAAATGGCCCCTTCTGAAGATGTCACTTTTACACGTTATCCCTTTATGTCTAGGCAGCTTCAGAAAAACTCCATCTGTATACACCTTTCAGCATTCAAAGACCTAATTGTCTAAATGGGTGGCTGTGAGGAAGGCAGCACAGCTTCACAAAGATGCCCGAGTGTGATTAGCCGATCTTAACATCACAGAGGAAATAAAAGAGCACATCTGTGTGTGATTTTTGTGGAACTGGAGCAAACATCAGACTCACTGTGCATATGTGTTGGCTCCCTGGGAGTTCTTGAAACTTGCAGGAGTGCGACTTAAAAGATCAACAAGCCTTTAAAGGAAAGGAACAAAGGCTGAAAGGCTTTTATACAGGCTGAAGGTGTAAAATCAGAAAGGTTTAAAGTGAATACATGGGTCTGGACAGACCTCCTTCTAACACCTACTGCATTTTGGAAATGTGTGATGTCTATCTTAATATGGAGTGGGAGAAGTGTAGTATAATATTAGTATGTTAGTGATGCTGAAGACGGTCTTTGATAAAAATATGCAGGCTGGTGTCTTGGATAATGAACTGAAAAAGTTTTTGTACTCTAACTTCAGATAATGGTTGCTTAGCACTAAATCTAGTAACCTGCCAAGCTTACAAACACTGCTCCTTGTGTATATGAGCAAAACAGAGAAATCCTGGACTCGGAGAGGAATCCATTAGAACAGAAGCCAGGATGGATGATATGAGGGTCAGGATATGGTGGTCAGAAAATCTGGGTTCTACTGCAGAGTCTTGTATTACCTTTTATTTGGATTTTGTTAAGTCTTATCTCTTTTCTTTCTTTATGGTCTCTTTTTCCAATTTCTTTTTTTTTTTTTATTTGTTAGTTTCACTTATGCTGAGAAAATATCATGAGATCAACACTTCCATTTTCAAGATGGGGTAGAGACTGATTATTTTCTGTGGCCACTAAGGAAGCACTGTAAGAATAAAACTTATTCAAAAAATTAAAAAAAAAATATGGTGGACAAGAGAAAAACTTTCTAACTATCTGGGTGACTAAACACCTGCAGGAATTTACCTAAGAACTTGCAAAACTTGGTGGATTAGCATTCGTAAGGCAGATTTATTAAAAAAAAAAAAAAACACAAAACCTCAGGGCAGTGATTAATCACTTACTATTATATATAGATAGCAAATTAAGTAAGCAGTGTTACCATCACAGCCACAGTCCAGCATGTCAAGAGTTTGGTGTCCCCCTTGTCCCTTGGATCACAATACATCACCCAGAGTTTGTGGGTCATAAATAAGATGATCTTCATCCTACATATTCTTACATCTTTGGACATTTACAAGCGGCAAATACCACAAATAAAATCAAGCTCTTTAATGGGTTATTTGTTTCTTAAATACGTATCAGATAGGAGTGTTGCTATTCTTACCACTATTCCCAATCATGGCACAAATGATTCCTTGCACGTCTATTTCTATTGTGTTTCAGCTCCTCATAATGATAAATCAATCAGACTTTTCCCAAATTAACAATTTTCTTACTTCTTAAAGTTCTTGGGGTTTTACCACATTATTCTCACCCTATTTTTGCTCTTGGGTATATAGCATGTTGTCCATCACCTATGCTAATTTCACTTTAGTCTTCTATTTGTGCATTAAAAGGTGAAAGAACTGTTTTACAGGACAGTTCCTTCCCACTCTTCAAAGGTGCTACATTCTGGGGTCTCAAGAGATATTGCTGGGTGTGAACAGCCCACATGGAGATACTGTGAAATCTTTATCTTTGGTCTTTTTCTTAGGAACTGAGAGGAGGTAATGACTGTCAGAATTGTAGACATACTTCTGAATTAGTGGACGGAACTGGACGGAAATAGATGATTGCTTAATGTTGCCTCCAGCTCTGCATGCCCTGATGTATGAATTTGGGTTAGTAAAGCAACTACTAAGTAGCATCCAAATTATATTTTTATAACTGTATCTGTACTGACATTCCACACACAAGTACAGGATTTTTAATGACCTACTTCATTTTTTGCAGGAAAAGCAGAGGGAGAGGACAATGAATTTAGGTGTAACTCAAAGGAGAAGAGCTGTCACATCAAATTAATACAGAGAGCCTGCAGACATTTAAGCAGTGGATTCTTCACTGGTTCCAGCCTCCTGTGGAATGGAGTCCATCTGACTAAATGCGCTTATCTACAAATGTAGGGGCGTATGTCAACAAGTGATCCTAGGCTCATCTTGTGGTTGGTAGGGAGATAATCAAGATACTTAATGGAGATTAGGACACAATTCATTACTTCCTAAAGCAGATCTTTACATTTGGTGAAATCACATCAAATTCTATTAACTAAAAATAGTTAAATCTTCATGGCATATAGTGAGTGCTTTCATAACTACCTGAAACATAAGTATTTGTATGACAGATGTCACAGGCTGAATGGAAAATTCTACCCTGGAAAATGAAGGAAGGGGGGATTTTGAATGGTTCATGAACACTTGTTTCCCCATTTCCTCCCTGCATTGTTCCACCTAAACCCACATGTATTCAGAGGATGTGAGACGGGGAGAAATGCTAAACTCCCTGCTCTCCCAGGCAGCCTGCTACCTTACATGATTGTAGTGCTACACCAAATTGTTCTGTAGTACAAATCACTGCATGCAAGAAAGGAAAACCTACTTTGTCTTTAAAGCTCTGAGAAGAAGAGATTTAATCCAGTAAAAATATTTTCACATTGGCACTCACTTCAACTAAAAATATAGCAGCCTGAAAGTACATCATAGATTCAGTTAAGGATCACGACTCAGGACCCTAGGGTGGTTTTTTTTTCACACTCAATGCAGTCCTAATTTTCCTGTGTAAAAGCAGAGTAGTACAAGTTATAAAAAAAACTACCCCCTGAATTGATAGTAGTAGCACTTGATGAGGAGCAATGCAAGAAATATTTTGATGTTACTTGATTATCCATATTACCTATGTCAAGAAACCTCCGAAAAAAGAGAAGACTTAATTTAACAGCTCAGTGCAAACTTTGTCTCTTTCCTATTACTTTGAGAATCTTGGAATTTCCCTAAAACTAAACAGAGGCAGCTCTGTAAAATGATCTGCTCTGGCATGAGAAAAGAGAAGAGATCAAGCAAATCCACCTATAAAGCCAAACAGGGCAAAGTCCTGGCAATGATGTGACATGTTATCCCTTCACCTGTTTTTGGTTCCCTGTAGGTGTCTGAGGGTAGACTGAATAGGGTACAGATCAACATGCAAAGTCACATGTTGTGGTGAATTGTGGAATGCGGATGAGGGATCTAGTAGACATTACTGAAAGTAGGTGGTCCCTGCTTTGTCATATGCAGTGGGTCTTCCTCCCACGAAAAAGTCTTTCTTCTATTATCATTGAGTTATTGTGGTTCCCACTTACTCTGTCATACGCTAGTTATTCTTCCCTCCTCTTATCTAGCATTTTCCATTGTTCATCTCTTACACAGTTAAAATATTGCACCAAATCAGCCCTGACTTTCTTTTTATTCACTCCTAGGTTCAGGCATTTGCCTCAAGAGCTCACAGCTGTGATTGATGTCCTAGGTCATGTAAAACCAACAGACGACTCTATTTGGATGAAGAGAAAAAAGAAAATTGTGTACTACATGGGCAGCATGGCCCCTTTTGTCTCCTTCTTTCACCTTTAATCTAAATTTTTTGATCAAAAGCAATTGCCTCTGAAGTTACTGTCAACCACAATTTCATATTATCTTTTATAAAGATATTTAGTGAATGAACTTCAGCCTAAGTGGACCTGTCAGCAGTGTTGAAGGGCAGAGAGCTGATTTCTTGGTTGTATTTCAAATAGTGTCCTGAAATCAATTACACCAGCCAGAAGACTCAATATGAGCCACTGGGTCCACACTATAAACAATGGGATAAAACAGGATAGCTTCTCCCATATGCAGCATGGGATGACAGCAGGGCAGAAATAGAGCAGGTTTCAACACAAAGAGGTGACTTGCTCATGCAGTCCCTCCAAGTTTAGGTTTTGATTTGGCCTTATGCTGGCTGGAGGTAAGTTAAAGCCAGGTTTTCCTTGAAACCGCATATTATTCAGGCATATTGAAAAAAAAAAAAAAAAAAGAAAAAAAAAGCTATGCATTGCTGAATTTCTTTCTACTCCTACTCATAGTCCAATTAGAAGTGGA
The DNA here is from genome assembly GCF_963924245.1 of Chroicocephalus ridibundus. Classification (NCBI taxonomy): domain Eukaryota; kingdom Metazoa; phylum Chordata; class Aves; order Charadriiformes; family Laridae; genus Chroicocephalus; species Chroicocephalus ridibundus. Next base: position 162,753,644 of record NC_086285.1, read on the forward strand.
AGTTCAGCGTTTCTAAAAATGCTGTCTGGCATAATTACAGAAGGCAGAGCCTATGGGAGCTGAGCTTCTGCTGACATTACCAGGTTCACTACAGAAATTAAACATTAAATACTGTAGAACATTAAATGCTTCTGTTAGCAATAATAGAGAACTATATATTTACATTTTGCAATGGAAAAAGCAAACAAAACAAACCCCAGCATGCTACCAACTTAAGCATAAGGAATAAAAATGGCTGTATTATATCAATATAGTTCAATATCTTATTCCTGTTAGTGGTCAACAGTGGGTACTTAGCACACAAAATAAGAAAATATAAATAAATAGTTGGTGCTACTTCCCTAAATACTCTCCAAGATTTTGATTTCAGGATAGGACTACAATTTATATGTGATTGAGGGGCTTCCTCAGTCCCTCTGATCTCTTTAAAAGGTATGGTCTCAGACTCTCTCAGGCTGCAGGTGACCCTCTTAACCAAAGCATTGTTACTGAAGAGTTTCACAATACGTGTGTTTATTTTAGGTACACCAATTTTATTTTTTTTTAAAAGAGAAAGATTCATATTCCCCAATTATATGATCATATAAACATAGAATGCAAATTGTCTCATGGAAGAAAAGAGGCTTTATAAAGCATTCACTAATGACATAATGACATAATTTTGAGTCCCAGTGATACATCAGTTCCGTAAACTTTAAGTTTTACTCTGTATTAAAAAGTGCCTGTCATTTATGACCAAAATAATGATTATTTCATCTCTGGCTGGAGAAAATGGTTAATTCTATGTAAGTATGTAAGGTAGATCCATGAATAATTATAGTTGTATTTGAAGACTTTGAAAATATAGCAGTTTATAATCATACTTGCTCCAAGTTAGGCATTGAGTCTAAGCTACTCAGATAGACTCTATATAGAGAATCAAAAGACACAGATTGGGATCTCTGGAGACAGACATCTTAAAATGGGATGAATGACCTTCTGGAAGTGCACATTTATTTCTTCATTGATAGTAGTATGATCCTAAATGATAGTCCAGACAGCTAACTTTTAGACAGTTAAGGTTAGGTAAGATTAATCTCTTACCTTGTGCCTAAGGAAAATAATTTTATACACTCTAAATTTCATCTCTAGTCTCATCAAATCTAATTTAATGTTATCTAATTTAATCTTTTTGTGTCCACATTGTTTCGGATCTAGCTACCAGGTTAATAGCTAATTTCTTATTTATTTAGAAAGATGCCGGTGTCAAACACATTCACACAAACACACTCACAAAACTAACAGTATTTATCTTTACACGCAAAGTGCCCAGAACTTAATTTATAAACAGAAAGAAAATACTTACGTAAGTATACTCACACTATAATATACATAATCCTCATTAAGCAAAGTGCCATTAAAGCTCCTGCCTCTCCTTTTCTAGTAATTCCCTATGTTTCCAATTCTTTCCTGTTTCCCAGTGCCTGAAGGTAGGAAGATGACTTTTGTCATAAGAATATTAAAAAAAAAAAAGTAAAATGTTCTTTGTCACTAATCAGAATTTCCCAAAGTATTAGATCTACCCTTTTGACCTGGCTGATCAGGAACTCACCCAAGTATAAGCCTGGCTATAGACAGTTTGTCCACTCTGAACGTGTCTGAGCACTACTACAAATCTTTCTCACCTTAGATATTTGCATAATAAGATGCCAGAAACAGACCAAGAGGATAAACTAGGATCTATTTAGAACTAAAAATCTTTTATTCAGGAAGTCATTCTTTGTTAATACATGTATCCTGACACAACAGACGTTAATGGAGGTCTGATCTAACGACCAGTAATATCAAATTGTGGGGTAGGCTCAACCTTTGAGACATCAGGCAGCTGCTTTCTGTTACCTTGTCCTTCCAGAGATGCTTTAAGTGAGATTTGTGTTATTTTTAATGGAAATAAGACATTTTGTTAATTTAACAATGAGCTTGACTTTCTGAATTCTACCTGTTTATATGCAAATGTAGAACAAATTCTTATTATCTCATCTAAATTGGCAACACATCTTGGGAGAATTAATTCTAGTGTAATACAAGGCATAATCTCTCTGACTTTACCTGGGAATTCTTCCACCCCCATAGGAGAGAGAGAGAAGGATTTGCTTGGAAGGTATTTCCCCTTCTTAAATTTGCATTTATACTCTAGAATCATTGACTTCTGTCATTAGCAGGAATAAAGTAGAATGCACATTCTGTGTTACAGAAATATGTATGTATATAAGAGGATACCCTGCAGTACACTTCAGTTCCCTGACCTCTCCTCAGAGCACATCATAGCTTCTGCCCAAGTCATGTGGATCTATTATTTTTGCTTCAAATCCAGTGAATTTAATAGGGCTGGTACCTGCCATCAGCAGGTAGGACTGGAGTCAGGACATCAACATGATGGGACTTAGGAATAAAAGGAGGGTTTACCACCTTTGGAAGAAGGGACAGGCAACTCAGGAGGAGTACAGAGATCTCGTTAGGTTATACAGAGAGAAAATAGGAAGGCAAAAGCCCAGCTGGAGCTCAACTTGGCCACTAACATTAAGGACAACAAAAAAAGCTTTTATAAATACATCAACAAAAAGAGAGTGAGGGAGAATCTCCATCCCATACTGGATGAGGGGGGGAAAGTTGCAACCAAGGACGAGGAGAAGGCTGAGATACTTAATGCCTTCTTTGCCTCCATCTTCAATAGTCACACCAGCTGTCCCCAGGGTGCTCAGCCTCCTGAGCTGGAAGATAAGGATGGAGAGCAGAACAACCCACCCATAATCTAGGAGGAAGTAGTCAATGATCTGCTTCTGCACCTAGATGCACATGAGTCTATGGGGCCGGATGGGATTCACCCAAGAGTACTCAGGGAGCCGGCGGGAGAGCTCACCAAGCCTCTCTCCATCATTTATCAACAATCTTGGTCAACAGGGCAGGTACCAGATGACTGGAGGGTGGCTAATGTGACGCCCATCTACAAGGAGGGTCAGAAGGAGGATCCGGGGAACTACAGGCCTGTCAGCCTGACCTTCGTACCACGAAAGATCATGTAGAGGATCATCTTGAGTGAGCTCTCACGGCAAGTGCAGGGCAGCCAAGGGATCAGGGCCAGTCAACATGGGTTTAGGAAGGGGAGGTCCTGCTTAACCAACCTGATCTCTTTCTATGACCATGTGACCCGCCTTCTGGATGTGGGGAGGGCTGTGGATGTTGTCCATCTGGACTTTGGTAAGGCCTTTGACACCGTCCCCCACAGCATTCTCCTGGAGAAGCTGGTGAATCATGGTATAGACAAGTGTACTCTTCGCTGGGTTAAAAACTGGCTGGATGGCCATGCCCGGAGAGTTGTGAAGAGAGTTGGCCAAGAAGGCCAACAGCATTCTGGCTTGTATCAGGAATAGCGTGGCCAGCAGGAGTAGGGAAGTGATCATGCCTCTGTACTCGGCACTGGTGTGGCCTCACCTCGAGTGCTGTGTTCAGTTCTGGGCCCCTCTCTACACGAGGGACATGGAAGTGCTGGAGCGTGTCCAGAGGAGAGCTACCAGGCTGGTGAGGGGTCTGGAGACCAAGTCATATGAGGAGAGGCTGAGGGAGCTGAGCATGTTTAGCTTGGAGAAGAGGAGGCTGAGGGGAGACCTCATTGCCCTCTACAACTACCTGAAAGGAGATTGGAGAGAGGTGGGTGTTGGCCTCTTCTCCCAGGTGAATAATGACAGGACCAGAGGAAATGGTCTGAAGTTGTGGCAGGGGAGGTTTAGATTAGACATTAGGAAGAATTACTTTACTGAAAGAGTGGTCAGGCACTGGAACAGCCTGCCCAGGGAGGTGGTTGAGTCACCATCCCTAGAGGTATTTAAGAAACGTCTAGATTTGGCACATCAGGGCATGCTCTGAAGGGCAGAGATTGTGCTTGCAGCCCAGAAGGCCAATCACATCCTGGGCTGCATCAAAAGAACCGTGGCCAGCAGATCCAGAGGGGTGATTCTCCCCCTCTATTCTGCTCTTATGACACCCCACCTGGAGTACTACGTCCAGCTCTGGAGCACTACGTCCAGCTCTGGAGCCCTCAGCACAAGAAGAACATGGACCTATTGGAGCGGGTCCAGAGGAGGGCCACAAAGATGATCCGAGGGCTGGAGCACCTCCCCTATGAAGACAGGCTGAGAGAGTTGGGGTTGTTCAGCCTGGAGAAGAGAAGGCTCCGGGGCCTTCCAGTACCTGAAGGGGGCCTACAAGAAAGCTGGGGAGGGGCTGTTTGCAAGGGCATGTAGTGATAGGACGAGGGGTAATGGTTTTAAACTAGAGCAGGGTAGGTTTAGATTAGACATTAGGAAGGACAACACATTCTATGATTCTATAATTCTATGAAAATTCTCTCTTGCCCAAATGGGAATGAATACAGTCCTTATTTACTAACTAGGACAAAACCTCGTTAAAAATCAAGAGTAAAGAACTGTTAAAAATTAATAGTAAAGAACAATTTAAATAGTCAGAATAAGATTTACATTTGTCTGCATTATTAAAATCAATGCAAGACTATCACCTGGAAGTAAGTCATTCAGGATGTTTTTCCTATGATGGAATATCATTCTTCATACTGCTCACAGCTGAGATATCTGTATCAGAAGTGAAGTGTATTTTCTAACCGAGGGTGATGCCATATGCCTAGTAAGTGCAAAGCTGGCAGTGCTTGCAGCAGCACATAACCAAGGAGATGCTAATTTGTTTGAGTGTCCTAGACTATACGTTAGGAGTCTTGGAGTCATGCCAAACTACCTAGCAATAATTGTAGCAGTCATCTGTGAATAGTGATATCTGGCAGCATATTAGTAGTTCATTTAATTTATTGTCTTCCCACCTTATTAGCAGTACATCACAAGGCCAGAAAACTTTCTAAGCTCATATTTCAAAAGCAGAGCCCTTAAAGCTGCACCTTAAAACTAGAAATTTGGCTTATGTAATTTTCTCCAGTCATGTCAATATAAACTCCAGACATTATTGTGTTGCAGAGCTCTCATTCATGCAATGACAGCTCTGTCTCCTCAGCGGCTAAGCTGGCTGTTAAAGTGATTCACTGCAATCAACCTCAAAGGTTTCCAAGACAGACCCCAAGGTAACTTCGAAAGTTGTAGGGAAGTTTGACAGGCTGCTTTATTTCGTTGTATTTGGAAATAATGCTCAGAAATCACAGTGAGCAGTGGTGGCAAGGGAGGAACTTCAACCTTTGTTTCAAAGAGGTCGCTTTGTTTGCTTGTGGACACAACCACAATGCAAGAAACACCAGCGTCATCGGGAACATACAAAAGCTCACACGGACTCATATACACACAGGATAACATTTGCTGTATACAATACCACATATTGTATTCTTTCCATTACTTATCAAGTATTTGAAGTATTAAAACTGGAGTGTTAGTGCCCTCAGCCCTGTTCTTTGACTGTTCTGTCTATAAACTCGTGTATTTACATATGTATCTCTGAGAAGGTAAAACTAAGATTCCTGTAGTCCTGAGACGTTTTCCTCCTAAAGTGCTGTGTTCAAAGATTTAGCTCAATCACAAATAGATTCATCTTGTGAATTGCATTATAAATATTGAGTCAGCCCATTGATTATCTTTTATATGTGGTATGGCTCACCGCCAAGATAAAAGTTGGAGGTACTTTAGGGAAGAGCACACATTGTTCTCTACTAGGCATAAATATCACCAGCTGCTGTTCTTTAAGTGATACAGTCTCTTATCCTGAGTTCAAACTGCAAACATTACACTACATCTTGCAAAATGGATAATAAAGAGAATAACTTATGTTCTTTCATGTTGACTTATAAGAATAGTAGATCTATTGTGCCCACATTTTCAAAGCAACAGGTCACATTATTTCCAACCAGAGACATGGGAGGAATAGATGATTTTTAATATATCCTATTTCTTAAATCAGAAAAGAATGTATATTCTCAAATTGGAAAGTTCTTTCAGGATGTCTTCTTGACCATGATGGTTATTGGCCTAAGCCTTAAAAGATGCAGATAGACAAGCACTAAAGCTGGCTGCATACATTCACTTTGAGTAAGAATTAAATGCTTAGGTAGGGTTTGCTGAATAAATTATTTAGAGGCTTTTTTTTTTTCCATGATATGAAAGCAGACTTTCATTACATTTGTGAGGTTTATTTTTGTGTTCAAAAGTTTTCATAAATTTATGCTGAAGATCTGAATCTTAAAAGCACATAGACCTGCTTCTTGAAGAATCAGTCAGATGAATAAAGGAAGCAGAATAAAGGAAGTCAGAGCGCTGCCTGTGATCCCATGAAATTCCCTATACACACGCACACAGAACCCCAAACAAAACCTAACAAACCACCCAAAGCCAGAAAAAAAACCCATTATATGTCAAGTATAATGAGGTCGCCACAGCGGTCAACATTTTCAAACCTTATGACAGATGTAAAATTGTTTAACTGAGTTCTCTAAGTCACTTGCTAGCGTGAAAATTGAACTAACTGTCTGCTCCCAAAAGATACAAATTCAATGGCCGATCTTTGAAATACAGCAAATAATTCATGACGAAATGAATGGAAGGACCAGAGGATGCTTCATCCTTTGTAAGACTGAATCCAAAGGTACAGTTGAAAAAGTCTGCCAAGGCATGAGTTAACCTTGTCAGGACTCATAGTATCATTAAGGTTGCGGTAAGAACTATAGAATTTAAGTTATAAAATTGAAATAAAGATCAAATTCAAGTTTCTATTATAATTGTGATATAGCTGTGTGCTTGGGCTGTGCCTGTGTAAACAGAAGTCATAAATCCCATAAGACTGATCCAGAAACTCCCCACCTAGTCAGCTGCACAGATGATACAACGGACCCACCTGAAACAAGGTAATGGACTGAACTCTTAGATGGCTTCACAGCAACTCATTTGACTCATTGCTAGAGGAGTTCTCCAGTGTGGGAATTTTGTACAGTCCCATAGATATTCCCTGAAGAGCTACTTGTGTGCTCAGTGTGCTGATTAACATCCTCGGTGAGCAATCTGGCTGTTCCAGGCACTCTTCTGGGAGGTCCCCGCTGCAGGATCCACAAACTGAACACAGATAAGATGCTTGTGAATGATCAATAGGAGTTGCTCCTGCAGAGGCAGAGGCAGTCAAGTAGGTCAGTCTTTTGTAAATAGTTCAAGTTGCTAAACTTCGTTTTGTACAAAGTTTAAGATACTCAATAACGATGGATCATATGTGTGCTGGATTGGTCACATCAGATCAGCTGGATGGCGGAATTCAGCAGAAATTTTGCTTCAGCACATCACACAATCTCTTATTCACCCACCTCTGCTCGTTTATAGACACCTGTCTTCCCCCTTTCTCCCCATCATAATTCGAGGGAGAATGTTTGAACAACAAATGTTTCCTGCATACAAAACCTTTGGTGGTGCAGACAAACATAAGGTCTGCAAAAGATTATTTTCTGAATGACAGCCAAGGATTTTCATTTGGCCAGTCAAAACTTTGCTGCAAATTAGTTAAAAAAAAATTGTCTGAGATGCCATTCGGACATTCTGTCAAAAAGTCTTCTTTGGCGTTTAAGATACCAGGGAATGTATACCCAACCACTTAGACAATTTGTGCAGCTCATGGCAGTATGTATCTTCCCCTGTCAGTCTTCCACTACAGCACAGGCAGTCATAGACATGAATGACATGCAGATGGGACAGGATCTGTAATGGCTATTTTTTTCTGAAAATGTTAGTATTTATGCTTACAAAGAAAACAATTTGTACTTGGATGTGCGGGTACCTTGAAATAAGAGCTATTGTAGTTTTTCCCTACAGAGATTTCTCTGCAACTTTTTAAGCAATCAAACAAAGGAAAAAAAATATTAAGAAAACATGCTGTAAATTGTTCATACAAAATAAAGCAACACTTATCCATGCTAATGATTACTATGAGTATCCAAACCATAAACATGTCTCTAGAGAGTGAGAGTAGATAAATTATCTGCATGCTACTAATCGTATCCAGTATAAGCCTTCTAGCCTTCATCTAGTCCCATCTAATTAAATGATGTCTCTCTCTCATGTGGATTTATTTACATGTTGCTAGGTCCCTTTGCTAATCCGGGAAAGAATGAAAAGATATAGTTGATATTAGTACTTATTTTTGGAGGGAAAACTGCTCCTGAAGAAATACAGAAGGATGCTTTTACAGACAAGCATCTCCTGCTTGCATCTGAGGTTCGAGCTTGAATCTGAGGTTCAGCAGGTGTCAGACCAGTTCTTGGTCCAATAAGGTAAATAAAGAACAAGCTCCATTTTTGGCCCTGAGTTCAAGTGATGCAGCACAACTGGCAACCTTAAGGGTCGACTCTGTTTCTCCCCAAACAGGGTGACTGCTCATACCACGGGGGTTCATGATCTCCTATACCTCTGCCCAGCACAATAGTGTGTCTTGGCACAAGCTGTAGCCATGCTATAGACCGTACTACCAAATAGTATGGGTGATCATAAACAATATTTAAGCCCATGCTCTACTGCTACTAGCTCAAAAATATAGATGTAAGCTCTGTGTGATACACACAACATCATTCAATCTCTCTCTCTCTCTCCCATAATTCTAACATAAATAGTACTTCTTGTCACCCAGCACTTTCTTGTCTTTGCCGGCAACAATAACCAACTCCTCCTATTTCAAGAGGGTAATGAAGCTTTTCTTCAGCTAGAACTCATAAGCGTTAGGAATAATAAAAAATAACACATCTCTCACAAAACCATCACTTGAGAAAAATATCATCATGTACCATGAGGCTTCCTATGGAAAGTTCAACACTGTTTTAATGCTTAAGATTAATATTGTCACATCTCTTATCTGTTTGTACACATTTCCAGTTCCTGAAGCTTATTTCTGCTTGTTAAGAGTGGAAGAGCTGAATGAATTGACAGTTAGATAAAGTACCTAGTATATTTAATTTTACATACAGAGATCATTTCTCAAAGGCAGTCAAAAGAGGCATCAACCTTCTGACAAGAGTGTTACGTGCCCTTTGGTTGTTTACTTTTGTGTGTTTGTGGTTTTTTTTAAAGATTACCATAATGACAACAATGCAAAAGTCCACCTGTATTCCCTGATTTCCCAGCGGAATCTGTGCTTGGGAATCAGAAAACAAACAAAACTCTTGACAGAGAAACAACGCAATGCTTGTGAGCTAATGAGGAGCACAGAGATGGGCCAGGCATGGAGACGTGTGCTGCAGCCTAAAAACCGGTATAGGGAAAGGCAGGACAGGGAGGAACCCTCTGTTATATCATGTCACTGTGCCACAGAGCCGCTTTCAAAAACAGATGCTATAACCTTCCAGGAGCATGTACTTGTGCTTAAGGGAGAGCTGTGAGGCAGCAGGAGTCCTGGATTTCTGTTCACACCTTTTCACACCTTTTTTTTTGCCAAATCCTAGATGGCCACAGCCTGAGGTCTGCCCTAAAGGTAGATCTAGTTGATGTGCAGCTGCATTTTGAATGGTCATGCAGTTGCCCTGGCATGCAAATACCTGATATCCCTTCCTGTCAATCAAGGAATGGCTTTACTTCCAAAAAGCCATCTTCATGTTGACTTCTGTTGGCACAGCTTCAGTAGTGAGTGTGGCAATAGGGCTGACACCTGACTGGCAAATGTAAGCTGGCAGAAGTTCCTTAGGTAAAGACAGGCCAAATCCTTCTGTGACTGGCACAGATTTCTTTAGATTTCTGTAAACAGATTTCTGTTTACCTGCACTCATATGAGGAATACTTTGCCAAGGCAATGCATGAATATTCTGGTCTCAGGAAAGTAATACAGACAAACCCTACATCTACACAAGGGAGGTTATTTATGTTTGAATTAAGGAAGTGCCATTTTTCAGCACAAAGAGGGAAAAAAATTAAAGAAAGAAGTCTTGCTGCTCACTGCAGCACTGGTGGAAGACTGAAGACTGTGTATATAAAAACCTATTTCTCTTCTGAGCAAAGAGGGTAGAACCTGAGAAGACTGGTGAAGGAGCAATGATGTTATTGCCCTAGTATGAGCCTGAGTAGCTGCCAAACCTTTTATACCGATGTGCATGCAATGAAGTAGCTGGGCTTTGAGCCTATAACCCGTAACAGCCAAGGGATTAAACCCTCAGAGACGGTGTAAATTCAATGGGCCAATTAGCACCCATGCAATTTCTGTTTCAAAGAGCAAAGACAATTATCTACATTTTACAGCATGTGGTTTAAGCTTGCAATTGATCTCATACTTTGTGGGTTTCTTTTTGTTTTTTTGTTTGTTTGTTTGGGTTTTCTTTTTGTTTTGTTTTAATTTTGTTTCCACTTCTCTTCATAGAGAGAAAGCTAAGCTGGACACCCATTAAACTACCTCTATAAAGCTTGGATGCCACAGTGAACATGTGGCCATCCCCCGTTTCCGCAGGAAAGCCACATGTTCACGATCTGCCAATTTTAATTGTGCCATGGGTGTCATGCTTGTCTCTAAGAGGCTGCTGGGTCTTGCCATGTGCCTTGCTGTCTCTGGCACACGGGAAGCACAGATGAGAAGCCGCTGGGCATCGCCAGCCAGTGCTCAGCTGTGGCTGCATGGCAAGGGGGGCTCAGAGGGATAGGAGTGTCTGCAGCTGCCTGCAGACACCCATGCTCTGAATGTAGGACCAGGTTTCAGCCAGTGATGGAGACTGATGCAGAAGAGGATTAAAAGAGGCAGAGAAGGTCAGTAAGATAACTCTATACAATTTCTTCCTAACAGAGACCAATACTGGGGGCCTGAGGGAGAAATAATGAAAATTGCTTCTTTAGCCTACATATATTACCAAAAAAAAGAAAAATAAAACCCTGTTTTTGTGGGGGTCAGTGGAGTTACTGTCCAGTTACCTAACCCTGCCTGCAGGCCTGTGGCAAAGAGTAAGACTAAATATTCCCTTCAGATTTTAACAGCCCATGAGTTTTGGAGGACATTATTTCCTCATCCCTTTTGATCACCCAACTAGAGAATGGAGGTGTCTGCTTTCCATCTGACATCTCCCTGTGACAGGTCTCCTGGGATTTCAAATCGTGAAGGCAGGGGGTTGGCTGGTGATCCTTAACTCAACAGTATCGTGCAGGTGATAAAACAGATGAGAAAGGTCTGTTTTCAGAGCAGAAGTACATTGAACAGGAGGGTCTGCCTCTGAGAAGCTGCAATTCTTACAGAGGTAGATTTTGCAGATAATAATTGATGACTGTAATAAAAACTGGCAGTTTCTTTAATGTTATATTTATATGCATCGTAATGAAGGACTATAACTAACACATGGAGAAAGATTTCTTCACAGTCTTATTTCTTTATGGGAGAAACAACATCATAATGATAATGCCTTAGCGATCTGGGGCTCTTGCTAGCACAGAAGAGCTGTTTTAAAAGAAAGCTTACGTGTGTGCCTCTGTGTGTGTGTGTGTGCATGCATGTGTGTATATTCATATGTATGACAGTACCAATATTAGGTGTTACAGTCAGTGGCTAGGGCCTTTATCTTAGAAGGCACTGTACTGAAACTGAGCAAAACAGAGTTTGTTTGAAGGATGCGCTTTTTACAGAAACCCTTCATGCCTCAATTGTGAGGTAGAACACAGAAGCTCTTTTCAATCCAAAAAAAAAAAAAAACCCAAACCCTTTATAAAATAATCCAGGCTAGGAAGACAGAAACATTTTGGAACTCCACAGAAAAAGAATGTGATTCTAGAAATTGGGATGGATTTCTAGGAACAGATAGATTTTAAATAATTGAAAGGGATGAAACAAACCCTTCTTCTTTCCAGCCTTAGGATAACTTGGATCTGTGGGAAAATGTCTCCAGGATCCCTGAAACTGCTCTTAATCTTTGAAGAGGGCTGGAACAACTCTCGTATGAAGACAGGCTGAGAGAGTTGGGATTGTTCAGCCTGGAGAAGAGAACACTCCGAGTAGACTTTATTGCGGCCTTCCAATACCTAAAGGAGCCTACAGGAAGGATTTGGAGGGACTCTTGATCAGGGAGTTTAGCTATAGGACGAGGGGTAATGGTTTTGAAGTGAAAGAGGGGAAATTAATATTAGATATTAGGAAGAAATTCTGTACGGTGGGGGTTGTGAGGCACTGGAACAGGTTACCCAGGGAAGCTGTCGATGCCCCATCCCTGCGAGTGTTCAAGGCCAGGCTGGATGGGGCTTTGAGCAGCCTGGTCTAGTGGGAGGTGTCCCTGCCCATGGGAGGGGGTTGGAACGAGATGATCGTTAAGGTCCCTTCCAACCCAAGACATTCTATGATTCTAAGATTTCAAGCTAGATTGGCTTCTGGGATATTTGACACCTGTAGGTAACAACTGGCCCAAAACCCCACTAAATTTTTGTCAAAGCTGTCTTCCCCAGCTGAGACATAGAAGCTATGTCTAAGACGAGTAAATACCTTTGGGAGATTTTCTAGGCACTGAGAGCAACTGGCACGGAAAAGCACACATCTGTGCTGTTGGACTCTCTCAGCTTCCAAAACCAAGTCACCACTCTCAAACTGTTTATTGGGAATGGTTCCTGACCAGAGCTGTGACCAGGACTTGTGTGAGAGAATGCTGCTTTTCCAAGCAAGAGACCATTCTAACTGCTTATCAGCACATTAAAAAAAATGTATTTAACAATTGTATTATGGTGTTAGTGCATAATCTCAGATGTTACTTAATTTATTAGTATAGCTGTAATCAGAGACGATACATACAGTTCCTAATGCCCACACTGTGTACCAGGCAGATATTGGCAGAGAAAGCCAGTTTCAGATACCTAAATTCAACATTAATATTCTCTCTCTATCCTCACAGCTATTCTCAGTAGGAGCCATACATGACAGCAGCTTATCAGGTTGGTGAGAAACTATCTTCATAACCGTAGAGCCATAAGTATCATCTCTACAGAGAATTTCATGACCAGAAGAGAGAGCAGGAGTAGTCATCTTCTAATCTATATTCTTTATCCATGCATTTATTTTTATTTGGCTAACAATGAATACGTAATATATATACACTTTATTGTATCAAATATCAGTGTTCTCTGGTGAGTAAGATAATATCTCTAATTTCCCATGGTTACCTGTTCTACTGAGCTAATAAAGTACTGTGCATTGCTATTATTGGATTTCAAACCTGACCTGAGTTTTACTTTTATTAACATTTGTATTATTTAACTGCACGGATAAAATTATAGATGAATGTGCCGTGTCCAATATGGAAAAAGGTACATGCTGGTCAAAAGAGGTTGAATATGAAATTCCCAATAATTTGATATTTTTAGGGAAGGGGAAAATGCAAAATCAAAAGGAAGAACCAGTTCTAAAGAACATGAAGCATAAAGCACAAGAGCTGCTGAGCAGGATGCCCATTAACAAATTACGAAAGTCCAAATGTCCTAGGCAGGAAGGCAGAGAAGGCTTGAGCAATCATGTTGTATATGATTGCTCCAATAAGCCTGCACGTTACATGTACCTCACTGAATCATGGAGGGCATAACAAACAAAACAAAACCAAACCCCAAACCCAAAAAAATACCTAAACATTTCATTTGCTTATCAACAGCTCTGCATAACCTGGTCTCCTTGTAAATGGTAAACATGGTCTTCTTTCTGTCTGGAGCAATGAGAAGGTAAATGCTGCCATCTGGTTCTGCTCAAGGCGAGAGGTTTGATGTAAGGCCCAATGCTGACTGTCGCTGAAGTCTGCAAGAGCTTTTCCTTTTGTTTTAGTAGAGGCTATTCCCACGTCCTCACTGGACTTTGAGCACCTGACTGAAATGTATAAGATAGGAATATAGTCAGCTTAGGCTTCCTCTATACTTTATAGAAAAAGAGATTGATGCTACCCACCCCAAATCTAAATGACCTCTGGAACGTCCTGTATTTCTCCATTGATTTCCTATCTCTCTCCATTCATTTTAATGAGTGTGGGGCAGTTATATCCTTAAATTAGTTAGTTCAGTTATGTGCCAAAAGTTATATGGCCTTTGTGCTTAACCTTGCTTGAATCAACATGTTTTATCTGAACCCTTTTTTCTCCCCCTGAGAAACCAGATCTTATCCCTTTTGAGTAAATCCACTGTTTTTATAGAGATAAAAATTAACAATCCAAAATCCTTTTAATAAAAAAAAAAAAAAAAATCACATTTACACCTAAAAATACCCCAGATATTGTGGAGATAATTCAAGAACAGTTCTGGTTAAGCAAATATACTTTCAACAGTTCTCAAGAAGCACTACACTCCGAAGCAGTCTATCCTATACTGGGTTTGTTTCCCTAATGCCAGCATTAAAATGCTAAAACCAAAGACATGTCTTATTCTAACACAGAATGTGTACCTAAATTTCATGGGAAAAAAAATCATTGTGTACCTGGAGTAAATTGTTATGCTGAGACAACTAATGCAATGAAGAAATGCTGACCAGTTTATGGTAAAACTGGCTTTCCTTCTCTTTCTCAATTATAATGTGCTCTCACACTGCCTACTCCAGCCAGACTAAAATTACTTTAATGACTTCGATGAATGGCATCAGGAGTTAGCAGCCTCACAAAGTCTCCAGTGAGATTGCTGCTCCGCATTTTACTTCTGTTAACAAAATTAGATATGAGTTGCCTGTGTGTCCTCAAAAGAGTTGTTTCTGATATACAGGGCTTCCCACAGAATATAAAATCAAGACAATGCTTTTCAAGAATTGTTTCATAAGTGATAAATTACGCAAATTTCTTTAGACTCTGAATCACTAAATAATTTACCCAGAGGATAATGATGTATGCCTCAATAAAAAATGTTTGGTATAATGACAATTTTATTCACAAGCCACTTAGCTCATGCTCACTGAAGGTATTGTGGTGTTTTGTTGTTGTTTTTTTTTCCCAGTTACTTTGATTTTTCCTACTATATCAATTCTGAACTTTGCTGTCTACCATTATAACTGCAAATTTCATGTGAAAACTCCTGTTCTGGTTTGCTAGATTCCTCTGTAGCATAATAAAGATTGAGGATAAAATGCTTTTCTCACATCTTGATTTTGTTCTTACTCTTTTCTGCGACAAGCAGAGCTCTTAACATCCTCTCTGAGCAAAGTTTAAAGTTGCCAGCCTGGGTACCATTTTCAGTGAAGCTGTAACAAAAGTGCCGCTAAGTATTTACTTTTGGGGTACAAACCATGCTTTTGTGATGGTGTTGAAATTCATGTTGGAGCTAGATGCAACTGGGCAAGAGCACTGTCCTGTGTAGTACTTAGTCAATAGAGTGCATCCTACTTCCTACAATGCAGTTGGTTACTATGTAAGAGCATTGCAGAAGTCCCAGGCTCTCTGGGCTAAGACCTGAAAAAGCTGAGAACATAAAGATGGTCCCTGCTCCGAACCTCTCATAAAACAAAATCCGAAGCAAGAGGTTGTTCACTGAACACCAGTAAACAACAGGACAGCACCACTGGCAGCCAAGTACAGCAAGGGCCTGCTTGACACTACTGTGTGCAAGAAAATAAGGCAGCTTTGGAAAATATTAGTAGTGGTAATGTGAAGTGCCTGAATTTCTTTGGCTAGGGCTAACAGCTTGAAATTGTGGGGTAGTTTTAGTGACGGCTTTGTGCTGTATTTTCCACAACAAAATACGCCCCTGAGAAATATCTATGGTGCCTTTGTTCTACTCAGACTGTGGATATGGTGGAGCGTGAGCACAAAGTCCCACAGGGTGATCCAGGCTTCCTATTCTTCAGCACAGAGAAGATGTCTAAAACTCAGTGGTGATGGTTATATTGATAAAATTTATGGTGCCAGAGGAGAGACTTATCATGATTGCAGACACTATTAAATTGTTAGGCTGGTTTCTGACATGGTATTAGTGTGGTGTGGTCCTACTGGACTCATCCAGAAGTTAGCACAGATAAGAGATCATCTTCAAAAGGCCGGTCAGATGCTACCCCCCTCTTTTGAAGGCTAAGAGATTTCAGTTGGACTGACACAAACCATACCATACTGCTCGGCCTCAGGATTAAAAACAGACTATTATCTCATCTGGCTATTAGATCCCTGCCTGCTCTACCTGAAACTTATTCCACAACTAAGGAAATCCTAGGTCTTCCGAAAAGACCTAGTTTAAGCAAAGAATTGTGATTACTAGATTAAAAGCAGAAGTAGTTCATCTGCTCTTGCATCTCCAGAGACAGGTAATCTGTATTCTAAGTGTATTAACAAATGTAATTGCTCGCAAAAGAGATTTTACGGAAGCTGAACATGTTGAGCTGAAGGATTTGTGAAGAAACGTCTTCACAATAGCCCAATGGCTAGGGCACAGGTCCCTAGAAATGAAAACTTTGTTTTTGACCCATCTGGAATATGAGGGAGCTTGAACTCAAGTTGTTTATGCTGTTTATCCATTTTGTATTAGAAACAAAACAAAACCCCACCATTATTAGTTTAGTGTGCAAGTAGGCTCCTGAACCAAGCTTACTTTTGCTTGGAAACTTTGTTCAGATTATTTCATATTCTTGACTGAATGGGGAATCCATCTGTCAAGGTAAATTAAATCTTGTATCTCTTACCTTCCCTTATTCCACTATATGACCTTCATCTTTATGATCAGAGCACTCCCTGGACATGTGGGTTGAAGTCCCTAAACAGAGCAAGGTCACAGTCTTTACATGTGCTCTAGCCAGAAGACTATTCTGCAAAGTATAAGTACTGCCACTTCCTCTGCCCATTTTTTTTTAGTCAGCTCATTTCTATCAATTCTAATCAGAGTTGACATCCTGTGTT
The DNA here is from genome assembly GCF_963924245.1 of Chroicocephalus ridibundus. Classification (NCBI taxonomy): domain Eukaryota; kingdom Metazoa; phylum Chordata; class Aves; order Charadriiformes; family Laridae; genus Chroicocephalus; species Chroicocephalus ridibundus. The sequence goes on from NC_086285.1 coordinate 162,770,448, forward strand.
CTTGACATGTGGGCTCCTCTGCAAGAGTCTGAACTACAAGAGAGTATTAGTGCCGAAGTTGAGTGCTTTTGAATGTATGCATGTGTAAGTGAAGACATACCAGGAATATTCAGACTCACCAGAGATTATGTGCACGAAGGATGAGACTATGTTGGGGATTAGGGCGTCTGGAAGACAAGTGTGGCCATCAATCCTTAAATCTCAAATTAAGCATCTGGGTTTCTCAGACAGAGGCTATACCTAAAGCTGGCTGTTGGCAACGGAGACACTGATGTTGGGTGGCACTAAGTTTTATATGAGTTACAGCAGGCATCTCTTGAAAACTTCTACCTGAATAAATTCAATACATTGAACATCTTCTATTCAATGAATAGAGCCCTGCTGCGTGTGAATGATTTTAATTTCCTGTTTGAGGGCAGCTATTCAGTTTAGTGAGCAAGCGGCAAAATTATTTCCTTTGGCTGGTTTCTAAACCCAGAACCAATACTGGACTTAAACGTAACTCTGAACCAGTGATGGATGATACCTTTCTGTCACTGAGGTTGCTGTTTTGCTTTTTGTATCCATTTATAGTTTTAAGAATTTGAGATGTTGACAGACATAGACCTACACTAGAACAAATAAAAGCTAGTAATAAAAGATATTTGGATTCCATGCTGCTTGTTTTTTGAGATATCATTGCAGTGACTGCAACACAGGAAGTCACTGTAACACATGTGTAATCAACCTATGTCTTTTATGGTTTCAGACATCTGTGCAGTATCTCAGGACACGAGTAACATGTTTGTGCTGATTCCATCTCAAAGCATCTGGTACCGTTGTGGTTTATTTCAGTTATTCTCAATAATGTCTTGCAAAAAATCCTCGTGTGAATAAAAGTTGGAGGGCAATAAATATTTCCAAACATGATCAACACTTGCAGAAAGAGAGAGAGGGCTGAAGGGACAAATAAAGAGGGCCTGAGAGAAAGAAAGGGGGAAAGAAATCTGATGTTTTCAACAGGCAAACACAACTTGCATGAGAAGACCCTCACGTACAATATTTAACACACTGTAAAATAACATTATTTATATAAACTTTATCAGACATTTCATCTTTCAAATTTTATTTCAGGATTAGTCTTGAAATATCCCTAAGGTATTGTCTTACCTGCAAAATGTTATTTCAATTAGTTGAATATCATTCTTTACAGGATTCAGGTCAAGCGAGGGGCAAAACTAAATCCAAACCAAACAATATGTGTCTGCAATAAATTTCTGTTCCTGAATTATTCATACATAATGGCATAGGTGACTCTTCAAGCATTTTAAATTAACTAGAATTGATTTCTCACTTTTTTATGCCTAGTTGTACAAGCTTTTTTGTACTTTTACTTCTCCTTAACAAATAAAGTATTGATTCAACTCCACTGAACATGTTTTATTTAAACTTTGCCCTTTGTCAGCAACTTAGTCTTCTACCCAGAATTCTCCTCTTTGACTTTCCATTGTCTCTTGATCTGGAAGGTGAAACATACTGGGATAGGCTCCTACAGTACGACATAACGTATTAAATACATTCCAAATTTGCTGGAGACAGTTACAATACAAAGCACACACCACGCTTAAAGCACTTAGTGCTCCTTTTCTAGACTAGACTCTGAGATTGCTCCCTGGCAAATTCAACAGTTTCAAAGTCAAATAAACAGACATATAAATTACAGACTTTTTTTTTTTCCATTTTTTTTTCCTTTGGCCAGTTTATGCTTATTTCAATCTAAGACTAACATTACATCCTGAACTCAGATGTTCTCTCACTCTCTCTCCTCAACAGGACATGGGGAGAAAATATGATGGGAAAGTTCATGGGTTGAGAAAAAGGTGGGGAGACCACTTATCAGTTATCATCATGGGCAAAACAGACCCCACTTGGGGAAAATGCATGTAATTTTCTCTCAATTAAAATAGAGTTGGATGGTAAGAAACAGAGACAACCATTAAAACAAAACCTTCCACCCGTCTCTTTCCTGTTCCCAGCTTCCCCCCTCACTCCCGACCCCTCTCCCCACCCCGAGGGGCGCAGGGCTGGGGCTGGGGGTGTGGGTCCGTCCGTGCCAGCCCCTCGGGGCCGCTCCTCCCTCCTCACCCCTCTCCCTGCTCCAGCGCGGGCCCTGCCCCGGGCTGCAGTCCTTCAGGGACAACCTGCTCCCGCCTGGGCTCTCCACGGCCGCAGCTCCTGCAGGAAATATCCCCCCGCTGCGGCCTGGGGCCCTCCCCGGCCTGCAGGGGGGGTCTCTGCTCCAGCGGGGTCTCTGCAGGGCTGCAGGGGATCCCTGCTCCGGGCCTGCAGCACCTCCTGCCCTCCTCCTCCTCCGCCCTGGGGCTCCCTCTGCTGCTGCTCCCTCCTTGCCTTCCTCCTCCTCTGCCTGGGCCGCCTTCGGCCCTTTCGCAAACCTCTTTTCCCCCCGGCGCCCCCAGCTTGGCTGAGGGGCTCAGCTGTGTCCTGCGCTGGGGCCCTTGGAGCCGGCTGGGACCGGCTGGGACCGGCTGTGTCCGGCGCGGGGCAGCCCCGGCCGCTCCACACACAGGCCGCCCAGCAGGCCCAATGCCAGGACATGGGCACCAACACCTGATACATAATGTTAAGTACATTTTAATAGAATCATAGAATGGTTCAGGTTGGAAGGGACCTTAAAGATCATCTAGTTCCAACCCCCTGCCATGGGCAGGGACACCTCCCACTAGACCAGGTTGCTCAAAGCCCCATCCAGCCTGGCCTTGAACACCTCCAGGGCACTCTTAATAGAGTAAGTGATGGTTATGGAGAAAGTTAGTTATAAAATCTATTAACTCCACCGCAGGGCTTTCCTTACAAATACTCTCTTACCTCATGCTTCAATGTGTATGTTTTATGTTTATCAGTGTATCGCTCTGTACAAATTCTGGAGCACCACATTCTCCCGTCTCTTTTCCCAGGGTAGGGGGAAGGAAAAGATCTCTCTCTCAGTAATACTGCAGAAAAAGAGACAATTTGAAAATTGTTCATTTTATTTCCGTGAGGGCTTTACAGAGTTACAGTTTACAGAGAGCCCTGGGCATGATACGTATGGTTTAGTAGTACATAGGATCCCTGTCTAACCTCTATCAAAGTTAATACAAAGTCAAAGTTACCTGGCTTTTGATCCAAAATTTTTTGGTTCATTTTCCATATGAATTTTCTTACTGCATGGACCATGCTATGGTCTTATTTATTTTCCTTAGCCCAAGCTTATGTCTGTGCATCAGCAAGAAATTCCAGCGAATAAATTCTGATTATTCTGTCAGATATGAGAAATGTAGATGACTGAATATGAAAAACAAATTGGTATTTTGGTAAAATTAAAAATTACTATCTTCCAAGTAGCAAAACGTAATCACACTGGTTTCGATTTCACTATGACACTAGAATCCATTACAGCAGTCTAATTTACACTGCAGTATAATTCTTTCAGTTTATTAAGGTTGTTCTTATATTTACAGTAGAAGTAAAATCAGCTTCTTTCCCAATTGTATTCTTTGTAAATGCTACAGGGTACAGCAGTTCATAAACTCTGGCTGCAGATTACAATACCAGTTTTGAACATGCCTGACAACTTTATTATGATGGTAGTTACCAGTGCATCATCATATAAAATAAAGATTATTAATATCATCATTATCAAAACATTGGAAAAAAAAGTGGATTCCATTTGCTCAGATAAAGATACTTGTTATATAAGGTATCCAAAATATCAGCTTTATTCCAGACATGATCTTTTACCTCTTCACCTCATTAGACGTGGACATAAACACATTTCATCTGTGAAAATTAGCTGATGGTAGACCTAAAGGCAAGTGAGGAAACAACAAAATAACATACTTGCAGTTAACACACTGTACCTGTTCTTCACATGCAAGCTCTTTTCCTTATATCAAATGCAGCTGTAGAGCATTACCTCTAAATAACCCTCAGTAATAACTGACATCATACTGCGTTTGTACATCCCTTAGTGACAGTCAAAGAAGAGTCAGTCTTTACTGAGTGATACCTACTTCCTGGTTATCTGCAACAGAATCAACTTGAAAGAGCTAGTCTTGTCTGATTCACAAGATTATCATCATAGTCAATAAAGTCATATGAAAAGATATGATAACTATGAAGTGGAGGTTTATTTTAGTCAGTAGAATACAGTATAGACGTGTATACACACAGAAAGACACTTCAGTGTATATACACAGAAATACAATAGTATCATAGAGGTAGCTATTATTCAGTATGAAAAAAGAAATGGGATCTTTATTTTATCGTTTCTTTTAGAAAGGCAGAGGAGACCTGTTAGCATAATTCCTGAGATCTTCTGTTGACCTCAATGGGTTATGAGTCAGGCTCCCAACTATGATTCAAGGTGATTGGGTTTTATGCTCTCAGTTCCAGGCACGTGAATTGTCTAAAACTGCCAATAAAACAAGCAGGAATTGAGCAATTCTTTCTTAGTCTTCCTACAAATGTATAGCATATATGACCTTCAACTAGTTAAAACACAGTGAATGTCACAAATTTGTATGAGTATTTCCACTATAGTTGTTTTAATGACGCTCTAAGAACTATGGAAATTCATCAAACTTGTATCTTTACCCAAGCCTCTCCTCAGTAAAACCAGGTGTAGTCTTACTAAAATTCTGCTGGAATATAGCACTTTTTGAACTTTCGGTACAGAGAATCTTTGTTCAACTGTTTAAAAGTAAAACGAAAATCATGAGACGTATGGTTTTAGTACCTGACACAATTGGAGGAATATGGGTTAGGGACTCAAAAAAAGAAAGAGCTGCTTTGATGGAGCAGCTAATCCTGGAAACCATTTCTAGGCCCATTAAAGATAAGAAAATCGTAAGGAGTAGTCATCATGGCTTCACCAAGGGGAAGTCATGCTTGACCAACTGATAAACTTCTACAATGAAGTGACATGGCATGAAGTCCATCAGACTGTAGGATTCAGACACACATTACCATATGTTAACATTTGCCTGAGGCATTAATAAGCTGTATTGTTTCCTGTGAAAACTGCAATATATTTCCATTTGTGCTACCAGCTGTAGGACAAAAATACAGCATGTACCACCAGAACTGACAGAGGAAATCTCTGGAAATTCATCAAGTTTGTGAGGGAAAGCATAGTCATTCTCTTTCTCACTTTGTAGGTAGAAATGGATGTGACTTTTGATGCTGCCATATCTTGTGGCTTCCTAAAGTAAGTAGCCACCTCACAAAGTTATTTTTCATGATCTTACAAGTTCCATTTTAAAGTTAGATTGGCTAGTGATTCCTATACACCTTGTGTAAAGCTATTTAAGATATCACTTCGATTACTGGAAAGCTTCTTCTATTTTCTGGGTTAAATGCACACCATTTCTTCTCATATCAACACTGACAGTTAACTTAAGTAGTTCTTTTCCCTCCTTAATGCTTAGCCCTCTTGAGTATGATCCAATCCCCACCTAATCTTCATTTGGCTAAGCTAAAAGACACTTTTGTAATGCTCCCTTTCTGTAACAGCTTTTTGTATTCTTTGGGTCTCCCTAGTAGCCTTTCTCTGAACTTTTTCCTGTCAGAATGTATCACTCTTGAATGCAGCTGACCAGAACAGTAGAGACAATTCCTCTGGGCTCTTCCTGATGTTTTCTACAATCTTCTTAGTAATCTGAACCTGGAATATCCAACCTGACTCTTTTAAAGCCTGTATTTACATTTTTCTTGGCAAGTAACATCCGTGTCCCAGGGACATTATGCAATTCACTGATAAAGAAACTAGTGAGGATGCTTCCTGCTTTGTAGCAGCCTACGTCTGTGTGTGTTGCCCTGGGGAGTGAGGATGCTCCTGAAAGCAGTCTGCCTTCTGCTTTTCCTCCAAGGTGGTCCACACCACATGTCCAGTCTTGGTCACCTGAGTGAAAACCCCAGATCTTCACTGCTAGACCACAGGGGAACTATGGGACCTGAGCTTACACTGCCATGAAGACAAAGCCACACAGTGCAACCATGGAGTTGGCCAGGGCACCTCTCCTCTGAGACAGTACAGGCTTCACCTTCCTCTTGCAAAGGCAACTCTTGACTGGGACTTTTGTGCATGGTAATCTTCCAATAGTTCTTTCTCATAAAGACAAAAAAGAAATTTGTTTAATTTTAGTTTGCTTGCTTTTCCAATCTTCTGGTGATTTTCAGGAGGAAAATCATCGTAGAGCAGAAAGCGTCACGTATCACATTAAATTATATGTTTGAAGTAGACATTGCTGAGACTGACCAAGCATAGAATGATTCTCTTCAGGATGACAGTACTGATACTAACAACGTATCTTTCTCAGTTGCTCGGAACTGAAGACTTGTTTCTTTTCTTTGTATGTTCAGTCATGGACAAGAAAGGAGAGAAGGCCAAAAGTTGTGTGGGCAGTTAACGTATCCAGTACAGAGACAGATGAGGTTGGTAAGTAGCACAATGTAGCTCTCTGTGCTACAAAGAACTAGAGAGACAAAGCACAAATCTTACTCCTTTCTCCTTCCCACTGTATTCCGTGATGTTCTGATATTACTGAAGTGCAAAGGAAGTGTTGCTAAAAGCTATCAACTGTGTACTGAGAAAACACAGTGAGCAATCACACAAAGTTGCTAACTGAGTTGAACCAGCTAAAAATTAACTCTGTACAATGAAGTTGCACAGATTCCAGCAATTAAATTAGCCTCCTATTAATATTCCTTCCTTGCTGATGGTAGTAAGGTACAGTACGAGGCTCTTCCTCATATCAATCTGATGAAACTTGCCCTCTGTTGGACAGTGTAACTACCTTCCTTTCACAAGTCCTAATCAACAGATTTGAACCCATGAAGTGTTGACTTAAAGGCTTGATTTCTGAGGCAGAAGAAAATAACTTAATTTTTCCTGTTCCCTTCATTTGGCTCTGGATCAGTGTTTAAAAATAATAGGATCTCTTAGTAAAGGTTTAATTCTGCTAATCAGACTTTGCAATTATTTCTTGTTCTGTGCTTCAGTTCCTAGGATGTAAAATGAAAGGCTGATGTTTACCACAGTTGGTTGGTAATTCATTTTTGCCATTATTTTTCTCCAATAGAGAATACTGATTTATCAGCAACTACACTTCTGAAGGCAAAAACATACTTTGACTGATATCTTCAGTCAAATTTCGAAAGATGAAGTTCTGGATACTACAGTATGTTTCTAGGGACTTTTTTCACCTGAATTTTTATAAACTTTTTATTTTGAATTTCTGATTAATTTATATTGTCATGCGTACCAGATTGATAGCAAATCCTTTATAATTTTCAAACTGTGATATGATTGGGCTTGACCCATCCATATTTCTCCCTTCCCAGGGTTTCATTTTTTTTAACATTTTGTACATACTGAACATTTTGACTTTTTTGCTAAACCATGATTAAAAGCTCATTGCACTTCTTATTTCCAAAAAATTTGGTGTGCTAAGAAAACTTGTTTTTAAAAATGCAGTTCCAGCAGTTACCTTGTCTTTAAAGTTGCCATGTTGGGTTGACCTTGGCTGGCACCAGATGCCCACCAAGCTGCTCTATGACTCCTCCTCTATCAAGGACAGGGGAAGAAATACGATGGGTCAAGATAAGGACAGGGACATCACTTATCAATTACCATCATGGGCAAAACAGACTCAACTTGGGGAAATTAATTTAATTTATTGTCAACTAAACAGAGTAGGATAGAGAGAAATAAAAACTAAACAAAAAACATCTTCCCTCACCCCTCCCTTCTTCCCAGGCACAGCTTCACGCTCAACTCTTCTACCTCATTCCCCAAAGCAGTGCAGGGGGGATGGAGAATGGGGGTTGCAGTCAGTTCCTAATGCTTTGTCTCTGCTGCTCCTTCCTGCTCCTTGTTCCCCTGCTGTAGTGTGGGGTCCCTCCCATAAGATACAGTCCACGAACTGCTCCAATGTGGGTGCTTCCCATGAGCTGAAGCTCTTCAAGAATTGCTCCAGCATGGGTCTTTTCCATGGGGTACAGTCCTTCAGGAATAGATTGGTCCAGTGTGATCTCCTCTCTACAGGCCACAGTTCCTGCCACAAGTGTGCTCCTGCATGGACTCTCCATGGGCTGGAGCTTCCTTCAGGGTGCATCCACCTGCTCTGGCATGGGGTCCTCCACAGGCTGCAGTGTGGATATCTGCTCCACCATGGTCCTCCTTGGGCCGCAGGGGAACAACCTGCATCACTCTTGTCTTCACCCCAGGCTGCAGGGAAATCTCTGTTCCAGTGCCTGGAACACCTCCTTCTCCTTCTTCTTCACTGACCTTGGTATCTGCAGGGCTGTTTCTCTCATTTTCTTACTCCTCTCTCCCAGTTGCTGTTGTGCAGCATTTTTCACCCTTTCTTAAATATGTTATCACAGAGGCACTACTAACATCATTGATTGGCTCAGCTTTGGCCAGCAGTGGTTCCGTCCTGGAGCCGGCTGGAACTGGCTTTGTCGGACATGGGGACAGTTTCTGGTGTCTTCTGACAAAAGCCACACCTGCAGCCCCCCTGCTACCAAAATCTTGCCATATAAACCCAATACAGTTGCTTTGAGATCCATAAATGAAGAAGTCCGAGTAAGAGCTATGCCTCTAATTGCACACCGTGAAGAAAGAGTGCATTACACCACACACTGCCAATCACTTCTGTTAAATACAGCTGGGGATCAATGGTGTACTTGTCTTATGCACTTGCACAGCATGTCTAAAACTGCAAAGCACTCCTTGCTGACATGGAGCCTAGCAGCAGCACAAAGACACTTGCATCCATACTAGTCATCTAACTCTCTAGATGAGGTGGCCTTGCCCATGTTCTTTATTGGGAGTGCTAACATCTAAATTATGCCCAGGAATTGTCTGGGAGCACTGCCAAAATCATGCCAGGGACAGTTCCATGAATTTAACAACACGGATGATTGAATTCCAGTGCTTGGTATTGCTCCTGGGCCCTGCTTAGTTCACCAGCTAACGCGTTGCCTTGGAGTGCTGTCTTATCTTCCACCACCTTTTACGAACTTGCCCTTATGGCTTTGGCGCGTGGAATTGCTATTATTCATGCTTTAGAGGCGACAAACTAATCTATCACATATAAAAGTAATCTGACCTAATTTGAATAGATAGGATTTCTTCCCATCAAAAGTCTGCAATATCTGAAATTAGGGGACTTAATTGTCTTACAGAGGGGTTTGTTAGCTGGCTGCAGAAGGAACTTGGATGACTGATTTAGTGTAGATGACTACACTTTGGCATCTACCTGTTACATGGTGGCAACATCCAAGACAGCACACAGTGATTCAGTCAGATCTTGCACCTCAGTACTGTCATTGGAGAAATATAATCACTACATCTAATTTTGGCAGCCATGGAGGGGATCCCAGATACGTTCTCTTCTTTGTACCAGTACTGCACAGAAACAGGCTGTTAGGTCAGTCTAATCATCACCTGATACAGAAAATGTGCAGCTCCCCCATATCTCCTGCCCCCGGGTCCCACTCCTGCTACTGCTGCTCCCACACGCCCATTCATACTTCCTGTTAACACTGGCTGTTAGTTGTTTGGCCCTTTTGTGATGTGTTTGAAATCATTAAACAGGCAGGAAAATAGCCCACCGAAACTAGAATAAAGTTCTGTCAGCTTTCTGGTCAGAAGCCGACAAGCCAGATGGATGCTTGAGTCACCTCAAAGTGCAGGTGGAGTACACAGCAAGGAAGGGAAGAGAGCAAAGTAGTATGGGACTTCTTTGAGTATCAGAAACCACCTATATCATCACATGTCACTCCTAATCACATCACCTAGCCTGGACTGTCTGATAATCAAAGCTGGTAGCACAATCACTTCCACTGGTTACTGCAGACATTCAAGAATTCTCTTTGACTCATTTTGTAGTTACAAGCTTTTATCAAATAAACAATAATCACTTCAAGCATCTTATGGTTGCTTTTCTAGAAAAGTCATTTTTCTATTCATTTAACTCCCCCTTTTAGGGCTCTGTATGTGGTTAGATAGGAGCTCTTTGGAGAAGAGCTTCATCTGGCTTCCCTATTATGCATGTTCGGCTGCTATCTTGACATTACCTCCCTGCCAGCATTTCTCACCTGCTTCACAGAGGTGTTATGTGATGTAATTAGTTTTATTATTACTGTAATTACCATGAAACCAAGCTGACAAAATGAGGTTGCTTCCCCAGGCTTTTCCCAGCATTTTTTGCTGAGCTTTAAGATTATTTTAGCAGTTAGAACTTTCTCCTGTGCTAGTTACCCATTCTCAATACCTCTTTATTTTTCCTTTTCCTTTTGTGTCATTTGGTTATGGTGGTGATAAAGCACACTGACATATTCTACTGTGTCATTTTCCACAGCTGGCTTGAAAACAAAAGTCACTAACAAAGTGCTGTTGCTAGTGGGACCCTTCTCCCATTTTACATTGAGAGGGAATAAATAAATATTTTCTATTTCTTCTTTTTTCCCAAGGAAATCGAGCACAATGTACAAACATATTTTGCACACTCACAAAGTCTGGAGAATGCAAATGAATGATTTAGGTAATGCTTTAATTCAAGTTCCCTGGTTTTGTCCCAGGTTCACAGAGGGTTTAGATGTCCCACTGAGCATTTCAGTGCTTAACAATGGCATGCATTCCTCCAGGAGACAAATTCACAGTCCCCAGTTGCACAGGTTCACTGTGCTGGAAATGAACACGAGTAGGTGTTTCACACAGGGGTGGCAAAAGGCAGCACGCTGAGCCAGTCTGTGCCTGTCAGAGGGGGCATGTTTGAATTACATCTCTCACAAACACACTCAGGAAACAAACTGAAGTTCCCAGGTACGTGCTTTTGCAAAAATTCCCCTTTGCACCTCCGAGTGTGGATGTGTAGTAGTGTAGAGTTTGGTGTATTCACCAAGAAAACAGTGTTGTTGGCTAAATTCCATCCTCGGGGATGGCAAGGGCTCAAGCCCACCTTTCTCACATCCCCAAAGAGTGCTGCAGATTGCCGTCTCTACCTCAGGCTCCCTAAATCAACCTGTGTATTTATTGGGAGCTAGCCCTCGGTTTATTAAATTTATCAAAGGGAAAGAGGAGGAAGAAGGGGATTTTGGAGGGATACAGTTTACAACTGCAGTCAGGTAGTTGCTAGCGATATCCTGGTAGAAAAAGTAAAGCAAAATCAAATGCTTCAAAGAGGATGCTGTAAATAAACAGTTTGAAAATGCCAAATTGTTTAAAATTTTATATATCTGTAGAAGAATCTCGCTTGAGCCTGGAGTACATTTTCTATTAGTTCAAATCTTTGAAGCAATTTTGTATGCATTCTTAATAAATAAGCCTTAATTTATCTATTTATTTATTTATTAAAAATTGTTCTGAATAGTATGAAATACCATTTAAATATTATTTATTAGTTATTTTTAATCTTGAAACATATTTTGAATACATTATTTCCGTTCATCATAAATTAAAATGTACTATAGAACAAACCTTTTTTTACTGTTAAAGTTTTATGTACAGCAAATTATTGATCTGTCACCTAAATAGTTCTTTCTTTCTAATAATCTGCACTCTGTTCTGATGCCTTAGTTTTGACGCCAAAATTTAACCATCTTACTTTTTTTTTTTGTTTGTGTTTGGTTTTTTGATTTGTTTTGTTGAGGATTTTTAGTTATTCCAAAATCCAACTTTAATATATACTACATGTCTTTATAAACGTGCTAGTGCCTTCAGGGTGCATAAGTGACAAATGCATAATTCTGCTTTCTTGTTTGGAACAAGAGCAACCTTACCTTAATCTACTTTGAAGCAACCGAATAGTTTTGTGATTTCCCTAATACAATATTTCATATGCTGCGTAATACAATATTTCATTTTCCAGTGAATTTATTCATAGTTAATTGCATTACATTCTGTCTGATTATGTGACACTGTGAAGCAATTCAGAAAATTCTGGTCTGATTCTTCAAGACCTGAACCCCAAACAAAAGGAAAAAAACCCACATAGATAGCAGAAAGCGTAACTTAGTGTCCAAGCATAAGCTGGAGTGATCAGGAGACCCTGACTATGAAGCAACTCCTCTTAAAAGCAAGATCTGCAATCCCTTGAAAGCTGCTATTATCATTACAACTCAAAGCCTGTCTTATCAGAAAGTTGAGTGGGGTGGGTTTTTTTTCCTTTTTTTCTTTCTTTTTTTTTTTTTTTTTTACCTAGGTCTTCAGGGAATGTGTGTGTAAGGGACCCTCTTTCAGGAGTTTTTTTAATATTTCCTCTTTTTGATTAACATCTACATTACTTGTCCTATTTCTTATCCTGCTGCAAAACGAAAGGTTAAAATGTTGTTATTTTTATTCCAGGTTCTGAAAGACACAATTCAAATGGAAAAATGGGAGTGTGGTGTAATAACTTATGCAGGTGGCATGTTGTCCTTTGCTGGAGTGGTATATGGATAGAGCAGATTGTGTGCAGGATTTGAAAGGGAAGCCAATGCTGTCCTCTTGTTCACCTCTTGTTCACTTTCTCTTTTATCCTCTTTTGCCTCACTTGCTGATAATTCTGTTTACAAAAAAGTACATAAATTAATTCTATTTATGCTATTGTGTGATCTGTGGGGTATAAACTTAAGAACTGCTGCATTTGGAAGTCTAGATATTGGCACACATGAATAATAATTTGAATGAAAAATGAAATTTTATGCAGTAAACCTAAATATTTATTTTCCTCCATGGCCTCCATCAGACCTGCACAGGTCTGGTTCTGGAAAAGTTCCATGTAGGTAGTGGAAATAATGTGAATGTGGCCTGGATCAAAATCTAAGAAAGTCAATGCAGACTCATTCCCCACGTTTCAGGATGTATTTCTAAATAGTCTGTCCTTAGTAGCCGTGCTAATGATGTCTTCACCTTCTTTGCAATAGGATTGTAGCATAATGCTTTTATGAACCAAAAGAGAAATTAGGGATCAAACTGTCTGTGTTTATTGTGTCTCCTAATGACTGCATCTATACTAGAAAATTAAGCAAGGCCCGGGAACTGACTCAAGCATTGACATATGATCGTGCGCACCCTTTAATACTCAGAACTTTCTTAGCCTGGTTTTGGCCCATGCCACCAGGCAGTCTCCTAGACAATGCACATTCGTAATTTGGAGGACACCATGGGCCAGAGTAAGTTCCCAATAGGCAGTGTGGATGGAGTCACTGTTTTGGTGAGGCAGTTACCTGAATGGTTGTAATCCATATTTTCCCAAGTTTCATAACAGTTCGAGATACAAAGTCCTGTTTTGTTTATTCATATCATAGAATCATAGAATCATAGGGGTGGAAGGGACCTCTGGAGATCATCTAGTCCAACCCCCCTGCCAGAGCAGGGTCACCTACAGCAGGTTGCACAGGAACGTGTCCAGGCGGGTTTGGAATGACTCCAGAGACGGAGACTCCACCACCTCTCTGGGCAGCCTGTGCCAGTGCTCTGCCACCCTCAAAGGAAAGAAGTTTCTCCTCATGTTGAGGTGGAACTTCCGATGCTCAAGTTTGTACCCATTACCTCTTGTCCTGTCACTGGGCACCACTGAAAAGAGCCTGGCCCCATCCTCCTGACACCCACCCTTCAAGTATTCATAAGTGTTGACGAGATCCCCCCTCAGCCGTCTTTTTTACAGACTGAAGAGACCCAAATCCCTCAGTCTTTCTTTATATATAGACAAATGGTGAAAATTTCAGCCTGTTTCAAACCCTCTTGATATGTATTGTAAGGACAGTGCAAAATAGACACAATGAAAACTATTGCTCTGCTCCAGAAAGGGTATAGTACAGGTGAAATTTCTGGGATCAAACCCACAGATGACACTAGATTTGTCAGTGTTAACTGGGAATCACGGAATCACGGAATCTTCAGAGTTGGAAGGGACCTCTAGAGATCATCTAGTCCAACTCCCCTGCTAGAGCAGGATTACCTAAAGCACATCCCTCAGGGCTGCATCCAGGCGGGTCTTGAAAATCTCCAGAGTAGGGGACTCCACAACCTCCCTGGGCAGCCTGTTCCAGTGCTCTGTCACCCTCACTGTAAAGAAGTTTTTCCGTGTATTTGAACGGAACTTCCTATGTTCCAGCTTGTGCCCATTGCCCCTTGTCCTGTCACTGGGAACCATTGAAAAGAGCCTGGCTCCGTCCTCCTTAAACCCACCCTTTAGATACTTGTAAACATTAATCAGGTCCCCCCTCAACCTTCTCTTCTCCAGGCTAAAGAGTCCCAGCTCTTTCAGCCTTTCCTCATAAGGGAGGTGCTCCAGTCCCATAATCATCTTGGTTGCCCTTAAAAGGAACCTTAAAAGGGAAAAAGGAACAAAGAGTAGCAAAGGGCTCTTGTGCATCCAGGTGGTCCACTGTGACTTGTGGCGAGTCTAACAAGACAACGACATTAGGAATTGGAGGAATTTATAAACAACAAAGCCGCTAGTGATGATTATGCAGCTGTTCCGCCTTTATCCCCAGTGTTACTAGACAGCTAAACAGGAGTCTGAAGGACGCTATAGTTTAAAAAGTAGGGGTATTAGCTTTACCATAGGGATGACCTAGGAGAACAAAACTGGAGTCAACTGACAAATGTGGATGGGCTGCTTATTTTGGAAGGGATGGAGATGATAAGGGGTAAGAGCTCTGGAGGGGAAAAAAAATCGAAAAACCCAAGGCAGAGTAAGTCATTTGAACAGGGCTTATAAGAGAAAAATCTAAGTATTGTTTTTGCAGAGGAACAACTTGGCCAGTCTGCAATGATGTAGCTGGAGAATGATTAACAACACAAAGGCTGATCAAGAGACATGCAAGAATGCCCATCCCTTAGACAAAGGAGAAACCAGTCTATGCCAGATTGGGAGGATGAACGTTTAACTGAGACCAGCTACCACGGGCAATAATACCAAAAAAAGGAAGAAATAAACAGGTGAAGTAAGGGTTTTAAGAGGAGTAATGAGAAGTAACAGAGGCTGAGCGAACAGAAGTAGTTTTAGGCGAATCAGATAGGCTGTAAACCCTGGAGTACCTAGCCAATGTGGAAACAGGGGAGGGAAATTTCGGCCGCGTATAGGAAATAAAAAGAAGTTATTTCGGGAACTCAGGTGTGACTACCTGCTAGGTCACCCATTCTTGCAACAATGTTTAAATAAAATGTGCTTCATATCGATCACTGCCTGAGCCATGGTTATTGGATAAGTAGCACTTCTCACAGGCTCTTTGTGGCTATCTGACAAATAGGTGATCAAAACAGCTAGGAGCAAGGCAATAACCCTGTCACTGCTCCAACCACGTCTGTGTCTGCCTTACTGCTAGTGTCAGGGGAAGATGGGTGCTTTCCCTGTCGCTGAGAAGGGAGCACCTAGAGGGAAAGAACTTCTTCTTTCCAGCACAAAGTTCCTTTATTTCACTGCTGTATATTCTTTATGTGACTTGCATCAGCCATTCCAGTCCTCTCAGCAAACGAAGGATTTCACTGAAGGCCTAAAGTAAGAGTGTAATTGCTCTAGGGACCCTCAAAAACCATGGAAGAGACAAGAACCACATGAGGCAATGAGAAGATCTTTCGTGGACTGAACTCACTGATGCTACAGAGAGCCTAGGAAAGCTTTCCCAGTGTTAATGCTTCATATCAGTGCCCAAGGCTAGATATAAGTTAAGGACTCTTGTCTCATGTCTGTAGTATTTTTCCATGTGAAAGTAAGAAGAGATTCATTAAAGATTGCATGGAATTTGAACAGTACTTTGAAGAAAACCAAACAAAGCTTATTATTCCCTCTCATTTCTTTACATTTTGCTAAGAGACATGAGAACACTGTAGGTGTTAACTACAGAGCTGTTATTCTAACTATCAAGAGAGTTATTTTTGCAGGTGCAGCTGTGCCAGTGGAGACGCTTTCACCACAGCCTGCTACAGCTTCTTGTCACTGCCTCCCTGCCAACATGTCCCTTTGATCGTTCTTTCATGTGCTTGAAATGTAGCTTCCAAAATTATTTCAGTATCCATGAGGTAAGTTAACTAAGATACACTATTTTTAGACTCACCTGTCCCATTTTTACTGAACTGGGTTAAACCAGGATCAAGGAAAAGCTCAGCCAGCAGGTCAGAAGGGCTGGTAACCTTTCTGAGAGGAGAAGGGATGATGTGAATGGTATTCTCTACAACTGGCATAACATGGCTAGAACAGGACAGTGCTAGAACAGAACAGATATTCTCATGTAAGAGCCTGAAATATTCCATCTGTGAACCCATCATGAACAAGACCAATCCTGGCCTTTGCATAGATGCATATATGTGATATTTTTATATGCAGGAATCATTCTTTTCCTTTACACACCCGGATAAGAGGTATTGTGCTACAGGGATCACAAGGACTTCACTCTCTGAGAGTCTTTAGAAATGCAAATAATTGCTGTTGGTGGAGAAAGACATCC
Organism: Chroicocephalus ridibundus; assembly: GCF_963924245.1. Taxonomy (NCBI): domain Eukaryota; kingdom Metazoa; phylum Chordata; class Aves; order Charadriiformes; family Laridae; genus Chroicocephalus; species Chroicocephalus ridibundus. The sequence continues at coordinate 162,786,927 of NC_086285.1, forward strand.
AGCAACTTAATTGCTTCTGGGATCTTGGGAAGCCCAGCATATTACAGAATCACAGAATCACAGACTCACAGAATGGATGAGGTTGGAAGGGACCCTGGAAGTGATCTTGTCCAACCCCCCTGCTCAAGCAGGGACATCTAGATCTGGTTGCTCAGGACCATGTCCAGACAGATTTTTAATATCTCAAGGATGGAGACTCCAACCACTCTGAGCAACCTGTGCCAGTGCTCGGTCACCCTCACAGTGAAAAAGTGTTTCCTGATGTTTAAGAGAACCTCCTGCATTACAGTTTGTGCCCATTGCCTCTGCTCCTGTCACTGGGCACCACGGAAAAGAGCCTGGCTTTGTCCTCTTTACACTCTCTCTTCAGCTACTTATATACTTCAATAAGATCCCCCTGAGCCTTCTCTTCTCCTGGCTGAACAATCCCACCTCTCTCAGCTTTCCCTCGTATGTGAGATGCTCCAGACCCTTAATCACTTCTGTGGCCTTTTGCTGGAGTCCCTCCAGTATTTCCCTGTCTCTCTTGCACTGGGGAGCCCAGAACTCGACACAGCACTCCATTTGTGGCCTCACCAGTGCTGAGTAGGGAAAAAGGATCACCTCCCTCAACCTGCTGTCAGATATTCTCATGTTAGTCAAACTAGCTCCTATATAAAGAAACTGTTTCTTATGTATTGACATGTAAGTTGAATGTTTTCAAGTGTTTATTATACTGGACATGAAACACCATTAGTCTGTAGTAGACAAGAATCATTATCAATGGGGCAAATTTCTGTGCTACTGCAAAAGTGCTAACTAAATGCTTCTATGATTTAGCAGCATAATTTAGGACAAACACATATCATACTATTATTTGGTTAGATCATGGTCAGTGAAGGAAATACTTTTCAGGCCCAGGCTTTCTGACACAATCATGCATGTCTCTACATAGACTGTCCGAAACCAGATATTGTCTCTTCCACAAACTGTGACTGAAAATAACTCCCTTGTTCTGAATCTGAAGACTCTAATTAAGTGCAAGAACTGTAACTTACACAATGGCTTTGAATTCATCCTACCTCAAGAGAAAGTCAAGAACTTAATCAAATCTCATCACCAGTTGACCTGGACAAGGAGAAAGGCTACACAAAAGCAAAGAACTTTCAGTAGTTGATATACCTTGTGCAACTTGATTCAGTTTCAGTCACTTTTTTCTCTTCAGCTGGTGAGGTTTCAGCATGCCAGCAGCTAAAGTTTATTTATACCCGTAGTCATTTTGGACTAAACATTCTAGACAATATCATATGTGGATACTTTCATTCTAAAACAATTTTATTATTCCAAAATATATTTAACCTGACTAGTTAGAAATTCTCTTCTTTCTGAATAAGAATATATATTGATATGCTAATAGGAATGACCATTCAACTTTAAAGGTATATCTTTTATTCAGATTATTTTTCATGGGTAAAAGATGGTGATGCAACATTTTTTCACAGTGAAAAATAGAAACAAGGTTGTCTTTATACCAGATGAGCTTTTAAAGATATTCTAAGGAATATATTAGAACAAAAAAACTACTAAAAATCCAAACCTATTGGATTATTAGGTGAAAGCATTTTCTTAATCAAAGTTCAAACCAAGCTACAGTAACAAAACTAACAATGGGGTAAGTTGTAAGAACACCGATTTTGTATGAAGGAAGGGAAGGGAAGGGAAGGGAAGGGAAGGGAAGGGAAGGGAAGGGAAGGGAAGGGAAGGGAAGGGAAGGGAAGGGAAGGGAAGGGAAGGGAAGGGAAGGGAAGGGAAGGGAAGGGAAGGGAAGGGAAGGGAAGGGAAGGGAAGGGAAGGGAAGGGAAGGGAAGGGAAAAAGGTAACCCCTTTTAGCCACAAGATCAGTAAGAAACTTTACTTCTTTAGGGACTGTCCTGGTCTGGGGTAGAGCAGAGCTAACTTTCTGTTCAGTGAGAGAGGCTCTTGCTTATCCTTGTTGCTGTGGCAGCCAGGATCAGCTGACTGGGTTGTTTACCTTGTGGAAGGGTTCTACCTGTGGACAGGTCAAGTTACTCAAACTGATCAATAGGGTGTTCCATCCCCATCTGCCATGCTCAGTATAAAAGCTGAGGGATCAAAGGAATCAGGTTGCCTTCTCTCCAAGGACTCTTTTCCAAGGGGTTGTTTTCTTTGGATCTTCTCCAGTGGGCTCTTCTTCAATGGACTGCTTCTTCAATGGCTCTCTTCAATGACTCATGTCTGAGGAGGACCCCATCAGCTCATCTGCCTTTTGATCCTGGTCAGCGTGTTCCAGTTCCCATTTGTCACTGAGTCCAGTCTGGAACTTTCCCAGTGCCTGCCAGTGAGATCTCCCTGGGAGCTTGATCTGGTTTTGTGTATATTTGTATCTATTGTATCTATTTCATTATTTCCTTTTTTATTTTATTATTAATATTTCATTAAAGTAGTTTAGTTTTTTCTAAACTCCCAAATCTCTTTATTTCTCTTCTTCCTCTCGTTGGAAGTGGAGGGAGAGCATGTGTTGTCTTGTCATTGGCCAACCCGGCTCAAGCCACGACAGGGACTGAAAAAAGATTATCAAAGAGAGAACTAACCATGTGCACAGTATCCTCCCGTGCTGCTGCTTCAAGGCTGTTCTGGGTTGACCCCATCATCTGTGTTTTATGAGATCTGATAGGATCACAGCCTTCGATGGCCACCACATTATGGTGGTTGCTTTGCTACTTTTTCCTGATAATATGCAAACCTTTCTGCTAATTGAGTGTGTGACACTTGCCCTTGAATTCAGTAATTGTTAAAAAGTTTCTTTCTGAGTACAACACATGCTTGAGGTCTCAGTATTTAGCTTGTCATGATGCAGCCCTCTCACAGTTCCACATAGTCGAAGAGCATATTGTATGTATTCTCTAATACAGTGATTTATAAAGGCACACAGTTTTCACAGAGGTACCGATGCCTTTATATTGACAGAATTAGATCATCTAAAGCAAGGGCTTCCCCAATGGGATGGGTTGCAGAAGAGGGCAAATTATTCATGTAGAAAGTAATGAATGATGTTTTTTTTCTAAATAAAGACTCAGATTTCTGTAATGTAACTAGAATAATCAAGTTGCTTCTAATGAGCATTGAGATTCTGAGTGATTTGAGGATGCTATTCCAGGGTTTTTTCCCTGCAAGTCTCCTGAAGGAACTTCAGTCTGGGTATTCTTCTTTGTAGTAGTATAAACTTTGTAGTATAAACACAAGTCATTATAAACTGAAACAAAGAATAAATTATATTACCAGTGATATAAGGCAAGAAATAAGCAACCTTAAAATATATTTTTTTAATATCTTTTATTCCTTTACCTTGTCCAACGTGGGCAGGTTGCTATTAGCAATAAGGATATACTGCAATTATAAACTGATTACTTTTTGGCATTGTGATAGGGAAGATTATGCCTGGAAAATTTCCCCTAAGGACATGGGTATTTTGCTGAGCCTGGAAAATGAATACTTTGTGTAAGCGTTAGGTGTGAGAAATTTATTTCAGGCTCTCCATGTTAACGTGTTAACCTTCTGCTGAAGCTTAGTTTCCTAAAGACCACCTCAGAAAAGAAATCTCACACAAGATCTGCAAAAACACAGGTGCTGGTATCCCAGCATCTTCTCACTGTAGGGTGAAATGTGAGACTTATTCCATAACCTTGTGGGCCAGCAAGGGATCTGTAGAAGAACATGCAATGTCTCAAGGATGCAGTTCTGTCTCTTGGCTGAACTGCTCCAAGAATTCTCCTCTACCACAAGTTCCCTTGTGGTCTTAATTCACAAAGAAAAATAACGCAGTGGTCAAGACTTCAGGCATGAACACCAGGGCTTAGTTCCTTGCTGACATTGGAAGTATAAATACACTGATGTTAAGGCATTGTGGATGCTCCATCCCTGGAGGTGTTCAAGATCAGGCTGGACAAGGCTTTAAGCAGCCCGGGCTAGTTGGAGGTGCCCCTGCCTACGGCAGGGGGGTTGGAACGAGATGATCTTTAAGGTCCCTTCCAACCCAAACCATTATATGATTCTATGATTTGCAGTATGGCTGTAGATCTCAGCTCTTTTTTTCAGAAATGAGAATTAGTTTATTATAGCAGCTCTAAGAAAAGTACATTAGCCTACAGTGAGAATTAATGTGAAGTTACCTTGGTATTTGAATGCCATCTGTAGAAACATCCATAGAATACAAATGCTATTTTGGGAAGATTGCTCACTCTGTTAGGATAGGGTACATCACACCTTCGCTTTGCAGACATCTGTACCTGAGCTCTCTTTTATGCTCAATGGAAATAAATAAGCATTTCTAGTGTAGGAGTCCTTTCATCTTACAGGAGATACAGAATAGGGAAGATGAATTGTATCCATTTCTCTCCGTTTGCTATATTGAGAGTTCTCCTGACCAACTCAGTTGGAGAGCTTCATACGGGGTCTAAAGTAGGTGACATAAATCCCACAGTTAGTGAGTTCTTTTCCTATCTGCAAAACAGGATTAACATTTTCCTGACAGACACTGACAAGACAGATATATAATAAATCTCTTTTTTAACACTTGAATATTACCAATATAAGTAAATGCATCCTCTATGTGCAAGAAAGAGAGAAAAAGGTGAAATGAGCCAGCTACTGATCAGTTAATGATGCAAAATCAAGGTGAGGCGTGTACTAAAAGTGGACTTCTACTCCAGTGTCTGAGTTCAGACTCTAAACGACTGCTTTCACATCAAATCTGAGGTTTTTAAGCAATCAGGTCTGCTTGGTGAGGATGGCAGCATAGATTTGCTCTGCACACAGCACAGAGGCGTTTCTATCCTGAGGGCCTTGTCACTCATCTTTGTAATTTTACACCAAATCTTTTAGTTATAACATCTGATAATTTTTACTTTAATTTTAAATAAAGATATGTTTGTAACCACCATTTTCCCCCCATGAAAGAGAAATAGAAATTTCGACTTACATTTAAGTTAAATGCTCAAAATGTGGAAGGTTGAACACACATCCCCCCAAAGCCCTGAGACGTAATAAAATAGGAGGTTTGAGGGATTTTCCCTGTTTTCTATGGATACATGATTTTAGCAATAGTACACATGAAATCTTAGGATGCCACCAAAGTGTAAATAAGAACTGCTGTAAGCTCAGTCAGAGAGCTGTAAAATACTGAGAGCCACCACTTTCTTACATGATCACAAATTTTAAAACAAAAGAAAACAAGAAATAACTACCTAGAGTTGCAGCCCTTACTCAGAACTAACCTTCACTTTCTTTTGCTGTAGGTAAAAGTATTGCTCTTCCATCTAATCCATGGGAATTCACAGGAGACTGTACTGAACTAGATATCTCTCTTTTTTAAATTAAGTGGATGCTGAGTAGGAAGCTGTAAAATTTGCAAAAGAATAAAGCTGCTTGTCTAACAACAAAATTTGAGAATTGACTTTTTTCTTGGTACATCTTGGGCTCTGAACTCATTAGCATGATCCTTGGTAAACTTTCCTGACCCGTTTTTTACTTTGCGCAGGACTGGCACAACTGCATCTCTCATTATATCACATCAAATGAGTCCCACTGACATGAACTAGGTACCAGCTTGTTAAGGAAAAGACAATAAAGGCAAAATTCTCCCAGCAGATCTGCATGACAGGTCCTGATTACTGACACTCCACTCTCTAAAAATGTGTAGTCTTGTCTTTGACATGCAGTCAGAGACAAACAATATCAGAGGCAAAAGGTTTTCTGCGAAAAAATGAGTTTGCCAAATTGCATAAATAAATCTATTTTTAAGAAGTCTTTATTTTTAAGTATTTTATTAATATTGTTCATAGAGAACATTTTAATAACAAAATTAAACACTGTTTAATTACAAGGAACAGCAAATCACATATTCTTTCCCCTCCATAAAGTGTACAGGAGAGGGAGAAGATCAATATTTGGACAAATACATGCAAACTCAGCTGGGTACTTGCAGACCAAGAAAGATCCTACAGATTATGCGGACTGTGGATTAACCCTGATCTCACCACAAGGCAGCACACAGAGAGAAAAAATGTGATTTCACTGACAGACTAGCAATAAATGTGGCACCCTAAGAAACATGTCCATGCAAAGGACCAAAAACTTCAACTTAAAAAATTCATTAATAAAATAAAATCCTGGGCAGCTGTAACTCTCTGAAGGAGCAGTCCCAGAATTGCTCTGAAATCAGGTGTTGTGCCTTGTGTCCTTATAATCAATACACAAAGATCACATTGAGTCACAGTGCAAAATGATGGAAAAAAACCACTGGTTTGGGAGTAAGACTGTGTCAGAAGTTTTTCTGGGAGAACCCTGCTGCTTCTCAAGGAGGCAAATCTTCTGTCCAGAGGCCAGTCCTGGAGTTCTGGCCTTTCCTACAGCCAAGAAACAGTGCTTCCCGTAAAGTCAAGGGCTTCCAGGAGGGAGTGACCAAAGAAAAGCATAAATTGCCATGAGAGTATACATTTTTTCAGTTATTAATGGGATCAGTCTACATTACCTTGATGCAGTTGAGAAAGCCTTCAGTATAGAGAGAAAACAGTGAGTATAATAAGCTTCTTTCTCATTTTTTATATTTATTGTACCTGAGGGCTACTTCTTATTGTCACACCTCTGTTCTTACAGCTATTGCATGTATGACATCTAACAAAGTTCAGGTTTCAGTTTGATAATCAGTTTCCGATCAATAATTCCTTACATTTATTTCACGACTGGAAGTTTCCTAAGATTTCTTTTTCCTGTATAGAATATTATTTGTGTTGAAAAAGACCTTTAAGGTCATAAAGTCCAGCTGTAAACCTAGCATTGCCAAGTCCACCACTCAGCCCCACATCTACCCATCTTTTAAATACCTCCAGGGATAACAATTCCACCACTTCCCCAGGCAGCCTGTTCCAATGCTTGACAACTCTTTCAGTGAAGGAATTTTTCCTAATATCCAGTCTAAACCTCCCCTGGTGCAACTTGAGGCCATTTCCTCTTGTCCTGTTGCCTGATACTTGGGAGAAGAGACCAACCCCCACCTCTCTACGCGCTCCTTTCAGGTAGTTGTAGAGAGCGATAAGGTCTCCCCTCAGCCTCCTTTTCTCCAGGCTGAACAACCCCAGCTCCCTCAGTCGCTCCTCACAGGACTTGTTCTCCAGACCCCTCACCAGTTTTGTTGCCATTTTCTGGACGCACTCCAGCACCTCATTGTCTGTCTTGTAGTGAGGGGCCCAAAACTGGAGACAGTACTTGAGGTGGGGCCTCACCAGTGCCAAGTACAGTCCTGTCTAGTCCAATCCAGTCCTACTCACCACACTGTTCCTGACACAGGCCAGGATGCTGTTGGCCTTCCTGGCCACCTGGGCACACTGCTGGCTCATATTCAGCCGGCTGTCGACCAACACCCCCAGGTCCTTTTCTGCTGGGCAGCTTTCAAGCCACTCTGCCCCAAGCCTGTAGCGCTGCCTGGGGTTGTTGTGCCCCAAGTGCAGGACCCGGCACTTGGCCTTGTTGAACCTCATACCGTTGGCCTCGGCCCATCGATCCAGCCTGTCCAGATCCCGTTGTAGAGCCTTTCTACCCTCAAGCAGATAAAATTAAAGGTTTAATATAGAAAAATATATAATGAACTGAAAAAAAAAATTAAAAAATTAAACCCTCACAAGTGCCAAAGAAATCTGTCATTTAAAACAGAAAAGCAGAATGTAGTTTTTTGAAAGAAAAATAGTTTTCTTGAGAAATATATTAACTGAACAAACTATTCAGTTGTTGAATACTATGACTGTTATTTAGTGAAAAGTGAAGCTTAATTATGGGTTTAAAATCAAACATTTGTCTCCTTATTCAAGTTCTCTGTGGCACTGGAGAGTTTAAGAGAGATTTTAAATCATGCTATTATTTATTAATGTTTTGCCTGTTATTTATTTAGCCACTTTGACTAACAATATTCTCTAGGTACATCTATAATTAATATTCTGTTTCAAGGGGCACTGTCAATTTCAGTTTGACCTGTCTTTTCAAAAGAAATCAACCATCAAAGGAAAATTTAAAAAGCTCCCAAGTTTTTATAAACTTCAGCCCAAATAAGTTTTTTCTTGAAATAAAAATATCATCTGAAAGCTATGATACTCCTTACAATTTTCATGTAGCTGTCCAAATCCTAACTTTGGGTATTATAAACTAGAAACTGAATTGTCTTAAAAGAAATGCAGGCAGAAAACAACAGTGAATGAAAAATAAACAGAGAGATTAAACACCTAATCTGCATAGATCTTCAAAACCAAAGTTTAAATATTTCTTCACATATACTCGCACCTGGAAACCACAAAAGACGGACCATAACACTCCCTTTATTTCCAGACTGTAATCTTGAAGAGAACAAACTCACACCTTTCTCTTTGAAGACATAGCTTTAGCTGTTGAAATTTGATACAGGTAAATCACAATGATTTCCTAGACCTAAGCAGATGTGGGATATGTAGCTTAATCTAGATAACACTTTCTTGTAATTCAAATCAATCCCTAGTGATAATAACTAAGTGATTGCTCCCAGCATGTTTCGTCTCTCCACTGTCTCCCATACCCAATATTCCTGTTGCTTATGGGGGTGGGGTGTTGGTGAGGTTCTTAGGAAAACTAAGAACTGGGAAAAAAGCATGTCTGATTAGAAGATAATTTAGTTTTCTATTTGTAGAACTGGCCTCACTGAAGTAACTCAGAAGTGCTCTAACATCAAGTGTGTCCTTTAATCTTGCATTTGATGTCAATGCAAAGGAACTGTTGCATAAAATCCCCATCTACTTCTGGAGCAGACTATATTAGAGTTCTCCTGGACTTCCTTTATGCAAGATGTTAAAATTTAATGGAAATTATTGTTGTTAAATATATAAATATGTAAAAAGTTTTACTGAAAATATATTTCTTTGCAATCAGTTCCCTAAGAAAACAACTGATGGTTCATCATGAAGGGTGTATAAATATTTGTGTGTGTTCACATCAATCAGTATTTCCATTTTCTCCTTCATTCCCCAAGTAACTTTTGAATCTGTTACCCAACTTCAGTGAAAGTTTATGGACCCAGTGGCTCAAGCTGTACCTCACTTCTACAGTTTCCACGAAAGCAGGTGACTGAGCAGAGGAGAAAACTTCACACTGATGAAAAGGCTAAGAACATCATTAACTAGACTTCAGACAATCCACACACGGGGGTGGGGAGTGACGGGACTGAGGGGAGCATCAGTAATCAAGCTTCATTAGTTCCACCCGTGACTGAACAAACATTTTATTACCTCATTTTTTTTTCTGCTCAGTTCTTATGATCTCAGCATGACTCTTCAGGAATCACAGTTTCCAAGGCTAAATAGGACTTGAATTTTTACTATTGAAAGAAAGATATACTTCTTTCTATTTATAGAAGGAGAAACCTTCTAAAGCACTTTCAAGTGCTCCGTATTCATCTGGTACAGGTGGGGACACTCACACTAGCAGGCTTATTGTGACATGCTGGTCACTTTTAAAAATCCTTTTTCATTAAACATTTTATTGAATGATGTGGAAAAAAAAAAAAAAAGAACACAAAACCAGCAGCTTCATGTCAGTGAAAAAACTTCATTCTTACATTGAAACAGAGACATGCGAAAAATCTTTTGCTCAGGCACATCCCTGATGCTAACAGAATGGGCACCTGCAGCTCTGATGTGCCATTGCGTCAAGGACAGCTAGTGTCCTGCTGTTTTTTACATCACTCTCTGCGCTAGGGGACTGTCTGCCATACGCCAATGCTGTAAGACCTTTGCTGGGTTTACAATATACAGCTTCAGCTTCCTGATGGTGCTTGTGGGCAAGCTGCAGTACTTATATGTCTGAGGTTTGCACATCAGAGTTGGGGATGTAGAGGGAAACTAAAAAGCCAAATAAACATCATGGGGGTTAAGGAATGCCAGAGGGGACCCTGGGAGACTTGTTAATGGCAGTGTTAAAGCGTCATTAGCTACCCAAAGCATTATATCCTCAATAATTCTGTGCTTCATAACGTTCTCTGATATTCACACGTCTTCAGCCTATAGACTCTCACCTTGTGGCGGTGTGCTGTAAAAGCTATTTTAGTGACAGGTGAGCAGTAATCTGGATTCACATCACTAACTTTGTCTGAAGATGTGGGCAGTATGGATTAGGTTTTATTATCTACTTTCTCCTTTTCTTTCAGCCCCAGAGGGCAGATTTTGTTTTTGATTGCCACGAGATAACTGAATGAGAGGGCCTGCCGGAGTGGGATAGACATGGGGAGGCTGGGAGGGGAGAAAGGCATTACAGCAGGGCAGAAAAGTCAAAGGCGTGTGTTTATTATTGTAAGGATGTCAGGCACTGTCTGTGGAGCATTTTCACTCCAGGTCATTGACAACAAAAACTCACATGCAGAGCAGCATGTGACACATTGATTTTCTGTGCAACTTTCAACTGACCTTTAATACATCCTAAGTCAAGGCCACAATAAAAGCTTCCTTACCTCCTTTAGTTCTCCCTTTTTTCTTAATAAACTGCCTCTGAAACGTCCTGCTCAGTACTGTCTCATTTTGTTTTGATTGATTCTTTAAGAAAAAACTATCCTGAGTACCTGCAAATTCGATTTCTTAGTGTGAACCCTAATTTCTACGGGGAACTTACCCCTCTGTTTCCTCTCTTTTTTTATAATTCATTGAAGAATAATATATGTTTTGAGAAGATGAAATCAAACCCATTGATATTTCCCTAGTCATCAACATTTTTACTGAGTCCATTTAATCAATTTTTTGCATGAGAAATACAATGCTGCACAACATTTCACCATTCATAGGAACTAGTCATGCAGTTCAAGAAAAGATTCTTAAATTAGATAAGCTACGTTTTTGGCTGGTTTTATAATTTCCTTCTGAGCTTGTAAAGTGTATTTCGTATTTAACTTTTTACAGTTTCTTTTTCTTCTAGTACAGCAAGAAAATTGTCTTTCAGAGTCATTAAGCAATATTCTGAATAGAGAAATGTGTAGCCTAAAAACCTGCAGCCTATGCAAAGTTCCCTTCCAAAGACATAACAGAGAGTCTATTAAGATAGTTGTACACTGACAGTTAGTCAGCAGCTCTCCTTTTCTGCACAAGAATGCAATACCAAAGCTGTGGAGCATTGTTATAACCAAGTATCTGAGATGGAAAACACAGCTGCTTACAACCTTGGGAGCAGAACGTAAGAAAGCGACGGCTTCATTCGGGGAACTAGAAGATATGTCTAAAGAGGGGGGTGTTTGGTTTTTGTTTTATTTTGGGTTCTTTGCTTGGGTTTGGCTTTGATTTTATTTTATTTTTTTTAAAAAAAGGAAAGCCAAATAGTCAAATTGGAGTATTAACATTGTGTTAAACAAAACAAAACAAAAAGTTTGAAAATATCTTTTTTTTTTTTTTTTTTGGGAAACCAATTGATTCTCTGGACTAGATTTATCTTTTCCAGGTTTCCAATAGAGGGAAAAGAGGGAGAAAAGAAGAAAAAAGATACTGCTTCTAGAAAGTGTTTCTTTATTGACAAAAAAAAAATATGTAAAAGAAATCAAAAATGCACCTTTGATACTGAAATTCACCCACCTCTGGCAGTTTACACTGCAATTAGCTAAATGCAACTACACATCCAAGAGGATTTCAAAACCTTTGCTGAACTTCCTTGCACTTCCTTGCACTTGAACGAGGCCAAGTGCAGGGTCCTACACCTGGGTGGGGGCAACCCCCAGTATCAGTACTGGCTGGGGGATGAAGGGATTGAGAGTGGCCCTGCCGAGAAGGACTTGGGTGGAAGAAAAGCTGGACATGAGCCAACTGTGCGCTCACAGCCCAGAAAGGCAACCGCATCTGGGACTGCGTCAAAAGCCATGTGGCCAGCAGGACAAGGGAGGTGATTCTGCCCCTGTGCTCCATTCTGGTGAGACACCACCTGGAGTATTGCATCCAGCTTTGGAGCACAGGAAAGACGTAGACCTGTTGGAGTGGGTCCAGAGAAGGACCGCAAAAATGATCAGAGGACTGGAGCACCTCTGCTGTGAGGACAGGATGACAGAGTTGGGGTTGTTCAGCCTGGAGACGGCTCCAGGGAGACCTTATTGTGGCCTTTCAGTACTTAAAGGGGGCCTACAGGGAAGATGGGGACAGACTTTTTATCAGGGCCTGTTGCAATAGGGCAAGGTAAGTTTTTCAAACTAAACCAGTGTAGATTTAGACTAGATATAAGGAAGACATTTTTTACAATGAGGTGTTGAAACACTGGCCCATATTGCCCAGAGAGGTGGTAGATGCCCCATCCCTGGAAACATTCAAGGCCAGGTTGGACGGGGGTCTGAGCAACCTGATCTAGTTGAAGATGTCCCTGCTTATTGCAGGGTGGTTGGACTAGATGACCTTTAAAAGTCCCATCCAAACTATTCTATCATCCTATGATACTATTTTATGATTCCTGAATTATTAACTCTAATAGATATGAACCGAAAAGATACCTGTGGCTCACTATACAACCATTTCTATCCTCCATCCATCCATCCATCCATCCATCCATCCATCCATCCATCCTAAAAGTTTTCTGTAAAGTTTTCAAATCACTGTGTTTATGTAAAACAGCTAACTCACCCAAGAGATATTTGAAATGTTACGAAGATAAACAGAAATTTCTGTTTTGCTCACATTGTATATGAAGTACAAAGGCTTGCAAAATAGGACAGCCCACTCCTCAGAACATCATGGAAAGGGAGAAGATATCACAACTATTCCAGCACACTGGGATTTTATAGTGAGAATGATCTGTGTAAGATGTCTGGAAAAGTTTGTGAGAGGCAGCAATTAAAAATATTGTGTAATGTAATAACAGTAAGAATAACAGAGTAGGAAGAGTTGTGCAATATTAATAGGTTTCAATTTATAAAAGAAAAAGATTTATTGTCCCCCTCAGTAGACTTAAATGCATCAGAAAAATAAATGAGTAAATATTTGTACTGATTTTAATGTTTGCTCTTTGTTGCTACCTGACAACATTATGTCAATATTTCTTATCTCAGGAATGATAGCTACTAAAATAGAGAATAAGTACACTTCAGAAACTTAGGGATCCAGATGCCTAAGCATGGACAAATAGTGCCATTTTGGTTTGATCAGGTGTTCTTCCTACCCTCCGTTTGCCACTCCAGGGAGCCAACACCTTCACACATCCTGCTAATGATGCCATAGAATCATAGAATAGTTTGGGTTGGAAGGGATCTTTAAAGGCCATCTGGTCCAACAATCCCTGCAATGAGCAGGGACATCTTCAGCTAGATCAGGTTGCTCAGAGCCCCGTCCAACCTGACCTTGAATGTTTCCAGGGATGGGGCATCTACCACCTCTCTGGGCCACCTGTGCCAGTGTTTCACCACCCTCATTGTAAAAAATTTCTTCCTTATATCTAGTCTAAATCTACCCTCTTTTAGCTTAAAACCAGTACCCCTTGTCCTATCACAAGACGTCCTGATAAAAGGTTTATCTGCATCTTTCTTATAAGCCCCCTTGAAGTACTGGAAGGCTGTAATAAGGTCTCTCCAGAGCCTTCTCTTCCCCAGGCTGAACAACGCCAAATCTCTCAGCCTGTGCTCATAGCAGAGGTGCTCCAGTCCTCTGATCATTTTTGTGGCCCTACTCTGGACTCACTCCAACAGGTTCATGTCTTTCCTGTGCTGAGAGCTCCAAAGCTGGATGCAATACTCCAGGTGGTGTCTCACCAGAGCAGAGTAGAGGAGCAGATTTCTTTCACTGCCATAACTTTTCAAGTATCATGGAGAGTGTCTCGGCAAGTCTATCAACCAGTTCCCTCGGGAGTCTGGGATCCATCTTGTCAGGTCCCATAGACTTCTGTATGTTCAGGTTCCTCAGGTGGTCATGAACCTGATCTTCTCTTACAATGGGAGGGACTTTTATTCTCTACTCCTCACCTTGCTGTCCATCCACTCGAGAGGTGTGGGACAGAGGTTGCCAGTGAAGTCTGAGGCAAAAGATTATTTGAATACCTCAGCCTTCTCCTCGTCTGTATCTACCAGCTTGCCAGTCTTGCTCACCAGGGAGAGTATGCTTTCTTTGATCTTCCTTTTCTGACTGACATACCTGTATAAGCCCTTATTATTCTTTGCATCCCTTGTCACATTCAGCTCCAGGTGCGCCTTGGCCTTTCTGACCCCATCCCTACACAACCCAGCAGTGTCCTCTACTCTTTCTAGGATACCTGTTCCTGCTTCCGCTGCCTGTGCATTTCTTTCTTGCCCTTTAGTTTGACCAGCAGGTCTCGGCTCAGCCATGCTGGTCTCTTGCTTTCCTTACCTGATGTCTTACACGTGGATCAAGAGCTTTTATGCTGTATGGAAAGCGTCCTCAAAGATCTCCCAGCTCTGTTCTGCTCCCTTGTCCCTGAGGGCAGTTTCCCAGGGGCTCCTATTAACTGACTCCTTGAAGAGCTGGAATTTTGCTTTCCTAAAATTCAGAGTCAGTCCTGACTTTACTCTTTCCCTGACCCATATCCTTCAGGACTGTGAACTCCACCATCATTTCAGCCCAGGCTGCCTCCAATCTTGATGTCACTGATTAACTCACTGGGTCCAGTATCGCATCCCCTCTGGTAGGACTCTCTATTACCTGGCTTAAGAAGTTATCCTGGATGCATTCCAGGAGTCGCTTGGATTTCCTACAGCTTGCTGTGCTACTTTTCCAGCAGATGTCGGGGTGGTTGAAGTCCCCCAGCAGGACAAGAGCCTGCGAGTGTGATGCCGCCTGTAGATGGAGTAAGAAGGCTTCGTCAATAGGCTCCTCTTGATACCTTTGGCACGTCCAAAATGGCGGATGTCACTCATACCTTGACAGTGAACACCACCTGTATTTTTGCCTTGCAGGGTGCAGTGACAGGCACTTGGAAGCTTTCAGAGCTTTCTTTTCTGTTCATATACACTTTGCTTCACAGAAATGATATTTATTTTTTTTCCCCCAGAAAGCAAGTTTCTGCCTTTAATTCATTTAGCATGAGTGAATAAATATCAAAAAAAGGCATCCTCAGAAACAAATACGTAAGACTGTGCTGCAGTAGAGTTGCCAGCTCAGCAGCTCAGGTTGTCCACATCTCTATGATTTGATCTTTGACAAAATACAAGATCACCAGTTCAGGTGAAGAAAGCATAATTAGCCCTTACCGTGGTAACTAGATTCAGGAATGTCCCATCCAGTTATTCTCCATTTTGAGTGGAAACATCTATCCCTCTTTTCGAACACATAATGTCACTCCTCCAGGAGTGGATGCAGAGATTGAGAGCTGGATCCCTTAGGCAGCCGATATAGCTTGATAACCTACTGAAATGCCATTCCCTTTTTCTAGCAAATTAGTGTTTTATCCCATCTCTTGTATCAGGGAGCCAGGCAGGTACCAGAGCCAGCATGAGAGAGCATAGGCCAGGAAAAAGGGATGGATAAAGCAGGATAGGGAAGAAAAATAAACTAATTCTCCTTTTCAATGATTTCGAATTCTTAGCTATGCTTACTTCATCTGCTCTAATTCCATCTTGATGCACAGAGTTTTTACGTCTCAGTAACTTAAATTCTCAGTAACTCAGTAACTCAAAATTCTTACTTTCAGTGGAAAACCTGAAATTTAGGGATTCCGAGAAAAGTTAGTGTCCTTATTAATAAGCAATGTGGGAAGATGTGAGAAAGTTATAACAAACAGTAGTAAATAACAACTGCACAAATAACAGTTCTGACAACAACCAGACACTAACAGAGATCCTGTTGTTCCCTGGGGCCGCTCCAAGCATTACGAGCAAACATAGTGAGAAAAATGTCCTCTTTATAGGATAGTGTCTTAAACCAAATATCTTCGCTGAATCTTTTTTTTTTTTTTTTTTCTTTTTCCCCATCAAACCCCTTTCTCTCTCAAAATAAGAAGCTTCTTTTTCTGGCCAGAAGAAGGGGCCTTCCCACTTTTGATGAGAAATCTCCTGTTCACTTCCCTGCTTCAGATAATGACTCCAATCTCTAAGGCTATCTCTAAAGTGGTTGGAATGGCTCAGAAAAAAAAAGAGCTGATCAGTCTCTAGACCATCCCAGAGCTGCAACAGCTCAGCGACCTGGAGAAATAATGACGGCTCTTTCAAAGCTAGCGCAGACCAGATGATGTCTGCACTTAAATGACAAATGGAGAGAGAAGTGATTTCTGTGTGGCATGCAGCTTGAACTTCTTGGCTTCTTGGGTTTCAGTGCTTTGCTGGGCGCAGATAAAGCCTCCTGACTATGGAGATAAGGAGAGCCTTGATGTAAGGAATTCCTCTGAAGATTCATTCCCTGCACTCTGTTATAAACTGATTCCATTCCAATCTCTAAAAACCAAACTTCTTTCAAACCCTATGAACCAAGCCCTGTGAAGTTCAAATAGCTCCTCTAAGGTGCAGTTCTTAACACTTTGCTTTCACAAGAATGCCCTAAAAACCTAGGATTTCTGACATGAAAGAGTCTCCATAAATACCCAGGATTATTTGATAGTTAGTGATTAGGATTATCTTGTATTTTACCAAACCTGGCTCACCAAATAATAATAGAAATATTGAGAAGCAAAACACAAAACCTTTGTCCTTGCTTAATACTACAGAAAATAAATCATTAGCTTCTTAACTGTTGTACTGGGTTTGCGTGGCAAGGTTTTGGTAGCAGAAGCACTGCAAGGATGGCTTCCACCAGAAGAGACCAGAAGCTGTCTCCATGTCCGACAGAGCCAGTTCCAGCCTGCTCCAAGATGGACCCACTGCTGGCCAAAGTTGAGCCAATCAGTGACATTAGTAGCATCTCTGTAATAACATTTTTAAGAAAGGGTGAAAAATGTTGCACAGCAGCTGTGAGACAGAAGTGAGAAAATGTGAAACAACCTTGCAGACACCAAGGTCAGTGAAAAAAGGAGAGGAGGAGATACTTCAGGTGCCAGAGATTCCCCATGGTGAAGACCATGGAGAGGCAGACTGTTCCCACACAGCCCAAGAAGACCACGGTGGAACAGATACCCACACTGCAGCCTGTGGAGGACCCCTTGTCAGAGCAGGTGGATGTGCCCTGAAGGAAGCTGCAGCTCATGGAGCGCTCATGCAAGAGCAGGCTTCTGGCAGGAACTGTAGCTTGTGGAAAGGAGCTCATGCAGAAGCAGCTTTACTGGCAGAACGTGTGGCCATGGAGAGGAGCCCACACTGGAGTAGGCCGTTCCCACAGGACTGTACCCCATGGAAAGGACTCATGCTGAGGCAGTTTTTGAAGTACTGCAGCCCATGGGAAGGACTCACATTGGAGAAGTTTGTGGAGGACTGTCTCCCGTGGGAGGGACCCCATGCTGGAGCAAAGGAACATTGTGAAGGGGAAGTAGCAGTAGAGCATTAGGCACCAACTGCAACCCCCATTCCCCATCGCACAACTTGGGGTGAGTGGCAAGGAGGTAGAAGAGTTGAGAGTGGAGTTGAGCCTGGGAAAAAGGGAGGCATGGGGTGGTTTTAGTTTAGTTTTTATTTCTCACTTTCCTACTCTGATCAATTGGCAATAAATTCAATTAATGTCCCCAAGTCAAGTCTGTTTTGCCCATGATGGCAACTGGTGAGTGATCTCCCTGTCTTTATCTTCACCCACAAGTTTTTCCATCCTGTTTTCTCCCCTGTTCTGTTGAGAAGGGGGAGTCAGAGTGTGGCTGGGTGGGCACCTGGCAGCCAGGCAAGGTCAACCCAACCTCTGTAACCTGTGTTACAGAGAGGAGCTCATTTAAATTAGTAATAACAAAGATGCAGCTACAATTTCTAACATAGAAAACCCCAAAGCTGTAGATGGCTGGATGATGAGAAAGCATTCAAAGGTGGATGCTGGTCTCTTACAACTTTTCCCAAAATATTTGATACTGTCAGAGATCAGTACCAATGGGGTTTAATCCAGTATAGTCTGATGTTACTTTGGAATATAGAAATATTATTGGTGTCAAAGTGTTAAAAGTATATCTACCATCTCCTCAAAGCATCAAATATTAATCTGTCATCTTTTTGGACCCAAAACTTCTCTAAACGTGTCACAATCATGCATAAAATTGTCCTTACAGTAAAGCTGTGGAGCATTAATGTTTTCAACCATGTTTCACAGATGGGGGAATAGGTTGCCCACCAAGATCAAAGGGACAATCTGGAAATGCAGCAGTCCAGAAGAGCTTTGGCTCTGATTTCAATGTATCTCAGTCTAGACTACTAAAGAGGCTTATGAGTGTTGTTTTGTAGGAGAGCTAGGGAACAATCTCTCATCTGTTATTTGACTATTGCAAATGAAATACCAATTTTTATTTTTCTGTACTTTATTATCATAATTTGCGATATTCAGTCCACATAACTCACAGTAGCAGATGATAACAACATAAAGATTCCCACTGATGTGATAGGACATGAAGCAAGAGGGGGAAGATTCAAAGTCCTAAAAGTTGATCAATATAACTTACAGATAAAAGAATTAAGTAAACTTTTAAAAAGTTACTAAATTCCGTTACTAGATTACTAAATCCCGAGTAATGAAATCTGGGATAATGGCTTGAGTGTCAAAAACAATGGCTTGTTTGGAAAAATTTAAAAATAAAACTCTATATGTATATAAATTTCTAGTTTCTAGCTCAGCAGGTGCATCTTAGGTTATGGTAATATGTATAATGTAAGTGCAATAGCTAGTCTAAGGAAAATTAGTTTATTGGATTTATCAGTAGAGTATTTTACCCAGACAGTGTATGATTGCAGTTCAGTGTTGAAATGGATGAAATTACAGTTCAAATTAATGAACTGAAAAAAAAGATAACTGAAAGACTGAATATTAAATGCACTCATAAGAAGTTTCTTAAGATAGAATTTGAACCAGCTATAAGTAATGAACAGGTTTCTCAAAACCACGATATTGGTACTGTAGCAAGTGTCATTCCCTTAGTAACCACATCAGAATCAAGTAAACCTGGCATGCCAATGAGGAAAATAAAAAAAAAGAAAAAGAAAAGAAAAAAAGAAAAGCAAAGAAAAAAAAATTAAAAGAAGGGAAGGGAAGGGAAGGGAAGGGAAGGGAAGGGAAGGGAAGGGAAGGGAAGGGAAGGGAAGGGAAGGGAAGGGAAGGGAAGGGAAGGGAAGGGAAGGGAAGGGAACCATTTATTAGTAAGAAAGGCATGATGAAAAATAAACAAGGTTTGTTCTCCTTGCATTTTATGCCAACCTTTAAGGTCAGACTTTTTTCAGTTGTTTATCGGCACTGAAATTTGAGCTGAAATACATTGAAATTGTTGATTTTTGGTCTTCTACTTGAGCAAGCAATCCCTCCAGCACCCCAATGCTCAGTAAAAGCATCAGAACAAGGATAAAATACTCCCCATCAGACTCTAACTATCCAGTCTAAAGCAGTCATCGTAGACTACTGAAAAGGATGAAGGAGTGTTAGGTACTTCCATTTTCAGCCCATCCTGACATGCCTGGTTAAGACAGAGAATAGCAACAGCCCTTAGTGGTTGGGAGTAAGGCCTAAAGCTGGGGGTCTCAGCTGTGAGGCAGAGTTCATTAGTTTTGGGGACATCACATGTGTTAGGGGAATAGGGCCAGATCTGTCAGCTTGAAATAAGGGAAGCTGCTGCAGCTCTATGGCCCCCCAGGTTGGGGGCAATGCTGAACAAGTAGCGATGCTGAAAATGCATTCCCAGTAGGCACACATATACAGAACACATTTATACACCACCTACATACATTTATACATGTATATACATGGCTGGACACACAGATCACAGACAGACACAAGGAGCAGTCACACAAGCAGAGACAGAACCAAAGGCCTCACCCTCCTTGCCGCTCTGGCTGCGCAGGATGGAAGTCCGTTCTTGAAAATATACAGATACACACCTGTACAAGGTGGATCCCTCCAGCAGCTGGGCTCAGACACTCAGTCTGCTGAGCAGCTGCTCCTGGATCTCAGTATCCCCAGTTGCTGGCACCTGGGTGAACACAGCTCTACTCCAGTTTGCACCAGAACACACACACACGCACACACACACAGCTGGGCAAGACTCCCCTGGATCCCAGTAGCTAACCCCACTGTGGTTCCAGCCTTAGAGACACCTCTGGCTCCCAGACCACATCACCTACTCTCTGGCTACTCCAGCTTGATCGTTGCGGACACTCATTCACGCACCTATACTTGCTCCAAGTGGTGCACAGGGGCCTTTCTTCCCTGGTTCCACCCCAGTGGCTTCCCCTTGCTTTCACTCACTCCCGTCTCTCCAGCCATGGGATCTCTAGCCTTGGTCCCAGCCCAGCTGCTAGCACCCGGACTCCACATACACATTGCTTGCAGAATAGAGAGCCCCTCACCCAGGAAAATCATTAGAAAGGAATTTAGTAAGTATACAGAGAAGTAGTTATTTACACATGACCAATCCTTTTTATGCCTGTTTTCACACAGTTGTTCCTCCCCAAACTATCTAGATCCTTCCCCTTGGGAGGGACCCTTGGTGATGAACCTTTGGTCATGATAAATCCTATTCAATCCCAAAATGCTTTTCTGCTGCATCCCATATACCCCCAAGCAGCAACCCTCTCAGTCCCAAGGGTGCTCCAGCATTGACTCAGCATGGTGGGTTTCCCTCCTGGATAGTGGGACTGAGGGTCTCCTGGGAAAACCCTGTGAAGAGCCCAGACAGGGTGTCCCTTCTTCTGAGTCCTTAAATTGTGTTCCCATCTGGTTTTGTGCCCCTGTCCTCCTCTGGACTTGTGCAGATGGGCTTTGATGGGCTGATGGCTCCTGGGATGGGCCTGGAAGCAGCCAGGGCAGGGCATTATTGGGGATCCCCTCCTGCTGTTGACTCTCTGTCTTCTTTTGTGGGTGTACATATGGACTTCCATCACATAACCCAAAATCATGATCCTCTTAAATCTCCATGGTGGGATGCAAAGAGGGTTAGTTGATTCTACACAACACTCTGAGGATTGATACTCTAGATTTCTGTATTTTAGATGGTTAAAGGTATAGGAAATTAAATCCAGCCCACAATCAAAGTTAGGCTTCAACAGGGAGGATCAGAAAAGCATGATAGGGAAGCAGTAAACAATATAGTATAAAACAACTTAACTGTTTCCAAATTATATCAGGAAGAGGACTCAAGGGAGTATAAAAAATAGCCTGGGAAATGCAAGCAAAGAAGCACTTTCTGTGGTTTCTTGCTCATAATATTCCATAAACAGTGTTAATAAAGCACACTTGGCAAACATAAGTCCTCCGCTTTAGTTTGCTCTACTGCTAGCTTTTAGTTTAAATAAAAATATGCAAATATTTCTGCTATGGCTTTTAGTAGATGTTTCTAACTGTTTCAGCAGCTCAATCGCAATGTGATTTTAACCTGAAATAATTAATTTCTTATGAATAACAAATCACAACTGCTGATAATTTAGCTCTATTTCATTAACATTTGCTAAAGGACTTTTAAATCCCCTGGTGGAAAATACCACAGAGAGAGTTTGTATAAAAAACCCATTACAACACTGTTTTTCTCCTGTTTTGAACTTTCATGTACATATTTACATGAACCTCATGCTGCTATTTACATTTTTTCCAAAGCAAGCATATATTTTAATGACCTGAATACTAGGATTACATTTTATAATAAACACTTGATAAAGCTGAGAATACACATTCCTTGGTCTCAGAGCACCTTTACTTGCCAGTATAATATCACTTTATATTGCACCACTGCTAAAATCTATGTGTCTGGCATGGTGCAGCCCCTGGCCTCTTTCCACAGAGCCACCCCTGCACCTCCGCTGCCAACGTCTTGGTACGCACACCCCATACACTGAAACAAAGAATTAACAATCAAATTTAAAGTTAGTCCTTTTAAAAGAAGAATTACTTTATACGTTAACCCAGAAAGGTTTGGGAAAGAAGGAAGAATGCTGTCAGAAGAAACAAAGTTCTATGAAAAGCAGGGCAAATACAAGTGCAACATTCCTGAACCCAGGTGAGTGTGCAGATGATGACACTTTACTTCCATTAAACAAGACACCCATTAGAACCGGCACTGCTGCTAGAGCTGGGTGGTGAGAAAGAGAGACAACCAAAAACAACACCTTCCACCCATCCCTTTCCCGTTCCCAGCTTCCCCCCTCACTCCCGACCCCTCTCCCCACCCCGAGGGGCGCAGGGCTGGGGCTGGGGGTGTGGGTCCGTCCGTGCCAGCCCCTCGGGGCCGCTCCTCCCTCCTCACCCCTCTCCCTGCTCCAGCGCGGGCCCTGCCCCGGGCTGCAGTCCTTCAGGGACAACCTGCTCCCGCCTGGGCTCTCCACGGCCGCAGCTCCTGCAGGAAATATCCCCCCGCTGCGGCCTGGGGCCCTCCCCGGCCTGCAGGGGGGGTCTCTGCTCCAGCGGGGTCTCTGCAGGGCTGCAGGGGATCCCTGCTCCGGGCCTGCAGCACCTCCTGCCCTCCTCCTCCTCCGCCCTGGGGCTCCCTCTGCTGCTGCTCCCTCCTTGCCTTCCTCCTCCTCTGCCTGGGCCGCCTTCGGCCCTTTCGCAAACCTCTTTTCCCCCCGGCGCCCCCAGCTTGGCTGAGGGGCTCAGCTGTGTCCTGCGCTGGGGCCCTTGGAGCCGGCTGGGACCGGCTGTGTCCGGCACGGGGCAGCCCCGGCCGCTCCACACACAGGCCGCCACGCAGAACCCCCCGACAGCGCCTGGGCACGGACGCACAATACAATTGATATTATAAGGCCAGATTGTCAGTGTAAATCACTGGGGAGATTCTGATTTATCTCAGCTAAGTATTTGTCGTGGTCTGTATAGATGTATTTATTTCTGTTTACTAAAGGCCTGATTTTGTGTTCAGTTGTATCACTGGAGAAATTCCCATTATTTCCAAAATCCTTTCTGTCAGCTTTGAAGGAGCAGGCTGTGTTCGGTTTTCTTGCACCACAATTGCTCTCAATCATATTGCTCATCCTTCTTTAAGGAAGATGCCCTTTAAGAAAATTCCCATATGTGTCCAAAAAGCGGGTCTGTTTATATCACATGCCAAGTCATATAACTTGACAAATAAAGGTATGTCTGGAAAAACTGCTGCTTCACTGCCTGTGCTTTAGAGATATTTAGGACTGATTTAGTTGCAGCGGTGCATATACAGCTGTTGTAAAAGACACTTTTCTGTCACAGAGCCAAAGGAGTTTTGAATGTCACATCATTTATCCGATAGGCAACACGTACCATCCCTGTGTTCCTTCGTTGCACTAAGGGTTCCCTTTGTCTGCTTCATATCTTTTTCAGATGGCTTCATCTGAAGCTATCACTGCCACTCGGACTTTAAAAGCAGCTCTCCCAGCAGAAGGCGGTCACCCCCTCCTGCAGGACGTTCTCCTACAGACTTCACCTGAGGTCACGCTCGTGCAGGCACCTGCTTGGAAGCAGAAGCTCCCCACCCTGTGCAAGCATCTGACATTTCCCTGCCAGCTGGTATGCAGGGCAAACAAGGAGAGGTGGTTATTCAGCCTAGCAGGCATGCGGTGCATAATTATTTGGCTCATGGCGATACAGGGCTGCCACTCATGCGACTCTGTCACTATCACTGGGTCTCTCCAACATGCCACTGCATTTAGATGTTCCTCTGAGCCAGCTGACTCAGACTGAGGCCAGCAATAAGATTGTCCAAAGAAAGAAACCTGATAGGAGACAACAAAGAAGATGGTTGAATTAGAAAATATGACAAACATGATAATTTAACCCTTGCAACTGCTTGCCTGTCATGTTGGCGATGGTGAGAGTTTTCCATTTTAGTCACCACTCACGCAGGTACCCTGCTGAGGGGATGTGATGGTGTACTCCCCCTCCCCAGGTGGCACCCTGATCTTTATTTCCCATAACCCTGCCCAAGACATAACCACCCATGTTAGTCATATGGGTGCATCTAGTCGTGATCTGGTCTGGGGCTCAATGTGGTTTCAGGGAGACATAAAAACGCAACAGCCAAGGGCTAACTTGAGCAATATTGGTACTGTGGTCAGTATGCGAATATGACTATAGGTCAATCATCTTACCCCCATAAATAGCGAATAGCCCAAGAGCCCATTGAGCTCTCTGGCAGGGCAGTGGGCTGCACACCAGAATGTCCATTTGAGTAGGGACTCTGCTCAAGGTTACTTCTCAAGACTGAGATATTCCTTGCTGCAACAGATTCTTGTTAAGTGACTAAACTTTGACATCTTAGCCTAAGTGTTATAAAGGATTGATTGCACATAAATAATCCTTTAGACATAAACAGTTGACCAAGCCTGGGACTAGGTCCCAGGATTGGATCCAGCCACACCCAGGCTCCTCCCTGCGTAGGAATTTAGAAAGCAAAGGGGGTTCTTTATGAACCTCATGACTCAAAAGGAGGGTCTCCCTGACGGTTCTGTCTGACCTTATCCTCTATGCAGTAAATAACCAAGTGTGCCTTGCAATCTCGAATCTTGTTAAACCACTGTCACATTTACCATCAAACTTCTTTAAATCCCTGTTTTATATCAATAAATGTATCGCTGATTCTCTCTGTGAGTGAAGTGCATCACTCCATCTGTGGCAGTGGAGGGGCTCATCAGGAAGGCCTAAGCATCTTACCTGTGCTAGCGCTTCTTGAAATGGGAAAGGCCTTGATGTGAGACAAAAATAAAGCAGCATTTGTAGAATGATGCTAAGAACAAATCAAACTCAAGCCTTTAATATTTGGAGATGTAGATTTTGATGGAAATTCCTTGGCCAATTCACTAGAAACATGTTGTATGAATGCCTCAGAGAGAACCTGGGCAGACATTTCAGCACAGCTGCAAATAGTAGAGCTTCTCATTATCACTTATACTTTCACTGTGTTTTATAATAGTTTGGATTCAGTGAGGTGCAACACTGTTGTACCTCCCTACTTTTCCAATTAACAAAGTTAAAAAAACTTACCTAAGTGTGTACGTTTATTAAGATATTTTGTATTAATTAAAACTTGAAAGTGAAAGTTGTTTTTGCTCTTGTGGAAAAAGCCATATTTTTTAGCAAAAATGGCAAAAAAGGAACACAATATTTTTTCCTTTGTTTGTTTTGCATTGAGTTTTGTAATGCTTATTTTTCAAATAGATTTGATATTTCACTTTCTCTTTCATCCATTTATTTTTTTCTTTCTTTTATGGACCAAAAAAAAGGAAAAATACAGGAGAGAATAAAATGGAAGAAAAAAATGAATATAAGAGAAGTGAGATGCTAAACATTCAAATCAGTGCAGATGAAATACATTTTTGAGAAATGTGGTAATATACATATTTCAAAATAGGATTCTTTGCACTAAGTGTACAAAAACATTCTGTACAGAGATGCTAAATACACCTAACACCGATGTGAGTATACATAGATATAGTGGTCATGTTAGCTTCTAAAAGAGCATTTTTAGATTGTTTCATTAACATCTCAGCACGTAGCACAATTAAAATTAATAAATGAGCTTTAATTAGTGTTCATAGGCAACCAGGTGAACTAGTGGTTATGTTAATATTGAAGATGAATTTTCTGATTTGTGTATAGGCTTGATTTTAAAAAAAAGTATCAAGTCTTCAAGGCATGGATGAATAGTTGCTACTTTAAATGCATGACTTTGCCTACACCCTATCATGTCCATTTAATAAATTAATTGGGGGAATTCTTTGTATTAAGATTTTGTGAAGAAAAAGAACTCTCTTAATATTTCATGCCTAGCATAAACTATTAAGTACATCCACAAAGTTTGTTGCAAGACATCCTCCAAGCATTTATTATATATAACCCATATTACACACCACTGAAATGCTGTTCTCTACTGCAGCATTCCAGTGCACTTAAAGAGCATTTTTGGGTTGGAAGGGCATAGTTTTCAAACCTGAGCAGTGTGACAAATGGAACTTTGGGGATTCCATGTAAGTGACTGAAGTATCTTGTGTTCATAAACTAGCCCCCCTATGCCCTATTCACCTCCATAGCTGCAAGAAACATGGGGGATAGGTTAGAAGACATAGTAGAGGGAGTGAAAATGCTGTTATTATTTTCATAGTCGCAAATAACACTATAAATGCTTCTGTGGCTCTTCCTGCTACCAACATGCACTGCAAATTCTCCCCCACAGGATCAAACCTGCTGTATATTGCCTCCTTCATTCAAGGAACACAAAGTGCTTTAAAAGACATCAGTTTCAAGGCCCATTAAAATCAGTGTGCATCTTTTCCACTAATGTCAAGAGGCTTTTAATCAGACTTTAAATAACTCCCCAGCTTCAACTGAGTTCTGAGTTGTTTCTTTCCCACAAATGCATTTTGCTTGCTTGAATCTCATTTCCTGCCTCTCCTTCTAATCTCCTTTTTAGGCCCCTTTTGTTGTTTCTCTCTCCTTACATTGTATTTTGCAATGCTTCCCACCATAGTGTCATCTGCAAGGTGAATTAATGTGCTCCATCTTCCAGATCATTAACAAAGGCACTAATTATAATCCCAGGTGAAAACTGTCCGTAATACGCCACAGCCATGCTGCAAGGCATGAGATGCATTCCCTTGTTCCCTACAGGATTATGCAGGTTCTCAAAATCCCTCACTCTTAGCTCATCAAGGAAAGCTCATCAAGCTCATTCAATTACTTTTTTCTCTCTCTCAACAGAACTATCTAACACACAGACACACACGTAGGTATGTATATTTATACCGTCTTCCAGAGTGGAGGAACAGAATGAGAAAAGGTAAAGAAATGGCGTATGTCAGAGCTACATAAAATTCATTTTTATACACATATAAAAATACATTTAATAGTACTGGCATGTTACAGAAGCCTGACATATTTTTGATTGAATCCAGCCCTCACTTTATATTTCAGTACCATCAGTTAAAGATGCCACACTCACAATAACTCATGGAAAATAAAATATTTATTACACCCTAACTACTGCAGGTAGAGAATGTTCTTTCTGTGTCTGGTATTTGTGTACTTTATATTCAGCTTCAGTCATATAACAAATCACATTACTATTTACCACATTCCTCAGATAAACTTTCCATGGTACAGATAAATCACGCACTTTCTTTTCTTAATTATTTACCTGAGTGGGAGAAATGGATCTGTTATTTTGCTGAGCCCTATCAATGCAAGTGACCCTCATAGCATCCTTACATCATGGAGCAGTTGGCACCAGGGAGGTTTGGGAGACTGGAGAAGTCATTATGGAAGCAATGTGCATGTGTGTACGAACAGCTGTATTGATACGCAGGTACTGAGAGGGACTTTGCAGGGTTCGGTAGCATAAACTCCTCTGGCAGTAGACAGAGGAGCCTTCAGCTTTTCTGCTGGCAGCGTTAGCCAGCCCGGTGTGGGCAACTGCCTTGCACATTGCCAATCATCTCTGTCTACTGCGAGGCTGAAAGAAATGTCTCCCCCCTAACTCTGTGCTCTTTATTCAGTCAGCCCTGCGAGAACTTTCTGCATACCATCAGAAAGGGTAAATTTGGATTTAATCTCCACTATCCACCTCATCCATTTCTAATTTAGTTATATGGTTATTACATTGGTTGTGTAAGTAAATGGCAGCAAAGTATTCCTGCCATGTAATTATATTTTAAAATCCAAGTAATAGCAGTTACTTTTATTAGCAATAACAATTATCATCCCTCCTAGCGTAGTCTCAGATAAAGAAATTCCTTGTAATGATCTTGTAATGACAGTCTTACATCCATGTCATATTGACATGAATAATAGATTTAATGTCAAAAGAAAAATGATTAACTATTTCTTCATTGAAGGAGCATGAATTTCTATGCATCCACATACTTACACCCAGGGATCTTGTCTCATTAGCTGGAAAATATATTAAGAAAATGTAATGATTAGCAAATTCCAGGTTTTAGTCCTTTAAATAATGGAAGTCCAGAAGAGGATTAAAAAAAATGAGCTGAGCTAATAAGGATTCAAGGCAGGTTTACAGACACAGTGCAGGACTAGAGACCTTTAGTTAGCTCTGAGGAAACTAGTATGTCTAGACGGTTCAGTATAGACTTATGAAAGGATGCTGGGAACCCAAAAGCAGCAGAAATGTCTCAATGAGGGCTTCCTGGCACTAATGAACCCTCTGGACTTCATTAACCCTGACACAGCTCTGCCCACACAGCTTTTGGTGGCAGAGCCAGCTTCTTCAGCGTTGTCTTAGGAACCTCAGTGGCTGAGCCCTCCTGCCCCACGCAGCCATTTCCTCAGTGTCAGAGTGAGAAGGTTTGTCACACAATGGGTAGAATCTGATCCTGGTACAAGTGGTGCAAGGGGGGACCAAGCTCTGCTCTCTCAAAGACATCCTGCAGAATTACAGGGAGCTCAATCAAGCGGAGTTTCCCTGAGGCATTCGGGTGCCTGCCCACTCATGAACTGAGGCATTCAAATACATCTGAGGGTCTGCATCTGTATATCTCAAGTTATTCTTTTGTTTGCAAGGGAGGGTCATGTACAGTTTTCTACCTCAGACTCTGAGAATGAAAGTAATCAGAGATACGAGGGATAATCATGTGTAAAAGTAATTCTATGGCTCTTAGTAAATATGTTTGTGACTTTTCTCAGGCACCTAAGGCCAAAAAGCACAGAATTTGTGCCCATATTCTTAAATTTTCTTAACCTTAAAAACAAAGTGGTGACATCAAAACTGCCTCCTGGGAATGGTTCATGACATATGTTGATTTGTGAACTACTCAGGAATTGCTTGGAAGAGTTGTATGGGATTCATGCAAAATCAGTTACACCGTATCAACAGATGACTTCCAGTCCTTAGGTGCATTCACCGGGATTGTTTAATTTCATAATGTAGTTGTAGCCTGTGATATCCTACATAACACACTTTTTTATTTACTTTCTTGTTTTTTTCAGTTGGACTTTTAATCTGTTCTCCCTTTAGTTTTCCTTCTGTTGAATCTCCCAGGTCATAAGCGTATTTTCACAAGGAGAAAAGAAAATCCAGACATGGCAAAATCGGCTGAGAAACAAATTATCGGTCCATCTCATAAGAGACACTTTAATGGGAATTATAAGTTAGTTGGGCACTAAAGAAAGGAACTGTGAACTTTTATTGAGATGAAAATTCACCAAAGTACATTCAGTCTGACTTTCTGACTTCATTCTCAAACTACAGCCAAACTACACTTGCAGTTTCATATATTAATAAACAAGGGCTCTAGCAGCTCTCCACCTGTTGAACAACACTGAACCCCACTTCAGAGATAGGAACCATTGGGAAAGACAATCAGATGATGAAGCACAAGTGTGTAGTTCCAGTTTAGATACCCCCAACTATCTAGGGTATCTGCAGAGAGCATGAAAATATCACACATGGTTTACAAGAGGCCCTCACCTTTCTGGTAGCTGAGTTGTACACCAGAGCAGTTACTCCAGGAGCCTTACGTGGCACTAAAGTTACCTGGGTAGTTCCCTGAAGGAGAGACACCACTAGAAGTCACGTGGATAGTCTTCTTGAAGAGCAAAAGCAGAGGTCATGATACCATGGACCAGTTTGGTGTTTAATAACCAAACCTTGGATTTATACCTTTGGACTAAAAAACTGAAGTTAGTCTTACTCTGATTTCAACTCAAGAGGAGATACTTACCTCCTGTGCCCCTGATCTCCTTTTCCAACATCTCATCTAGCGCTCACTCTGCTAACATTGCCCATGACACTGCATTTATAGAAGTGTCATTCCATTTGTGTGGGTTTGTCCCATTTATACTCAATGCCTCTGTCAGATCATGGCTTTTTCTCCTCTTTTGTATTTCAGGAGCTGTGAATATCGTTCATGGTAGCTAGCAATATTTCTCTGTGATTTAGCGAATGACATGAAAATGGTTCGTTACAAAATCCAGCCTGCAGTTTAGTTAAGTTACTTACCCAAACTCTAGGGAAAACTAAAAAGTGCTTATGATACTTTACTGCTGCTACTTCATCATTGACCAAGTGTACCTGTGTTATATATGTCTGATGCGAAGCCTTTTGGTGTAGGTTTGGGTTCGTTGCTTGACTTTTACATTCTTTTGATCCCATTCTTTGGTGCATATCGTGTACATGTGAAGTCGTACAGCTTTGAAATGCCAGCAACTTTTGCCTTTCATGATGAATCCCACTGAATAATGTTGAAATCACAGACAAAAGAAATGCCTGTTTTCCTTTGGGATATGTCTGTATGTACATCAGTGCAGAAGAAAACCACAAAATTTGGCTGTGTCCTAGAATAGATAACCTAATACTGCATAATTCATGCAAAACGTAGTGGTAGCCATTCTTAAACAGCACACAGAAAGCTGAAGACTGGAGCATTTGAAGAAAATTAAAGCCTGCAATTGTCACTATTTTTGTTTTAATGCATTCTTCTTATTTAAATTCTGAGCTGCATCTTTAAACCCTCTGGGCACTATTTCATTTAAGGGAATATTTCACTATCATCAAGACTCCCTGTGTACACATAATTTCATCATTATAATTGTTCTCATAATGGTAACATTTGAATAACCTATATTATATAATCACTTTTTTTTAATAGAACTGCATACACTCTAAGTGCATTCACTTTAACTCTGTCATGGGACAGGGACTAAGATTACTGTAATTGCATATGGTACAATATTGAAACATTTTCCCATATATCACTTGTCTATTATATTAAGCGTTAGAATTACAGAAAAGAGTGTAATATGTCCATATAGGACACAGTCTAGAGTTGTTCTATTCAGTATTAGTAATATTTGAGTAATAAAACTTAGCGTGGGGGTAATGTTATTGAGGTTAACATTTTTGATTGATTTTTGCTACGTCTGAAGTAAATGCTGAAATCCCCTCCGGCAAAGCTCCCGCTACAATCTGTGCAACACATTTTTGAATGCCTCCCTGATGATGTGTTTGCTTAGGCAGTCAGCTCCCAGTGTCAGTGGAAGTTTGCCTGCATATGTGCTGAGAAAGAAAGTAGGAAAACCTTCAAGATCTGGCCTCCGGTTATCAGCAGTGAAGTCTCTGCAGTACCTCCGTGCTTCTGAACTCTAATTGGCCTGAAGCTAAGCAAAGTTCACAGATCCGGCGCTGGAGCTGAGCCAAGTCTAGTAGTCCTAACCTTAGCAAAGTTCTCACCGAGGCATGGGAGTTTCATCTGATTAAAAATTTCAGGGTCTGTCCTGCTCTCTTTTAACTTTGTATGTGTTCACTAACCTGCACTCAGGAAGCAGAGGGCTGTAAGATCTCAATCCCTTCACTGAGCTGCAGTTGAACTAAATGTGAACAGCTCCTGTGACTTGAAATAAGGGATGTAATTTGAGAGATGCTTTTGAAATAGGTTTTGAATTAAGATAACCCAGTACTGCAAAGATATGGAAACCTTCAAATGAGAGCTGTTTTCAAGTAGGCTATTTTCTTCACACTATTTGGGTTTAGATCTAAATGCTCATTTTTGAAAACCTAATGAGGTTAATCATGTTCAGATCCTGGAATCACATCCTCCTAGAAAGGACAAATCAGTTGATAATGAGGTCTTTTCCTAGGGACAAGTGCTTAGATAGACTTTACCAGATGCTGCCTTAGCAAGTCTGTTAAATACAAAATGTGGAAAACAGCTTTACCATTCCTTATGGAGGGATGGGGACACCAATGTAAAAACGCAGAATAACTGCAAACCTTTCAAATTTTGAAGAAACGGGAGCTGTGCTCACATCCCTCTGAGAGGAACTGTCGTTGTCTTGGTTTTGCTTTGGGGTTTTCTAAAAAAAACCAAAAGTCAGAAAGTATAAATTAAACATCTTTCCAAGGGGCATAATACTCTCACAACATTCATAACTTCTGTACATCTTTTGAAATTATCTGTTTAGAATCTTGTGCTATCCCCATTCACTTTTCATCATTTCTACATGCAAAAATGTATATTTAACAGCTTTCTACAGTCCTTCAAAGGATGCTACCCTCTCCCTGTTTTATACATCACCAAAAGTGTTCAGTGCTAAATGTACTTTCTTGTTAACTAGACCTTGATTGAGTTCTTCCATCACTTCCTTGATTTCACTCTGTCAGTGACATATCTGTCATCTTTATCTGTGACTAATGTCACCTGGGATTTTCTGTTGCTCAGATAGAGGCAACTTTTGTTGCCTCTATTTTATTCTTTGACCTCTCAAAATATTTTCTTGTTCTACAGCATGAATTCTTCTGACAGTTTCAAATGAATAGTTTTGCCGACTTCAGCATATTAAACTTTCTTGCTTGAATGCTGGCAGTTTTTCTATCTTTTATTTTCTATTTCATTCCCTAAATCCCTTGAGAACCTTTTTAAGTCCTTTCTATGAGTTATCCTCACTACGTTACTCTTCCTTTTATTACTTGGTTAAACACCTTTTCAAAATACTGCCTAACTTTTCATTCAGAACTGGAGTACAGGTGGCTTAGAGCTCTTCGGGCACTGAGAAAGATCATTCTCAGAGTATCAAGAAACTCTGTTCCTGTTTCTGTAAAACAGAAAGGAAAATTATTTTTCAATTTATGGTAAAAGCTCAATCATAGTGATCAGTGTCATTTGTAAGCTCACACTGTGGCAAACAGCAGAGGACAAAACTACCATATCTTCAGCCTATTTAAATACCAGCTTGAAAATGACAGAACTGAGGAAATGGTATCACTAACTGTCTTCTCTAACTCCAAATATATAATTCACTTAAATTTCCACATAGTCCCCCAGTCAGGCAAAATTGTCATCCATAGAGATCTTGACAGGCTTGAAAGTTGGGCCCATGCAAACCTTGTGAAGTTCAACAAGGCCAAAGTCCAAGGTCCTGCACATGATTCAGGGCAATCACAGGCACAAATAAAAGCCAACCGCATCCTGGGCTGCATCAAAAGAAGCGTGGCCATCAGTTCGAGGGAGGTGATTCTGCCCCTCTACTCTGCTCTGGTGAGACCCCACCTGGAGTACTGCGTCCAGCTCTGGAGTCCTCAGCACAGGAAAGACATGGACCTGTTGGAGCAGGTCCAGCAGAGGGCCACAAAGATGATCAGAGGGCTGGAGCACCTCTGCTATGAGGACAGGCTGAGAGAGTTGGGGTTGTTCAG
Organism: Chroicocephalus ridibundus; assembly: GCF_963924245.1. Classification (NCBI taxonomy): domain Eukaryota; kingdom Metazoa; phylum Chordata; class Aves; order Charadriiformes; family Laridae; genus Chroicocephalus; species Chroicocephalus ridibundus. Next base: position 162,820,104 of record NC_086285.1, read on the forward strand.
CCTGGAGAAGAGAAGGGTCCGGGGAGACATTATTGCAGCCTTCCAGTACCTAAAGGGGGCCTACAGGAAAGACAGAGAGGGACTCTTTATCAGGGGGTGTAGCAATAGGTAGCAATTTTAAACTGAGGGGAGATTTAGATAGGATATTAGGAAGAATTTCTTTACTGTGAGGGTGATGAGACACTGGAACAGGTTGCCCAGAGAAGCTGTGGGTGCCCCGTCCCTGGAGGTGTTCAAGGCCAGGCTGGATGGGGCTTTGAGCAGCCTGGTCTAGTGGGAGGTGTCCCTGCCCATGGCAGGGGGTTGGAACTAGATGATCTTTAAGGTCCTTTCTAACCCAAACCTTTCTATGATTCTATGGTTTATATGAAAACCCATTCTGATAAATCAGCACAAGATCATGCCCATCAGGTCAAAACTATTAATGGTTTTCAAGGTGGATGAAATCAATCATGCTGCTGAAATTAATGGTATTATTGTAATCAAGAAAGTCCAGAGTGGAATGAATTTGGTTCCATATTTAAAAGGATGAGGCTCAAAACTCTCTGAAGTCCAGAGCTTCAGCTTCTTTTGAAGCCAATGGAGACATAAAAAATAAATCTAACATCTCAGCCCTCTGCATACCTGGTCCAAACTCCAAACAAGATTTACATTTGCTATAATGTTGGTACTTACAAACAAAAAAACAACCAGGCTATCTTCTGTCTTGTTTTTGGTGTTCTATGCCACATGTTGTTTTTAGTCATTCTTTGGAGAGACCTGCTGGATCTGGATTATAAAATTAATGAGGACTAGGTTATGTGTTGCTTATTTCCAACTGTGAAATGTAACTCTCAAGTAATAAATATTCTTGAAATAATATAACAAAAGTAAACAAAAAAATCTACAAGAAAAATAATAAATTGACCTCAAACCAGCCATGCCTCTGTTCCAGTTTTTCACATTAATCCCCATTCATATTGAAAGATACATATTCATATTATATATATTAGATACTATGAAATTTTATATGCAATTTAATGAGTTGTGTACATGGCACACCCGCAGATATTTTCTGGTAAGATGCTGTTTTCAAAAGCATGAGACTTTCCTGACTTTAATCATTAGCCACAATCAGATTTATGGTTCAGCTGAAATGATCCATCTGTTTCTGAGAACAAAACAAAAGAAATGCAAAAGAAAACAAGGCATTATTTTCTTCAGAGTAAAACTCTTAGAGCAACTTTATTGAAGTACTTTACCTTTTGTAGGGTGCATTCTAAAGATAGTGAAAGAGTATTTGCATTCCTGCAAAAATTAACCCAAAAGTGGGTATTTTATCCTGAAATATCCTTTTGCCTATGTTTAAATTTGGTGTTTGGCACTTAACTGACATAAAGTTTCAGTTCATGAAGAGACTGCTCCAGATCTAAACTGCAGGAGGTAAGAAAAGCCATATCTGCCATGGTTACCCTTCTCTAGCAGTAGTTACAGGGGTGCTGAGAAAAGGGAAACTATATTCATGCAAGATGACAAAGACAGGTGAAGAGGCATCGGGGAGGATAGAAAAGGCTGTGAGCAGAGGTTAGATTTTGCTGAAAGAGTGGAATTCTCTTCCAAACCAGCGTATCTGCGTATGTAATCTGCATCTGCTTTGGAAGTCCGAGCTCCCACTAGTCTCTGAGTGCTCAGTTCAGTTGATGACACATCACAGTTTGGTGCCATTAGTGATGCTTGAAGACATCCACGTTAGGCTGTCAGACATGAACCAGTACCTATGGTAGATCCATGTCCTCTTGGAGCATCAGCTAAACGCCAGTGATCGATATCCTAGAGCACGTCAAATGGCCTAGATGAAAACTTTTTCATTTGAGCAGCTAAACGGTGCTTTAGAGATCTATCCTTCTTAGCCATTGCAGATTTGAGAACTGCTCAGCAAAAGTTTTGATTTAGTTGCCTAAATATAGATGCATAGCACCATTTGAATGCCATAGGTTACCCAAGATCATAAAAGACAATAACCATATGGGGCTCGTAGAGGAACAACCTATCAGAGATCCCTGTGTTGCTGGGGCAGTAGCTGAAGATAAGGAGGAACACTGTAATGAGTCTGAAATGAGATTAGATGCTTCTGTTTAAATAAGCAAATGGATTTTCAGGCTGTCTGCCTTCAAATTCACCACAAGGCTTCACTGACTTGACCTCCACCAGCTATAATGACACTTTCCTTGCTCACAGGTGGACACCAACACATGCACACAAAGGCCAGGTAGCTTGGTCTTTCCAGGACTCTCACCACAGGAGAAATCCATGTGGTTGCTGATCTTGGTGCCATTTCAGAAGTCCCAAGGTATCCAGGAGGCCAATAGAGGCATGTGTATGAACACAGGGCTTACTTTCTCACTGGTGTGCACATTAGAGTATTGTAGGGAAGGGCACAGGCATGAATAAAGGAGAAGTATCCACATCTACATAAAAAGCTCTGTTGAAATGGGGGACCTGCCCTCCCAGAAGAGGGGGTGTGCTTGTAACCCACACTTCCTGACAGCAGGTGTGTGTACAGCTCTGTGGGTGTGTACTTGCACGACAGTGTGTATGATTATAACTTCTTGGAATAAGATATTGAAGGGTATTTATAAACATAAAGTTTTATTAACATCTTACAAGTTTCTAATATTGTGATTCATCTGCTATATTGCTGTTATTGATGCTTAATGCTTAGTTCACTGTTTGTGGGTTAATTAGATGTCATTAACAAATCAAAACTTCTTTAAACCTGATTCTGTTTAAATCACACGAGCAGTTTGTCCCTGGTACACCAACTCACGGAGGGGCATGCTACTGGTCTAAAGAGCATAACATTGCTCTAGTGTGGATATTTAGTCCATAGAATAGAATAGATGCTCTGATTTTTATTGTTTTCTTGTATTACTTACACTCTGCAGTAGGAGAACATGAAGGTGTAAAAATCAATTTCTCAAACTATGAGAGACACTTAAAAAGAGGCTTTGTGGAGCTTTAATTCAGTCCCTTTCTAATCGTTTTGCAGTATGATAAGAGAGTTTTTAATTACCCTCAAGATTGTCCGGAATAGAGAGTGGTAGATATTTTATTTGTTCCTCGAAAGTGTGTCTCCTCCTAAGAAAATTTAAACCATGATGTCTACAGATCTTATAAGCTGGACTTGTGAATAGACAGTACAAACATCTGAGTGACATGGGGGGACGGGTCAAAGTGTAAATCCAGAAAGCATCAATAACTTTTTTGGAAGGAAATCAGTTCCTCATCTGAAAACTTGCAAGTAGAGCTCTGTGTTCACATAGTACACTGAAGAGCCATTCATGCACTCAATTTGTCTTTTATGATAAAGCATACATCCCTATCTTTTCATTTTGAATTCCCACACTGTTCTTTGTCCTTATTGTATCTGGTGGTGACGCTCTCATCAGGGAGAAGAAGATTAGAGGCTGAACATATGTCACACTTTAAGTTAAGAGCTGAGGTCCCTTTAAACAAAGCTGGTATGTATGACTTTATGTCTCTCTTTACCTTTGCTTCATACAGTACAAAAATATCCAGGATACCCACAGAGCTTTGCTGCGTGTAAGAACTCTGTGTTCTGTCAAAATAAATGCAGAGGAATTGTGCAAGCTTCTGAAGGATGAATTAGAGCTCTTCTGAGAGCTGTTTTGTTTCTACCCCCTTGATAATTCCCTTAATGGTTGCCAAAGTCCCTAAATGAATGAGAGCTATATTGAGAAGTGTCAGCATTAGCTGCGGAAAGCATAGATTTAATCCAGGAATAAGTGGCACGAACCTATATAGGATTTAGAGGTTCTGTAAAGGACACTAACTAATCTATGAATAACTCCACAGGAATCACATTCTAGATAGCCACCAGGGAATCAACTGAATTGACTCTTATTCCATTGAAACTGAAATTCTGTCAGAGCTATGTGAACCCTAGAAGCAGAAAGGATTTTAAAAAAAAACAGTAAAAGCAACCACAGGTTAGCTGCTTAATGCTTACGTTTCCAGCCTTCTGTCATGTAGCTGCTGCCCTTCCACCAGGAGGGGAAAAGGGGAAGGTAGGAGGGGGCAGGGAGACTCTCTAGAACAGATGCCAAAATGCCATTAGACTTTACAAGATGTCTTGACTCCGCAGTGGACTCTGATGGTAGTTTTGCAAGAGACTACATCACCATTACTCTGACCTTCTGTTGCTGTGTTGAATAGACTGACCTCGAAAAGTCTTTGAACAAGACACCATGTGTTTCTTGACTTGAGGGATTCAAGGCTTCTATGAGAAAAGACATAATCCTGTCAATTTTCAGATGCAGGAATCCTGGAGACGTATGATAGGACTTAGATAATATCCCTGCTTCTCTCAATGGATGCTAGTGTTAATGTGATCTGTTTGTTATACGAAATGTGAATTTTAGAAGAAGAGACATGTATAAAGAAATTCTATTTCCTTTTTTCTTCTCCCCCCCTCCCCAAGATGAAAATACAGGATCAAAAAAAGGGTTTAAATTTGCTTCATTTATCAATAGAGCTTTCTTGGTTTGTATTACCTTGTTTCAGCCTGTGGAGACAACATTCGTGGATTTGTTTGGTGTTTTTTTTTTTTCTTCTGTTCACATTCTATACAATATTTTGTTAATGAAAATTCCAAAGTGTGTTGTACTGCAAAGAGACTTGGCATCAACAAACTACTGAATGCTGAGACTCCCTCATCTAACGATATCCATTTCTAAAAAAGAAGACTGTTTGAATCTAGTCAATCAAGCAAATGAGCAAGTGCATTTAACAAGCAGTAGGAGGATGTTTAATCTACAGTGAAGAAATATAATTTTCAGTCATTTAAAACCACACATCTATCTGCTCAGCTATGAAGGACTGATTCCCTTCTTACTTAATATGAAGTAAGTCAAGAGTATAAAGGCATATACCAGCGTAAAATCAGGATTAAGGGAAGAATATTCAGAGTCTCTTATACTGTGGCCACAAATCATTTCTAAAAGGACCGTTTTGTGGGCAATTTGTAGCTACAGATGCACTTGCAATACAGCAGATGCTTAATGAAAAAAATCCTTTGTCTAAAGAATTTCTCCAAAACAGTGGGCTGAGTGCAGGATTCACAGTGTAACTGATTGCAATGGTGGTGGGACCAGTTCACAGTATGACTTGTTATTTTTTTCACGGATGGGAGGGGTAGGTATGCTCTGAATTTTGGGGGAGCAGTTTTGAGACAGCAACATTTGCTGAAGCAGATGTTGAAGAAGTAGTTTCATTTTTCTAACAGAACAAAAAAGATTTTTGAAATAAGAGATTGTACTGCCAGTGCCCCATCACCTGCTTTGCCTTGGTTCAGCAAAAGAAAGAAGTATTTTTCTTGTCTTTTAACATTGCTAAAATGTATTCTGATTTCAGAGACAAATGGTAGGTGATATTCATCCCCTTGTGTTCCATTATGAAGAAAGTTAATACTAGGTTACATAGGTAGCAGAAAGAAGAAAATCTGTTTATTGCATGACAGATTAGAGTGGGAAATATTCCTAGTAAATTCAGAACTGCTATATGTGCTGATTTGAAAAATTGGAGAAAATTACTTTACAACAATCATTTCTAGCAACTGGCAAGGCACAGTACTGCCTTAGCAGGACAGCTGGCAGCTGGGAGGATGTAAGTAATTCAGTGCCAGTGTGTAACCAGCTTTCTTTGCATTGAAATAGAGGTGTTAAAACCAAACTGGATTTGCCATACGGAATGCAAAATATGAGCATGTCATTGTCTGTGTCGGCATCACAAATGGAAATGTGGATGTGCTTCCCCGTTATATTGATTTCTTTTCCCATCACTGAAGTCACTGTCAAGAATTAAGCCATTTTAGTAATCCTCATTTTCTCTATTCAACCCAGTCAAGGCACCTGCATCTCTAGAGGTATCTCTCTAAAATCTTCCCAGTTTCCGTTACCTTACAAAACCTACAACTTTCTGTTAAAGATGATGCCAATCTTTTGGCATTTGTTATTGCAGGACTTCTTTATTCCACATGGTGGAATTCTTTTCCACCACTCAATTTTAAGGAAATAACCTCCCAGAATGTCCAAAAAAATATTTTGCGTCCTTTTAGGTGATACTCGCTAATGGTGTAATCAAAGCCATATAACAACATTAAATATCAACGGGGTTTGTACAGAAATTAGAGGCAGTCTTGCTGCATCCTAATCCAAACCCATTCTCATTATTCCTTCTGATCTCCTTTGTACTTTAAGTGGGTTGCAATAGTGCTCTTTGCTGTCCTGGTGCTAGAGCATGGTTCCATGCCGATGAAGTGCTGTAATATGTAGTCCCAGTGGTATTTAGGCTTGAACAGAAATAAGTGTTGTCAGGTATTTTAGCCAACTGCAGATGAGGTTTCTAGAAATTGTTTTCCCTAGCTTTAAGAAGATTACTACAATGTCTAACTGCCAACATAAATATTTTGTGGGGATTTTTTGTTTGTTTGTGTGTTTTGTTTTTTCTTTTTGTGAAATGCAGCTAATTTTCTCATGCAGAAGTGTACAAAAATTTCTGGAAACGAAACAGGGAATTTGTATTGTTCCTCATTGTCATGGCCACTAGTCTCAATCCCACACTAAGTCCTAGATTCGGTTGACTTTACTAAAAAGGAGTGCTGCAGTTATGAGCATAGGCTGAATATTAATCTCCCTAGCTTTAATGTAGAACTCAGACTTTCCACACATATGCATTTAGTACCATTTTAACCACCTAAGGAATCACTACTTTACAGTCAATTGGTGCTCCAGAAGCGTGTAGGTTCTGCGTTGTATCTATCTGGATGCTTCAGATATTCTGGGGCAACTGTAACAGTAGAAACTTTTTTATTCAGGAAGTTAAATTACTCCTTAAGCATATAGAATGTAGATTGCCTTCATCTGAGTTAACTATAGAGGCTGTCATTGTAGTTAGTGCAGATCTTGTCAGCAGTCATCGAAGTTTAGAAATAATTCCTCTAAACAAAAGTAAACCTTAGAGCAAGAATTGCATCTCAAAATACCAAGGCTGCAAGAATTAACTCTCTACTGACTATGAAGGAAGTCAACAGTGGTCTGCCCAGCTGTAGTTCTTCACAGTGCACACCCACCTTTAGCCAGAGGAATCTCCCACCTTTATTTTTCAAGTCAAATACAGTGAGGAGGCACAGATGTACACATGGGCACCTGTGGACCATCATTCAGATCCCAGCTGCCATTCTGAGATATCTGTTTCTTTTGACTGAATATAAAAGGAGCCAGGTGGTTTGAATCAGGTGCTCACACATGAGCTTCTAAAACCATCAAAGATGCTCTGTGATAGCCAAAATATCTGCAGAAATGAAACTGGTTTGACACAGAACCTATGAAGGATCTGACCTCTTGGATGGTGGTCAGTTAAGGTATACCAAGGCATTGCAAACACTAACAGATACTTGCATACAGCCCAAATTGTCTGTGCCAACTACCTTGTGTCTTTAGAATTAGGTGGGGTGCAGCAGCTCAAGAGCTGCAGATAGAGCTAATTCAATACAACAACAAAACCCAAGGTGAACCACCTGACTTACAGATGATGCTGTTTAGTGTTATCTGTTTTCAGATGGTATAATTCCCATTGGTAGTGTGTGCATGCAGACACATATTGTAATTCGGTTGCTTTTTCTAATAGGATTATAACATGTCAGTACCATTTTCTGTCCATAATTTCAACACCTTAACTTTCTACATCCTTAATTGAGCTGACAATAAAACAAGATTGGTTTTTGTAAGCTGATCAACTGGGAGTGCTGGCTTTTCTCCAGCAGAAAAACATAGTCATTTTAGTTTTTTGAGAATCATATAATGTGACTCAGAGTTAAAGAGGTCTTCTCACATGTATTACCTTTCTCTGATTAACTGAAATTGTCATTGGCCTCTTTTGTATCCACTCAATCAGTTATTTATTTAATTTTTTTTTGTCTTCCTGGAGATTATTTCCACAATCTTGAATATAATTAACCAGTCTAAGTAATTTTAGAATCAAGAAATGCCCTAGCAAATAGGCTTGTCCTGTAAAATAGGGAGCAATGGGAATGTCTTAGGTCTTCAGCAAGCAGGTGATGCTAGAAGAATAAAAATAGGTTAATTATTTCCATTCATTAAATCCATCAGAAATCATTAACAAACAATATTCATGTTACACTTCGTAATGAAGCAAAGTATAAGCCTGTGTGTGTAGCCCAGATTTGTACAATAGGCAAATGTAAAGGTGCATACAGCCTTAGACACATGAAGTCCTTTAGAATAGTATGAATGCAGTTTTAAATACCCTTTTATCAGGGTTTTTACGCAATTTTTCATCTCTGGATTTACGTAAATGTAATAGTGAGTGGGTTTTTTGAAGCTAATGAAGTCTGACATCAATTGAACAGAAGTAGCTATGATCACTGGGTACAAATGCTATCACATAAAAATTAACAACTTTTTTACTTTTATTTTTCTGATGAAAGGTAGAATATTCATTTTCTATTTTCATAGAATCATAGAATCTTCATGGTTAGAAAGGACCTTTGAGATCATCGAGTCCAACCATACACACACAAAAAAAACCCCTACAGTCTCTGCCACTAGAGCATGCCCTGAAGTGCCAAATCTACACATTTCTTAAATACCTTTAGCGATGGTGACTCAACCCCCTCCCTGGGCAGGCTGTTCCAGTGCCTGACCACTCTTTCAGTAAAGTCATTCTTCCTAATATCTAATCTAAACCTCCCCTGCCGCAACTTCAGACCATTTCCTCTGGTCCTGTCATTATTCACCTGGGAGAAGAGGCCAACACCCACCTCTCTCCAACCTCCTTTCAGGTAGTTGTAGAGGGCAATGAGGTGTCCCCTCAGCCTCCTCTTCTCCAAGCTAAACATGCCCAGCTCCCTCAGCCTCTCCTCATATGACCTGGTCTCCAGACCCCTCCCCAGCCTGGTAGCTCTCCTCTGGACACGCTCCAGCACTTCCATGTCCCTCTTGTACAGCGGGGCCCAGAACTGAACACAGCACTCGAGGTGAGGCCTCACCAGTGCCGAGTACAGAGGCACGATCACTTCCCTACTCCTGCTGGCCACGCTATTCCTGATACAAGCCAGAATGCTGTTGGCCTTCTTGGCCACCTGGGCACACTGCTGGCTCATGTTAAGCTGGCCGTCCACCAGCACCCCCAGGTCCTTTTCTGCTGGGCAGCTTTCCAGCCACTCTTCCCCAAGCCTGTAGTGTTGCTTGGGGTTGTTGTGACCGAAATGCAGGACCCGGCACTTGGCCTTATTAAACCTCATACAGTTGGCCTTGGCCCATCCATCCAGCCTGTCCAGGTCCCTCTGGAGAGCCTTCCTACCCTCAAGCAGATCAACACTCCCACCTAGTTTGGTGTCATCTGCAAACTTACTGAGGGTGCACTCAATCCCCTCATCCAGACCATTGATAAAGATATTAAACAGAACTGACCCCAAAACTGAGGCCTGAGGGACACCACTGGTGACTGGCCGCCAAGAGGATTTCACCCCATTAATCACAACTCTCTGGGCACAGCCATCCAGCCAGTTTTTAACCCAGCGAAGAGTACACTTGTCTATGCCATGATTCGCCAGCTTCTCCAGGAGAATGCTGTGGGGGACGGTGTCAAAGGCCTTCCCAAAGTCCAGATAGACAACATCCACAGCCTTCCCTGCATCCAAAAGGGCAGATCACATAGTCATAGAAAGAGATCAGATAATTTTCTCCAGTTCTTAACTGTATATGGGAGAATACCATGAGTAGCTGTATCGAACATCAGTTGAACATCAATTGAAGTTATTTAATGAAACATTATTTATACATTTGATTCCTTAATAGGCAAAAAAAAATAAATTGGTAATGGATTAAAGAATTCTTTATTCCATGAAGAGTAAGTATTATATGTAAATATATGGATTTCATATGTACAAAATGCATTCTAATAATAGCTTTGTTGTTGATTTAAACAGAAACCAGAAGGCGGGGGGGGGGGGGGGGGGGGAGAAGGGGGAAGAAACAAGAAAAACTGAAATAGCAATGGTTTTAGAGTCAGTTTCTGAACATCTTTCTTGTACATGAGTAAGAGGAAATGATGTAATTCATTATATCATTGCCAGATAGCAAAAAGATTCCGGGTAGACCAGTATGTCCCTTCATGGCAATCACTGGCCTAATGAGAAGATATAATTTCCAACTCACCTCAGCAACTCGTTGCCACTTTGTCTTTGTAGTTGTCCTGCTTTGTAATCTGCCTCGCGCACTGCAGCCACAGAGAGCACCACTTGTTCTCTGCTCAGAACTAGTGGTGAATTCCCTTTCTGGGATCATTTTGATCAGACCAGACCTGGAAATGTTCCCAAGAGAAAAACACTAGTAAGAACTGTCCGAAACTGTCTGAGACAGATGCAGTTAATACAGTAGACAATGTTTAAGTTGAGGTTTTTTTTACAGCCAGAATAAAATGCATACCTTCATCCTAATGAAGACAAAATAGACTTTGTGGCAGAACTCATGTCTCATCATTACTGTGGTATCAGAGACCTCTCAGTCTTTAGCATATTCTTCCTATTAAAGTAAAGTAATGCTAGTCATCTTTGTAGCTGGAAAGCTGAAGAACAAAAAGGATGATTAATATGTTCATGAAAGAAAGGTTGATGTAGACTGGAACTTGAGTTGCAGACTCTTGCATCTAAGAAAAAAAATAAATATTCCCTAGGTCAGCCTTCCTTCTTTGTGAAGACACTAACTTCAACTCCTTGAATTAATCAGCTGGAGCAAGTGATTTCTTGTGGCAATTATACATTCTATTTATTTATCACTCCATGTGGTTTTAGATGGTTTTGCTTGTGATATATTTCACAACTCTTAATTAAAGCAAGACTTGGTATGAGGTCATTAAGCAGTAGTCAGTGATAAATAGTAGTAAATAAATCAGTTAAAGGCACAATCAGAACAGATCAAAAAGTGCAAAGTATTTCTAGTGAAGTTTTTCATCAAAATCTTCAGTCTGTGTCTCTACAAAAGCGGCAAGGTGGACTTGCCTGAACACATGCATATACTCCCTTTGGATCTGCCCTAACATATCCAGCTATTCTCCAACCACTGCTTCAGAAGACGACAAGTCTCCTATGGATCCTATTTCATAGCTTGCAGAACCCAGATGGACACTTCAGATATAGCACAACAACTCATTTGGCACGAAGTGCCTGTAAGTAGGCAACTGAATGAATCTTCCTGAAGTCCCAAGAAATGTATATTATATATACACTATATAATATATGATGTAAACTATGTACTATAACCATATACTATATACTGTATAATATTAACATGTATGTATGTATCTATAAACTTTTATTTTTTTTAGCTTATGGTATTTTCTGACATTCATGATGACTTGTCAAGACTACAATTAAAATTGGATGCGACAAATAAACCCTGACGTTTACATCCATAGGCTTCATCCAAACCAGTGGCTTAGATCAACTGGCATTAATATCACCGGACTTTGAAGGAAGCTGTTCAGGAATAGACTGATGCTGGCTGGGTCACATCTCAGGTGAACTTCTCAGAAGGTAAAAAATGTATCTGTGACGACTTCTGAACGGTGAAGTATATTTGAGCAGTGTTTAGTATTTGTTAGTATCAGCCAAGAACCTTGTTCTCTTCACACAGGCAAGCTCCATGTACATCTCAACAGCCTCAGTAGCAGTATTTATCACTGCTCTCAGCCTGCTTTCCTGCACATTTCAATGTTTCGTGCTGACTGATACACTCCACTGCAGAATTGTTCCACTCAGCTTCTGGACCCACTTATTTTCTCCATTCTTTACTTTGCCTTTGCATTGACACACAGGCAGTACTCACAATTTTCCCTGAAAGGGCTCACACTTTCTTCCAGTCGCTCAGCCAGCAGTTTAAATTCATCTGACCCTGAAGTTCCCAATTCTACAATTTCAGGACCTTATCTGGTTCACCACCTTCCCTGGGAAATGCCTACCCACCACAGCAGTAGCCATCTCGCCTTCTCATTAAATTTATTTTGATTAAGAATGAACATTATTAAGGAGAAAATTGGGGTATGTCTATTTATATAAGCATATAAATGTTGCATGTGTAAGTTTATAGATACATAGATTTTTATATACATACATATATTAATATTATACAGTATATGGTATAGAGTATATGGTTATATATTATATTGTATTGTATTGGAAAATGGAATGCAATGACCCAACTAACTGCATTTCATCCTTGGCCTTTCCATTCCTTAATATGAGGCAGAAAATTTTGCTATTACAATCCATGAGAAGTTTTGCATTTATTGGCGTGGAATACAATCATAGAATGGTTAGAGTTAGAAGGCACCCTGAAGATTCCCTAGTTCCAACCCCCCTGCCATGGGCAGGGACACCTCCCACTAGACCAGGTTGCTCAAAGCTCCATCAGCCTGGTCTTGAACACCTCCAGGGATGGGGCATCCACAGCTTCCCTGGGCAACCTGTTCCAGTGTCTCATCACCCTGACAGTAAAGAAATTCTTCCTGATATTTAATCAAAATCTACCTTCTTTCAGTTTAAAGCCATTATCCCTTGTTTTGTCACTACATGACCTTATAAAATGTCACTCTCCAGCTTTCTTAAAAGCCCCCTTTAGGTACTGGAAGGTCGCTACAGGATCACCTGGAGGCTTCTCTTCACTGAACAACCCCAGGTCTCTCAGCCTGTCTTCATACGAGAGGTGCTCCACCCTTCTGATCATTGTTGTGGCCCTCCTCTGGACCTGCTCCAACAGGTCCATGTCTTTCCTGTGCTGAGGGCTCCAGAGCTGGGCACAGTACTCCAGGTGGGGTCTCACCAAAGCAGAGTAGAGGGCCAGAATCACCTCCCTCGACCTGCTGGCCGTGCTTTTTTGATGCAGCCCAGGGTGCAGTCGGCTTTTTGGGCTGTGAGCGCACATTGCTGGGCCATGTTGAGCTTCTCATCAACAAACACCGCCAAGTCCTCTCCTCAAGGCTGCTCTCAATCCATTCTCCGCCCAGCCAGTATTTGTGCTTGGGAATGCCCCAGCCCACATGCAGGACCTTGTACTTGGCCTTGTTGAACTTCATGAGGTTTGCATGGGCCCACTTGTCAAGCCACTTCTGTCCAGGTCCCTCTGGATGGCATCCGTTCCCTCCAGTGTGTTAACCGAACCACACAGCTTGGTGTTGTTGGCAAACTCGCTGAGGGTGCACTCAAATACAATAGCCCACTCTGTGGAAAGCCATTTAATTGTTTATGCTCAGCTCTATGTGTGTCTGCAGGACAGATCTAATCTAGCATAAATCAATGGATTCCTTTGCTTTATGTTTCCTTAGCTGAAGGACTCTAGTGGACAACTTTTTCAGATTTCAAGGTCCAGCGACTGTTTAAAAGGATTGTTGTTTAAAAAGTTTTTACCGTTTCTATGATGAAAAACGAAAATAGAAGATATATATTAAAAAAAAATAGTTTGAAAACCAATTCAGATCAACCAAATCTGACTGTTTCATTAGTGTCAAGTTTAAATACTCCCCTATAGCAATAAACAAAAGTGACCATGGGGCATCATTGAGTTATTTTCATCTTTTCTTTGCAGAAAAAAGGCACTCCTCCAGCATCACACTACAGACCTGCTGTTCACTGTCTGGTTTTGCACCACTGAATGATGAAGCCTCAGCATGGAGTTCTTCTTGCATAGTCAAAAGGGAATGCAATGATAATATGCTTCTGGCAATATGCTTTGCTCTGTTGCTTAACTTGCGTGGCTTTTCCCTTTAAATTAACTCCATCAAACTCTTCCTTTCTTTAAAAATGAAGACTTAAATGTAAACATAAAGAGTATCTCTCTATTTGTTAAAAGCACTGAGGAATAGCTGGTGGGTGTATTGCAGCAAGTAGATAATTAGCCTGCTTTTTAGTACAGATATGCATAGCTGATTCTAAATTATGGCACAGAATAGTACGAAGGACTGAAGGTGCATGCTTCATCCAGGCTGGATGTTGGTGGGTTTTAAGTGTAATAAAATCAATGAAACATTTGATTTTGGACCTACTCTACTGTGCTTCTAGCCAGAGGCTACAGCGTATAGTAAGAGGTTCATGGTCTAAGTGTTCAGATTTAAAATAACTCAGCTCTCTTGAACTGCAGCTGGAATTCTTTTAGGGTTGACTCGAATTTTAAATTTCCCCTTGTTCTGCTCACCACTGCTTCCTATCTAGAGCTTCTGAAATGGGCTGCGCTGGCTCAGGTGGTATTGTAGGAGGCCAACAGAAATGACAGACTATTGTATGAGACAATTCAAGGAAATATCACGTGTAATCTAAATAAAAAAAAAGCAATGAAGAAGCATAGGTCCCGCTGGACCTGAACTGAATATTGCAGTTAGCCCCAATGTCAGTGTCAACTCCTCAATTTTATTGGAAAATGAACTTTATCATCTCAACTGGTATAAACATATATTCAGCTCCTTGGTATTATTACAGTAAGGTCTGATTCCCACAGACTTAGCTGGGAAAACAGTTTAATTGAAATCGTTAGTGTCCACTATGTTTTACATTGCAAAAAGAACAAATCAACACAAAATGACACACAGGAAATTCTGTTTAAACGTAAGAAAAAACTTTTTATAGTGTGCATGGACAAACTCTGAAACAGGTTATCCAGGGAGGCTGTGGAGATAAACAAACCCAACTGGATGTGGCCCTCAGCAGCCTGCTGTAGCTGCCCCTGCTTTGAGCTGGGGGTTAGACTGGACGACCTACAAGTGGTGCCTTGCAAGATAAAAATCTTGAAAAAAAAAATCTATTTTGTTAAGACGAAATTGGCAAGGGTTGAATGGAAGTTCCTCTTGCCTCTGCAAATTTCAATGCTGTAACAAAGTCACGGTTGAGACAAATGTCTTTTAATAATGTTACTTCAACATTGTTGTCTCGAAGAGGAACTCATGTCTGAAAAGGCATTAAAAGTAATTATCTTCTGACCACTCCTGTTTCTTTTTTTCTTTCTTTTTAACAACTCATCAAGATACTGTGTATACCCCCACTCCCATGGAGAAACAAAGTCTGTCCTTGTTCATTTAATTAAATGTCATTTTAAATGAAGCAAACAGCGAGAGAGCTTAGAGAGACTGGGGACCCTTGTCTGGTAAGTAAACTTATATTTTAAAATTATTGTTCGGGAACATATGGGCAGCCTAGCTTACAAGGGCTAGAAGATATGCCTGGACATGCTGAGAAACATGGGTAAGCATATTTAATAGTGACAGGTCTTAAGTGACTTTGTCTCTTCCATTCAGAGTGCTTTCCTCCCATTTCCTTTTCTTTCTGCTCTTCTCCAGGGGCCCTACAGCAACAGTGATACTCTAAAATGTACAGGACTGCTCCGCTTCTCCCAGGGGCCCTGTAAAGATATTGCTGAAGTTGGTAATACACCTTCTCCTCCAATAAAGTTTGGGAACAGCTGGTGCAAGCCCATATGCCACCCTGGAACCTATTCTAAAACCAACCACTGTCTTGAGCTTTTGTTGATTTAGAAGTCCTCAGCTATTTCAGTGGTGGAGAGAAAAACAGCTAATGGAGAGAGAACTATGGATGTCTCTGCTATAAATGACCTGTCTAAGACACTGATAGCTGTACAGACAGTGCATTTCCAAGTTTAATATGGGTTTTAAAAGGCACCATAAAAATAGAAGTAACTACATTAATAACTCTGAAGACTAAAGGTAGATGAGACATGCCTAGAAGAACAGAAGTTCTTCCTTTTGATAGAGGCATGGACATGTCTGCAGGGACCACAGTGCAATATGTGATCTGTCCAGCCCTGATGCTTGTTATCTGAAATGACTGTTGCAGATCTATATTTTTGTCGTTGCTGATTTTAAGCCTTATGTTTTGGAAGTTCTCAGTTCTCAATACCAGCTGAAGGTAGGAGGAGAACTAGTCCTCTTCTCAGTTAAACCACTATTTCTTGATACGTATCTGCCACCAAGGCATTTAATGCCAGCCAATTTGTTGAATGCTGTTCACAGAATAGGCAGAAAATCAAGATTAAGATTAAAGCTGAACTGCTCACAGGGAAAATAGACTCTGGTTGTTCATCATAATTCATCACTATCGAGATGAATTTACTTGAGGATTCATAATGAATCCCCTCAAGCAGACACAGATCATTTCGAGCTGCTAGTGTAAGTCCTTTGGAGTTCCTTCAAACAGGGTGGGGTCAAAGCCTTGAGACAGGTTTTTCCTGGTTCTGCTGTCACAGCTCCTGCCATTGCAATTGTGTTGCTGCTCCTACTAACTAACACAATGCCGCTCATGTTAGTCTATAGGTGCCATAGCTACACTGAGAGGTGGGAGCAAGGAAACACTAGTTTCCTAAGTCTAACTATGTAGGGGGTAAGAGTACATGGGGTAAATAAATTCTCTGAGGCCTGCAAGGAGGTGGACTTAGGAGGCTACAAAAGTGCAGCAATTTGTTCAGTGAACCACAAGGATTATTTCCAGTCACACCATGACACTCTTGCATAATTTGTGATTAAGCTTAAGCTGACAGTGATTTTCATTATCTTTTCGAAAGGGAGAAAATGTCTTCACAGTAGGACCAATGCAATAGGATTGTAGATGCAGACATGCTGCCTGTGATATAAAGTACTCAATAAAATATGAATATGGATGACTTAAGGTACTGCTCATCCATGTAAATGAAGGGAGAAAAGAGGCAGAGAATGACACAAAGAAGCATATTTGTGCCCATAGTGAAGTCAATGGAAACTTTACTGCTGTTCTCAGTGCAAGAAGAAATCACCAGAAACTTCAAAAAACCCTATTTTTTCCTGTCTCTCTGGATTTTCAGAGGCTTTTTTCTCCTCTTCTGTAGTCCAGATCTTGACTGAAATTCAGATACATGTAAGGGTATTAATTTCATATAGAAATGAGGGGTGGAAAAGAGTAATTTGGGTACACAGTACAGAGCATTCCCTTCAGAGCACAATAGGTGACAGTGACAAAGCTGCTGTTCCTTTGCGTTGCTATTTCTAATATACTCTTGCACCATTCCTAGTGCACAAGACAGCAGTACAAGTGTGCTGGAAAGGGTGACCCATACAATAATACATATTGGTGATTTAAAATTTCTTAGCTGTCACAGGTGGTCCAAGGTCCATAGCAGTGGCCTCAGAGGAAGTTCTAGTGTCACCAATGCAGCCAGGTTTTGAAGCAGGATTTTGAAGAAGATAGTGGCTTTAGAAATTTTACTTGGAAGATCTTATGCAAAATAAAGGGATAAGCATAAAGAACACAGCGTTTTTATTAAGTTTTGGAAAAGTGTTTAATGTACAGGAAAAGAAATGTCCTCTCTAGATTAAGATGCTCCTAACAGTGGAATTTGTTCCATGTCCCTAAGGGTGCCATTCTGTGAACTGTTAAATCTTGTTAATTTTTCATGATGTTCAGGCAAATCGTGCCTTTACCTAATTCCCTTTTAATTTCTCAACAAAAGTTTTATATCACATGAAAAGCCTTGAATCCTAAGATGTTTGTAATTGTAATAATTGCTTCTATTCTCCACACTCAGCTAGACTACCATTCTCCCTGTGCACTAATGGCCTTTTAACAGGCAAATGGGAACCTGGGAAACAGAATTTGAGGTATTTGCACTTGACAGAGTGGGTGGATTTTAGTTGAGGGTGCTGACCTTTTTCATTAACAGGACAACACTATACATTAAGTAACCGCAGGCTACTAACGCAGAAAAGAATTGTTCATAAATGGTAAAATTAGGCTTGGAAAAAGCAATCTGTTATTTTAAAATCTTAGGTTTTCAATTCCTTTCTTTTCTACCTTGATTGTTTTGATTTAATTATGTTTCCGTTAGTCAAGCAACATAGTAGCTGTGAAACAAAAATAATGTTCAATGGTACAAAAAGGTACGCGCAGTCTTTCAAATAAAGTTCAAGCTCCCTGTCAGGTCTCTGAGTGGTTTTATCCTATGTTGCTAATTCTAGTGTTCCAGTTCCCTCCCACTGCTTTCTTGCCGCATACTGCTCTCTTTAGACTTTTTGACTTCCTCTTTATTTTCCTTATATATTTCATGATGCCCTTTCTGCTTCAAATTCTGTTTTTGCTTAAGCTCTGAGTGATCTCTTCTGACTGCACTAATCCAGCCTTCCACTTAGTCTCTTCTATGTTGTGTATATTCACTATGAAACATGGACAAGTCTGCTCCTCTGGCACTTAGGCCAGCTTGAATAGAATGGTCTGTGTATACAATACTACACAGTATTAAATTTTAATGGTATACAATATTAAGCTCAGCCTCACTTGTAAGGCCACAGACAAAGTAAATAACTATCTGAAAAGATTCCTGGTCTGTGCTAAGTCACTAAGTATATTTTGAAAAGAGTTTTAGGAGACTCTTAGTTAGCAAGGAACATTCTGGCTATTGAACTACATAGGTGATCAAGATCCCGTGCTTAGCTGAATTCCTTTGCCCAGTTTAATTTACTAGCATAGGTGTAATCTAAGATCCTCATCAAAATTTTCAGTTCAAAATCATTTAGGCTGTTGGAGTGACAACAATTAAAAAAACCCAACCAACCAACCAAACAAAACAAAATAACAAAGTTTAACTTGGTTTTCAAGGATCTAGTACATTCCATTAAATCTGAGTTTCTAATTGATTAAACCCATCGAGGGACTCAGGAAGAAATCTAACTGTTATGATTTATTGTATCAATTGGGCGTTGTAAATGAGGTTGTTTCTGAGCTCTTCCATTCTTTCAAGTCCAGGCAGTTTTGGAGAAAATTTTAAGATACACACATCTTTATGTCAAAAATAAAATTGAGGGGTTTGTGCAGACTTGGAAAGTGTTTAAACTTTTTTTAAAATTACTTTGAGCATGGCTCTAATGGAAGACAGTGTAGAGTTCCTTGACATAACAAAGACTGTATTTGATTAACCCACAATATATAGTGCAATGTCCTGCTGATGTCATTTGGGGTGAAAATAGACAGAAAAGTGGTGAAGACTCAACCGCTTCCATTAAATAATCTCAAAAGCTATTCCCTTAAGAAAGGAAAAGGCATCCTTAGTCAAGAACTTACATGACTCTCTTCATTTATCTCCAGCATGGAGAGAAGCAAAATCTCAGAAGACAGTCTGATGACCACTCAGCTGGTAAAGCAACTTATTCACCTTAGCAAATTGGTAGACAATACAGATTGCTAGTGGAAGGGTGGGTTTTGAAGGTCTGAGAATATTTGTCCTGCAGACACATATGGGATTTTATTACATACCTACCTCCCTTTAGCACTTACCAGGATGGGAGAACAACTGATCCCTGTGTCAGGATGTTTTCTATGCTTAGAGAGTACATACTGAAAATAACCTTTCTTTTTTTACTTATTTTATTTCTTTAAGCAAAAAAACATGCCTCTCTAAAGATGGTAGGATTAAATCTTCTGTTCATTTTTATTTCTCCCCACTTAACACTAACCTTCCCTTTCCTTACTCTTAAAATTTTTAGTATACTTAAAGTACCACGGGTAGTATAAAAATATTTAGATACTGAATACAGGTTCCTCTCCTTTCTTTTGCATCCTTCAAACTCTTATACATCATTTGGAAGGAAATGGAGAAAGATATATTTCTTTGTAATTCTTGCTGGTTATCACAACGCCCTATTAGATGCTGAAATGCAGCATCAGAAAAGTAACGATGCACATCAGGTATGATAAAAACAGAAGAGAAGCTGCACAGAGCGGTTTGGAGTGGACCTGTGCAGGACTTAACTCACCCCTTTCAAATCATAGAAGTTCTGCCGATGATTTCAAACTTCCAGCTGTCTTGTGAACTGCTACTCATTTTCAGCAATATGTCATCATTAACAATATGTCTGCTTGCTTTTTTAAGCAATATGCCATCATTAATTCTGAGCTGCTGTATTCCTCAAGACACTCAGCTCAAATCCAAGCTTAATGAGGTTGAGACACATAAAGTTAGATAATTGTGTATGAGGAAAATGAAAATGGAGAAGGAAAAGAGAAAAAAAAAATAAATAAAGAAAACAAGGGGTGGAACCGTACAGTTTTGTTAATGTGTTTAAGGAATAAACTGAGTCTAAAAAGATTCCAGTCTCTTTCCATTTGCCTTTATCATTAGTCCACCCGAGAGTGAACTTGAATGTTTCCCCCTTATTTTGATGGGTTTGGTTTTGTTTTATGATGGAATCTGATGTTCCTCCCCAGAAAAAAGTGATTAGTAAGAGACAGCTTGACCTGGTAGGTTAAACAGTTAAATGGTTAAAATGAACCTTCCACAAATGCCAGTAAAAGGAAACTGGTGGTATTTTAAACTATTTTAAACATTCTATATTTTAAACACTCTATATTTCTGGAAGTGGGAAATCCTTATTTAGACTGAAACATGTGCTGGATTCCTAGATGTACAAATAATTCTTTAAGCTCTTTTAAGCAGGATTATTCCTGCACATTTTTATATCATCTGGTGTGCTTTAACATTACTGGTTAACTAATAGAAATAAAAATATTTATTCATCACATGAAAAACTACCAGCAAGTTTAACCTTTTTCAGAAGGAGGGAAAAGATAAAATGATGACATAAAGTGAAAAAAAAAAAAAATTGTCATGCCAGTAAAATGAACTGAAACAGTTCAAATTAGTACAACACCCTTCTCTGGGCTCACTTTATTTGTCTCATTGTTTTCAGTCCTTCGGCACTGCGTCTGTGAAAAGAATCTTAAACTTGCTGGTTTTTGCTTTAGGCCAAGTTGATGAAGAAAGGAAATAACCTTCTATCATCTTTAAAGCAAGGGTGGAGAGCATCCCTCACTATGCTGCTACCTCATAGTAAACAAGATTTAGTGGTGGCGCATCACAACTCATGCTGTCCTTCCATTTCTTGTCAACCTGAGGCAAAGGGAAATAGCAGCTTGATAGGGGCGGTTTCCTTACCCACTTTTCCTAAATTCAGTGTATTTATTTATTCCATCACAATAAAGTTTGGTAACAATAAGACAGGATGCAGTCACGCAAAATTACTAACTATTAAATTTAAGTGTGACTCTCAGCAAATCCGTTGCTGTAAGTACAGTATTAAATATATATTATTTAATTTAAAGTGTCAGAATGAGTTGCCTAAATAAGAACTTTATTTATCCTTGTGAGAATATGCTGCTGGTAAGGACTCCATAGTAATATGACAGTCCTGCAGCATTTTAATAGAGTTGATTTTACCATTCACACGTATGTCTTGGTGCCCAGATGTGTTCCTGTTTCTCTTGTCTGCTTAAGATACTACTTAAAATGGGTAGTATGTTGAAAAATTACCTTTGTTGAGAGTGTAGAAACAAGCAGTTCATTAATTGTTATGTAGGAACTACCAGCCTACAGTTCCCACTTGAGTCACGTCACATCCTGTGGGGGTTGAAACAGGCTGTAGCAGTGTCCTATGTTCTCTGCTGATGATACAGAGAACCTATGGTGTGCATACCCTCAATTTAGCACTTTAGCTGGATTTCAAAATGTAAAAAATATGAACGTAGCCCTTCCTTTTTAAGTTTGGAGGAATTCCTGTATGCTTATTTTTCTGTTATTTCCTGGTATACTTCTCACTTATTCCTCTTGCGGAAACATGTCAGCGTCACTCATGTGAGTCTTGACATAGAATTTATTCCATCTTTTTTTCATTATACCACTTCTACCGATAAAAGTTATATGAAATTCTGGAAAATAATAATGTGGCAACTATAACCTTAGTAAGACGCATCCACAACATGAACATAGTGGAAAGCAGAAGGGAAATCCCAGTGATCACTACGACATCATTGACTTGACTTTTCTGCACCCCACTGGGCACAAGGTGTATGCATCGAGTTTTTCTTCAAATAAATCCATTAGTTTCTATAGTGAGTCATTGATGCTTAGGGCATAAAGCCCTTTGCACTTTAAAATTATTTCCTGAGTGCAATTTTTATATCTCAAATTTTGTTTGGTTTTGGGCTTTCATAATTTCAGAAGTATAATTTTCAACTTTCAACTAGAACAGCCATTTTTCTTCATCAAAGCGGGATCTTGCAATACTTCAAGAGAAGTAATAGCAAAGTTTCCATGTTCTTGGATACTTTGTGGAAATTGATAAACCTCTTGGAAGTTTGCAGTGAAAATTAAAAAAAAAAATCCAATTAGAAATAAGAGGTGTACAATTGCCATATTTGCTGTAAAGTTGGGTGTGCCTTATTACTCTTAATAATGACTTAATAACAAATACATTTTTTGACAGTTCCGTGAGCTAGGGAAAACATGGTCTTTATTTTGCCTAATGAAGTAAATTAAGAAAATACCTTGTCGTAAAGGGGATGCCCAGCCTGCAATGAAATAACAGCAGATGCTTCCTCCTGCTCCACATGGAAACCCAAAGAATGATGTACATTATGCACCTTTTTGCTCACATTACAACAGGTAGCTCTTCTGAACATTTGACTTGTCTTATCAATACTTTCATTTATCAGTTAATTTCCCCACTGGGTCTCCCATTTCGGAGACTCTGGGAAGAACAGAAGAGGTGGAATGGAGGATCAGAAGTTTTGGGCTTGTTTAATGACGGAACAAGAATAAAATTAAAGTTAGTTCAAAATTTTTGGAGTGAATATTTGACTTAACTTCAGAGTTGCTTTCTCTGAAGCTGAATCTCCATTCGAGCCATTCAGTGTCTGCTCATGTTTAATGAATGATTGAATAAATATAGTCCTGACTGTAGAATAACCCTAGAATGAAAAAATATATTTGAAAAGCTAGCTATACTTGCAACATTTGGATGAAGTTTTGGGTTGCCTAAGTTGAGAAAGTTTTACATTATATATCTGGTATAAGAACTTAATGATACTTGCCTCAAAGATTGAGAATTTGACTTGCAAAAAGGATGCATGGGGATGCAAAAAAGGCATACAAAGCAGATGCCAAGGTTTTCTTACATGTCACCTACAACACCTGCAGAAAGTGACCTTATGTACTTTAGATTTTGCCTATATAAAAAATGCAAATCAGACACAACAGAAATTTTACAATAACTGAAGAGCAAAGATTATCCAGCACAGAGGAAGGGAAGCTCACTTAGTCCTCATTATAAATTGTCTATAAAAAAAAAAGATAGAGAGAATGTTTCATACTCTTTTTCTGAGTCCAAAGATATGTCATTGTTGCTTCAAAGGGTGTTGCCCTATTGAAATATGAAGTAGCTAATTTTTTTCTGCCATTATCATGATTTTCAGCTTCTCACGTATCCTAATTGTAAAGTATGTCACCCATTGATATGACAGCAAGTTTCTACCCCATGCGGGCTTCTCACTATTAATGTGAAAGGTGAAAAATTAGTGAAGTTACAGTAAATATTTTTACATGGTGGTGGAAGGGACACTGGGAAATACACTAAGCATTTGTTATTGTTGTTAACATAAACATGCTTTTATAGATAAAATCTAATTTTTCATAATTTGGGATGGTAAGATTATGGGCTGCAGAACCAAACAGAGATCAAGACATATTTCTTCAGACATTCAAACTGTATGAAATATGTCTTAAGTAATGTGATAATTAAGTAAAAAAACCTCTTTTTCTCAGCATGAAAAATAGCAGGAAGAGAGGTGATTTTTCTGTATCAGAGGTGTACAGTTTAACTCCTGTAAATATTTTGTAAGTCAGTAGGTTTTTCATTCCTCAGTGGATTTTTTTAGAGCTCTGGAATAAATGAAACCATTTTGTAAACTGTATCATACAGCAGCTGCCACTTAGGACCCTCTGGAGCGGGAAGAGAGATTCTGTGCTGTGGATGATGACTTAAGTAAAACCAACGCTGTTTACCCTACAGGAAATAGGTCTTCCATTCAAAAGTGTGGCATGTTCATAATCTCAAACCTGGCCTAATGAAGAGATGTGTCATGGTCCACTCCTCAATCCACTATAGTCATCAAGGGTGGAATAAATCTCTTCTAACTTAAGTTATCTACATCTGAACTAGCTATCCAGATTTCCTCCCTGACAGGTAATGGGAAGACTTAGCACTTACGCAAGCTGATCCATATCATTCAGAGGTAGACATCTTCAACAGATTGGGTGAAGCATCCTCTACAGTTGCCTATTTCTCTTCATTGACCAAGGAATCTGGGGAGTTTTGACAACTTCTTCAGATGTAAAAGTCTATGCAGAATCATCAGTTTCCATAGAAAGCAGTAATTCATTTAAAGAGATGGTGTGAAAACCTTGGTCCAATATGGAGAATGTAAATAGTCAACAAAAGCCTCCCACAAAATAATTGTTCTATTGTTTCTGGTATTTTTTTCATCCAAAATGTCTGAAAAGATGGGCCATACATCATTATGGAGATCAATATTAGTCTGAAAGGCTTAAATAACTTTTTTCAGCAGCTTGTGAACTGATGTAGAAAAGTAATGAACTAAGCCCAAGAACTGATGTAAAATATTATCCTAACATTACTATACACACATTTTTTTTATTATTATCGCAACCTATATGCCTGTTGCTGTTTTTTTAGAGCTCTTCATTTCAACATGAAGGTCTAAGGAGTGTGTTGGGACTTCTTATTTCTCTAATCTAAAAAAACTATAGTAAAAGAAGAGGACGAATGCATTTCATTCTACTTTATGTATGCTTAAATGCTTGGGGGTTGGACTAGATAACTTTTAAAGGCCCCTTCCAACCCAAACCATTCTATGATTCTGTGATTTAAGATATTTTAGACCACTGTCAACATCCTGCTTCCTTGCTTTCCTTTGTCATTCTCTGTTTTTAGTTACTTGCTATTGTAAAAATGGGCACTGCATTTTCACACTCAGTAATTCTCAAAGGATATTATTTATCTGTAGCTGAGAATTTCAGGGGGTAATTATGTTGAGAATCACTTTGGCAGAAATCCCAATAAATTCTTGAGGTTTTCTTTTTGGCTGAAAATTTTACATCTGTCATAGCAATGGCTCCCTTCAAGATGGTAACCTCTGAAAATGACACATTGTTTTTCATCTACCACTTTTTCCAAGATTTTTCTTCCCTTTTCTATTAATCTATCTGTTTATTCCTCTGCTTACTCCAAATATCTGCTAGCAGATTTTTAGCTGTATTCCCCCAGTTCCTCATTTCTGTTTTTCACTTTTTAAAGCTTGGCAATACTAACATTTCAAGATCGATGTGATTTTATGCTAGATAAATATTTATCTTGCTTTATTCCCTTCCCACCCACCATGGCAATATCTTCCAGGGTTTTGACTATGTTCATTCACTTTGATCTCTGCTTGATTTTACAGCATGACTATTTGGAGTGGGGGACGTCTGTGTTGTCACTTTTAAGGTTTCCTTTCAATATCTGTGAACAGCCCTGCCTGAGAGATTTATCATTAGTGTCCAGAAGAGCTGCCTCCTAGTGTCACCCACTAATACAAGTTTTCTATTTACTTTCCCTTCCTCTCAACAGTGTTGTAAGTATCCCAAACGGCATAAACACTAGAAATCATGGAAAAATAACCATTCTCCTACTTTAGCCTATATTTTCATTTACTTAGCAAGGCTGCAAAACAAGAAAAAAAAGGTATTTTGTTTAGATTAGACCTAGGAACCAGGACATCTAAGTCAATACAGTGAAAGAAATTGTCTTTAATTGCTGGTTTTCATTTCTTTAACCGAAGTAAAAACTTTTTATAAGGCATTTTCTCCATGAAGGAACAAACTTGGCATTTCGTTACCACTCTAGGGCCCTAGTAGCTTCTTTCTGAAATTAGAATGTCAGTTGTTTAGGTGATTCACTATAATACAAATTGGACAATGCAGAAGTCTTTCAGAACTCACACAAATTGTTTATAGTAAGATCATATAGAGATGTTACACGTTCACTTCTCACAATTCACTTTCTGGCCCAATGTGTCCTACTGAAACCTCCCTTCTCACTCAGATTCCTCAGCTCCACTTTTTAGTCTTCCCTAGATTTTCTCGTAGCTGGCTTGCTAATTCAATTTGAGATCAAGGCACCCACGTTTAAGTCTTTATCAGAGCTAGGATGTCTCAGTTTCCACGATAATCAGTGGAGTTCAGTCAGTAAATTAAATAAAGTATAGGCAGTATGGACTCGGTTTATTTCTCTAAATATCTTTAAAAAATTTCACTCAACTGTTTGCAAATTATTTGCCTAAACTCTAGTACTATTTGAGATGTTGTCATGTACTAGTATAGACACTGAGGGTTTGAACAAAGCTACTTGACATTGATATATAGATAAGAGTGGAATTCGAAAAAGAGGCAGAAGGTACAGGAGATAGAGTTTATATAAGGTTACGTCCCTCCATATGCTGGGAATCCTTTACATGGTCAGCACTGGTTATGCACCATGCTATGCAGAAGCTCATCCGTGTTGAGGGTTGTGATGATAGGCTGGGATGTCTGCCCACTTGGGCGTGAGTTTTGTTGCAATCATGATCATAAACCATGTCTTGTCTCACAGGTGGAAGGCAGGTGGACAGCCCTTAGCATGCTAAGACTGTGAGGGAGTTGGCAAGGGACTTGTATTATGGGGTCACACCAGCACACACACAGGTCAACTTGACACATACCTCGACTACGTGTTAGCCAAGAGTCAGATACGCGTATTAGAGCTGTCAGGTTGTATAGTGGCCACTTACATACAGATATCCGGATAGCTATCGCCTATGTTCAGGTTCTGCTTGAAATCACTAGCTCATCATAAAAGATATTCCACAAGGGACTGTTAGAGATTCCCTGTTATCTGAAGGTCCACCTAATTTTCAGCAGTTGCAGAAAGTGGAAGATCACACCAGAAAAAAGGCAGGAGATCCATTTTCCACTCCTATAATCCTCCCTGCTATACCAGTTAGTCCTGGTTTCTTTATTGCCCACTCTTTTGCTTGATTTACGATTTCTGCGCTCTATCTGCCTTTCTTCGAATACTCTGACTTGCTTCCTGTGATGTTAGTCTCTACGTATTTGAATCTATGACTCGAGCTTCGTTCTCTTTCATATGACAATGAAGAGCCAAGTCCTACATTCAACTGCAGCTGTCTGCAGTGACGGCTCTCATTTCTGCTGGAGCACCAGCAGACTATCCAGCCTAGAGAGGGTGGAAGTAAGAGAATGATGAAACCTAAAATGCCTCACAAAACTAAGGGATTTTAGCATTTCTTGGAAGACCACTCCCAGCACTCGCTCTAATTGCCGGGGGAAAGGGACAGTTCTCATACAGCCCCCCCATATATTATCTTCCTGGAAACCTCACAAGTAAGGGGCTGGCAAATTAGACCGTGAAAAACAGGGGGATTTTGACCTTGCATCTAATAGATGTCAAGACAGCTAAAAAACATAAGTACAAACTTAACCTGAAGAAGTTGGCATCTGCTATATGTGGTACTTAATGTTTTACATTTTGAAGGCAAAATGTCTATCAGTGAAGCAACTGTCAGCACAATTTCTTCTGCCTGATCTACAGGTTTTAGGTCTGTACATGTCTCTTGTGTTTATCTCCAGGATTCATGCTTTCAAACATATTATTTCTTATTTCCACAATGTCTTTTCAGAGGCCCGTTAAAGAAAATGGCTTTTCCTCAAAACAGATTACAAAGATCTGGGAATAAACATAGAGAAATGAAAATAAGGGCATTAAGTGAGAGAAGAAACCAAGGTTTATTTAACATGCAAGGGGTAAAACCAGCTTTTGTTATGAGGCATTTTTTCAGCGTATGGTTACAAAGTACAAATGTCAGTGTCAAAAAGAGTGATCACTAATCTGAATCTTGTTGTTTTTCCCCCACAGAAATCTAGATACAGTATTTTTCTTTATTCTCTTGGGTTGTTCAAATTAGGGTAAGTCATTCATAAAGTCTCATGTATAATTCATGTAAAGACTTAGAGCACTGCGTATTTGCCCTGCTTCAGTAAAATCACATTATTATAATTTGACTTTCTATATAGAGTGTTTATTTATTTAAAATTTTAATTACAGTCATAATTATATGTAGTATTCACAATAGTCAATGTCAATAGTAGAACTGGACAAAACCGATTGGATCAGGATGTCTTTTTATAGATTTTTTTTTCCCCTCACCCATGCCTTAAATTAAAGTGAAAGAGCATATCAAGAAAAAGCACATATATCCTGTTTTAGACATATAATAAAATAAAATTGAATTATAATGAAAGGAAGAGCTGCCAGATATTAATGGGAATTTCTGAAAATATAGTGTATTTTTATGATCTCACTTGCATTCTAGGTAAATAGATAAATAATAGTGCTACTGAAAACATAGCAATTATACTGTTATGAATACACCGGTAGTCTGAGATAAAACAGATTCACTGAATCTGTAAAATCTGTAGGGAAGAACATTCACTATTGACAGAAAGAAGTATGAGTAAGATTATTATTTTACCTTCTTCTAATGTTAATTATGAACTAGTTCATATCATAACTGAAGTTAAGAGATGTATGTAATTCTCTCTCCCATAAGGATAGCAGAATATCCTAACAGGAATTTGAATTTCTTTTTACAGAAAAGGTGATGTTCAGGCTAATCAAATACATGCCAGGAAGTTTCCAGTTTTTGTCAAAAGAGAAAGCATCCTCTTGTCAGGTTTCAAAGCCCAGAACAGCTTTCTGATGGTAGCCAGCTGAGTTCCTAAGTATTCAGAGCTTCCTTCTACTTGTGAGAGCATTCAAATCAAACCTTTAATAAAGAGTATCTTAATCAACACATTCAAGGCTATCCTAAGGGATTCTATCCGGTGTTCAGATTAATGATTGCTTACTTAACATTAATCAGCTGTTGACTAAAATATATTAGCAATGCTTGAAAATAGACCCAGCAAGCTCTGCGTGACCAGCAGCTTGACCACTGGGTTATTAACTTGCGTCTGTGGATAAGACTTTGCTCTGAGTACAGAAGGTACGGAAGAATGCCAAAGAAAGTAGAGCAACTTGTAGGAAAAGGAGACTCATTCCGACTCTTCCCCAACAGAATAGTCTATAGCTTGGTGATGGTGGCTCTTGCAGATGATTTCCTTTCCTCTTGCAGATGACTGCATTTCCTCTTGCAGATGATAACTTCAAATCTGAGTTTTCCACGCCACGTGGAGAGTCAATGAGAGGCAGATTTCCCATGCCTAGGACAACTAGTTTTCAGAACGCAGCTGCTGAATGAGAGTGAACATTTTTCCTGTCTGCCAGCATCTTAGAAGAAGTAGGTGATGCTTCATTTATCATAGGGTCAAAATCCATAGGTGTTCCTGATACATTTGGATTCAATCAAGCACCTTAAATGAAATAGGCAGGTTTTGGGGTACAGTGCTGATGATTAATAACATGGCAGACCATGTACTGAGCTAGAATAAACCCTCTGTAGATCACTGACTTAACTTCTGACAGTGGAATGAGGAATACAACTAGACACTGAATACAAGAAATGAGCAAGGGGAAAAAGGAAGGATGCTCATCTCCAGATGTCTGGCGTGTTTAAACAGAGGGTGCTCTGGAGCCAGAGCGCATGTTCATTGTTTTGTGCTTAATACCCCTTCATGGACTTTTCCTTCATGAAAGTGGTTAATCACTTCTTGAATATAATTGTATTTTGGCCTCTGCAGAGTCTTAAAATGAGTTCTACAGTTTAATTACTTTCTTTTTGAAAAAGATTTCCTGTCATGTTCACAGTTCAGCTTGGTACTCCTATAGTGATACTATACTGTATATACTTCGTTCATAACATTAACCGTTTTCATTTGCCTTTTCCAAACTTTCTGTATAACTCCTTGAGTGGTAGCTATTCTGTATAGTTGAGGTTTTTTTTTTTTTTCATATATTTTTTTCTCTTCTTGTAACTTTTCTTTTGACATTATCCTTTCTGAGATAAGAGAGTATCAGCATTACATGATATGAATGCACCAGGTATTACTATTATTATATAATATAATTATATAATTATGTAATTATATAATAATAAAATATAAAGATATTTTCTGTTTTCCTCTCTAAAAAGGTCCGGCATCATATTTGTCAGTTTTAACCAACACTGGCAAGACTGGAAAGCTTAAGGTCCCCAGCAAATCTAAGTCAGTATTCCGGTGCTTACATTTTTTAACAACTCATTCCCACCTGAATGATCTAAGTGGTAACATCTTTTGCTTTTCTGGGTCTTCCTCATTAGCTGAAAAGCAAAGACCTGTATCATTAAAGAAAAATGTCCGTGTCTTCTGCTATATAAATGCAAACCCACACTTTAAGGATCATTTAAGTCTGAAAAGCCTATACTGAGTACAGAAAAACTTTTATATGAATAATAAAGGGTGTCCGAACTTGAAATAGAATTTCACTCCTGTTAAAACTCAATGAAGCCAAAGAAGTATCTCAGAAAATTGACTGAATAAAAGACTAACTGAAAAAATCTACATTTTAAAGCTTCGCTGAGAACATTTCACCACAAAGACAGAGACAGTGTAAGTACCAAGCTAAGGAGAATTACGGTGCTACAGCATTTGTCACTGCAGATCACTCCCCAGGAACTGAAAGTATTAACAAGGCAGCCTACGTCAGTTTTGAGCTAATGAAAGGTTGACAATGAGAGGATTATAAAACTGAGGAAGGATCTTGCTCTCTGCCCTCTTCCTCAGTGTTCTGCAACTCCTTAAAGTCATTTTCTAGAGCAAGGCAGTTAAAGAAGTCGCAGGTCCCAGTTCAGATGGAAACATCACGAGGACTTCAATATATGTTGATTAGATTTCGTTGTAAAGCTCTGACAAAGGATTTTATTAAAACTTCCTTGCAATGCTTACACTGGTATGTTGAAATGTTATTACAATTTCAAAGAGTAAGAGTTTTCCCTGGTAATCCGCAAATAGCTTACACTCTGGGAGAAGAGATACAAGCTAACAATGGTCTAAAAAGAGAAATAATGCTATTTAATTTTATAATTAAGATACTTTATTTTCATTAATTTGCTTGCTGTATGATTTATTTTTTTTTCTTTTCTGAGATTTATATTGGGTTTTTTTTACAAGATTGTGTTAGAATTATTCACAGAGCACCAGATTAGACTATCCTTAAATAAAATTAATTTCCATATACAATTTTTTTTCAGTTATCTGTGACACACTAAATTACAAACCATGACAAAATGTGGAAATAAGGTACATGTCACACACTAGCACATTTCACCTGTCAGGGGAGAAGTCTTCACAAAATTTCTCCTGAGAGGCATGCAAAGGAGGTTTTAAAGTGAGTCTGTAAAAAGCTTCTTGTTGGATTATTGTTCTTTTTTTCCCCTGTTTTTTTTTTTTTTCCTCCATTTAAAAGTAAAATTGTTTAAAAAAACCCCTCGGTTCTTTCAGCTATTTTTAATTATGTTCCCTTATCTGCGGCAGGAAACATTTATGATTAAAATATCGATCTCTATAACTTAACCAGCATTAAGAAATACAGTCATTGAGATACTTTTTGTTGCTGTTTGCTGAGAACTGGACTGCTGAACAGTGTAGAGAAAACGGGGGATTCTGGGAGTTAAAAGGTGCTTCACTTCTCCGATACGACTTACAAAAAGAACGTGGTTGGTACACTAATTCCAAACAACAGTTTGGGATTCACTGGCAGAGAACACAATCCTCTTGTGCTGAGTTAGCAAATCTTAAAGACAAACCTTTCTGTCTTATATACAGGGTTGCTGCCCTTGAAAGGATACAGAATACCTTCAGTAAATCAGAATTACCTGAAAATCACATTTCACAAGCAGACAAACATCGGAGGTAAATCTCATAATTGAATTTTATCACAGCGTAAGTCAAACATAAGTTGCAAAGGCTGCCTAAGAAAATTTCTCCATGGAAATTAAGGAGCTTTCCTGCTCTTTCTAAAGACTTTCACTCTGCCAATTCTTTCTGCATATATAATTTCCTAACTCTCTCCAGCAATGGCACAGACGATAGACCCCTGCAAGTTATCTGTGAGTCAGACAGAAGGTCTGCAGGAGCATAGAAAGGGAATAACTTGCCTCATATACATATAGCTGGCTCCCCACCAACTCCTTATTCCTACTGTAGGTGAAATAGGGCACTCAAAACAATGAGGTTATTCAGAAAATCTTTCTTACTCTGCCTTTTTTTTAATTATTATTCCCTTGCATTCAATACTTCTTCCAAACCCTCATTGCTTATCCCATTCACACATGGAGAATCACCTTGAGGATGCTCTTAACACTGGGGGTTAAGTCTGCAGATTGTCAGCAAATTTGCAAACCTGCCAGTCCTTCCTTTTCTAAGGACTGTGGAGCCCTGCTCCTGCCTCATTCCGATAATGATCCTTTACAGTCATCAAAGTCTGTAGTTGAATTACTTGACTCATAACAGAACAAATATCAGTCAGGGAAATCGTGTGAAACGGTTTTCCAGAACAAAAGGAGTAAGATTCATATTTCCTACATTTAGATATCTACCTGACTGTAGACATCTGTATCCGAGGTAGTTAGCTCAATCCTTTATTACAGTCAGTAGAAAAATAGGCATTTGCAAGATGAGATTCCCATCTGCTAAGGCAGTTGTTTCTAACACAAGTTATGTGAATAGCTATCTGGAAATGGCGATTTCTCTCCATTAACTACTAAAACCCAGCAAACAAACAAAAAAGTTTTGACAGCTAGGTCATAGATAGATGTCCAAAGTCAGACAAGGTGAGTCTTACCAAGAAATCTGCCTATGACAGAGCTATGTTCTGCGGCCGCTCTTGAGAAGACAGGTTTTGTCATAACAGATTTAATATGTTAATGCTAACATGCACTGTTGAAGGTGATACAATTAATTGTATAGACTTTCAACAGCAGAATTCAAACTGTTTACAAATGTTACTCATGGATTGTATTTTTCTGAAGCTACAAGAATGTTAAAACATTTCAAAACATAAAAATAAAAACTAACATAGGCTTTAAGAAATTAAAGCACTTCTTAGTTTAGGTATTGTATTATATTTGCCTGTTGTTGGTGATTAGCTTTTTGTGATTGTCAAGGCAAGTGATTTATTGTGAACAAGTCCACAGATTTCAAAAGCTTAATGCATTTTAGCACAAATTATTGCACAGTGCCAAAATGTGCATCCAGTACACATTATCCATTATGCACTTATTTGTTATTATTTTCTTTCCTAAATTTCAGTTATGTAGTCAAAGAGCAGAAAAAAAATTCATGTAACTGACAACTAAAAACACAACACAAACAGTAAATACTTTGATGTGCAAATTAGGATGAAAACGATCTGGCTAAATTATTATTGTATTCTAAATCATTTACTGAGAGAAAATAAGACAGGTTCACTTATAATTTGCTACAGAGACAGAGAATGAAATTATAGATAATATTAATAATGAGTAGTTCAATTATTTTTAGTTCTTCTAAATATTTCACAAATGGCGATGTCAAAAGGTTAAACTGAGCTGTGGAGCATTAGGACGAGGTCATCACAATTAAAAAGGAAGTGATCAGTGACCTGCTACACCGCTTGGATGCGCACAAGTCTATGGGACCGGATGGGTTACATCCAAGAGTGCTGAAAGAGTTGGCAGACGTGCTCACCAAGCCACCTTCCATTACCTACCTGAAGTCATGGCTAACTGGGGAGGTCCCAATGGACTGGAGGGTAGCAAATGTAGCGCCCATCTACAAGAAAGGCAGAGGGAGGATCCAGGAAACTATAGGCCTGTCAGTCTGACCTTGGTAGCAGGGAAGGTCATGGAGCAGATCATCTTGAGTGCCATTACAACTCATATAATGGACAAGCAGGGGATCAGGCCTAGTCAGCATGGGTTTAGGAAAGGCGGGTCCTGCCTGACAAACCTGATCTCCTTCTATGACAAGATGACACGATTATTGGATGAGGGAAAGGCTGTGGACATTGTCTACCTAGACTTTCGAAAAGCATTTGACACTGTTCCTCATAGATTCTCATGGAAAAACTGGCGGCTCATGGCCTGGATGAGCATACGATCTGCTGGATCAAGCACTGGCTGGATATGCGGTCCCAAAGAGTGGTGGTCAATGGAGTTAAATCCAGCTGGCGGCCGGTCACAAGGGGTGTTCCTCAGGGCTCGGTGTTGGGACCATTTCTATTTAACATCTTTATTGATGATCTTGATAAGGACATAGAGTGTATCATCAGTAAGTTCACAGATGACACAAAGCTAAGCGGGAGTGTTGATCTGCATGAAGATAGGGAAGCTCTACAGAGAGACTTGGATAGACTGGATCAATGGGCCAATGCTAATGGAATGTGCTTCAACAAGGGCAAGTGCCGGGTCCTGCACTTGGGCCACAACAACCCCATGGAGTGCTACAGGCTTGGGGAAGTGTGGCTGGAGAGCTGCCTGGCAGAAAAGGACCTGGGGGTTCTAATTCACAAGCGGCTGAAGATGAGCCAGCAGTGTGCCCAGGTGGCCAAGAGGGCCAATGGCATCCTGGCTTGTATTAGAAACAGTGTGACCAGCAGAAGGAGGGAGGTGATTGTCCCCCTGTACTCAGCACTGGTGAGGCCACACCTTGAGTATCGTGTCCAGTTCTGGGCACCTCAATACGAGAGAGATATCGAGGTGCTGGAGCGAGTGCAGAGGAGGGCAACGAAGCTGGTGAAGCGCCTGGAGAATAAATCTGATGAGGAGCGATTGAAGGAGCTGGGACTGTTTAGTTTGAGGAAGAGGAGGCTGAGGGGAGACCTCATCACTCTCTACAACTACTTGAAAGGCCATTGTGGAGAGGTTGGTGCTGGTCTCTTCTCACAGGTCATTAGCGATAGAACAAGAGGGAATGAGTTCAAGCTGCAGCAGGGTAGGTTTAGGCTGGACATTAGGAAACAATTCTTCACGGAAAGAGTGGTCAGACACTGGGATAGGCTGCCCAGGGAGGTGGTGGAGTCACCATCCCTGAATGTGTTTAAGAGTCGTTTAGATGTGGTGTTAAGGGATATGGTGTAGGGGAGAACTTTGTAGAGTGGAGTTGATGGTTGGACTCGATGATCCCAAGGGTCTTTTCCAACCTAAATGATTCTGTGATTCTATGATTCTATGATTATTATACCCATGCCTTTTTGATTAAACCGTGTCTGTGAACAAGACAAAAATCTTTGCCTGGAAGGCTCTGTACAAAAATTTCTTTATTCTGTGCCATATGCAAAATGGAGACAATCTTTACAATACTAAATACCTATTTCCACGCTATTTTTCTACTGGTGTTGTTCTTTCAGATTATGTCATTAAGTATCAATTTCTTTCTTACTAAAAGTGACCAGTACTCTTAGGCAAAAAAAAAATGAAAAAAAATGTTCTTCAGAGTTTAAATTAAACATAAGAGTGTTTCACTTGTATCAATACTTAACTTCTTACCAGTGAAAAACACATCCTGCCAAAGCGAAAACATGCAAAATATATATTTTAAACCTATTGTATGAGACTTGCAAGGCAAATGTACATTATCTTATTTGACTTCATTTGAATCTAGAGGAATTTTTTCTGTTCGAGGCTGCAGATAATATCAGGGAAGTGGAACCAAGTTCTGAAGCCTCTGAAAAGATGATGCATTTTATTCAAAATCCATGAATTAATGTACTGACATCCATATAAGGAAAGAAAACATCTGTGGAACCTGTCATTCTTTAAAGCATGAAGGTTACTTTAGTCAAGAGTGATAGTAATACAGTTTTACATTCACATGCCACCAAGATCAAAAAGATGAGAAAAGAAGACTTGATTTACTGTGTATATGGGTAGTAAGATAAAATACCCTGGTATTATGGATTCCTAAGAAGAGGCTATTTGATTTTGAACCTCTCCTCTCCTCTCCTCTCCTCTCCTCTCCTCTCCTCTCCTCTCCTCTCCTCTCCTCTCCTCTCCTCTCCTCTCCTCTCCTCTCCTCTCCTCTCCTCTCCTCTCCTCTCCTCTCCTCTCCTCTCCTCTCCTCTCCTCTCCTCTCCAAAATATTTCACAGAATCATGGAATCATAGAACCATAAAATCATACAATAATTTGGGTTGGAAGGGGCCTTTCAAGATCATCTAGTCCAAGACCCCTGCAATAAACAGGGACATCTTCAACTAGATCAGGTTGCTCAGAGCCCCGTCCAACCTGACCTGGAATGTTTTCAAGGACGGGGCATCTACCACCTCTCTGGGAAACCTGGGCACGTGTTTCACCACCCTCATTGTAAAAAATATCTTCCTTATATCTAGCCTAAACCTACCCTCTTTTAGTTTAAAGTCATTACCCCCTATCCTATCACAACAGGTCCTGCTAAAAAGTTTGCCCCCATCTTTCTTATAAGCCCCCTTTAAGTACTGGAAGGCTGCTATAAGGTCACCCCAGAGCCTTGTCTTCTCCCAGCTGAACAACTCCAAATCTCTCAGCATGTCCTCATAGGAAAAGAGATCCAGCCCTCTGACCATTTTTGTGGCCCTCCTCTGGACCTGCTCCAACATGTCTGTTTCCTCTTATGTTGGGAACTACAGAACTGGATGCAGCTCTCCAGGTGGAGTCTCACCAGAGCAGAGTAGAGGGGCGAATCACCTTCCTTGACCTACTGGTGACAGGTCAACAAGGGCAAGTGTAGGGTCCTGCACCTAGGGAGGAATACCCCCATACACTGGGAGAGGTTAAGGGCTGGCCTCCTGGAAAGCAGCTCTGTAGAGAGAGAGCTGGGAGTCCTGGTGGACAACAAGTTGACCACGAGCCAGCAATGTGCCTTTGTGGCCAAAAAGGCCAATGGCATTCTGGGGTGCATCAAAAAGACCATGGCCAGCAGGTCGAGGGAGGTTACCCTCTCGCTCTACTCTGCCCTGGTGAGGCTACATCTGGAGTACTGTCTCCAATTCTGGACTCCCTGGTTCAAGAAGGACAGGGAATTGCTGGAGAGGGGACAGCAAAGGGCTACCAAGATGATCAGCGGACTGGGACACCTCTCTTATGAAGAAAGGCTGAAGGATTTGGGTCTCTTCAGTCTGGAAAAAAGACAGCTGAGGGGGGACCTTATCAATGCTTATAAATACTTAAAGGGTGGGTGTCAGGAAGATGGGGCCAGGCTCTTTTCAGTGGTGCCCAGTGACAGGACAAGAGGTAATGGGCACAAACTTGAGCATAGGAAGTTCCACCTCAACATGAGGAGGAACTTCTTTCTTTTGAGGGTGGCAGAGCACTGGAACAAGCTGCCCGGAGAGTTTGTGGAGTCTACCTCTGGAAACACTCCAAATCCGCCTGGACGCGTTCCTGTGCAACCTGCTGTAGGTGACCCTGCTCTGTCAGGGGGGTTGGACTAGATGATCTCCAGAGGTCCCTTCCAACCCCTATCATTCTGTGATTCTGTGATTCAGTAAACAAACAGGTAGCCTCCTCTCTATAAGAAAGAAGAACGCTTTCACGCTGCCTTCCCTGATAATGGTTCCTTTGAGAAAGCTTAGTTCAGACTAGAAAATACCTCATTAAGTAGATATCCTTCTAGTTTTTGCAACATTAAAGGCTGTAAAGTTATTTATGTCAAGTCTGAAACCTGTATGGACATAATTTTCCCTATCATGGCCCCTCATGATTTCAGTTTAAACAGTAATTCTAACCTTACAGGTTCTTGAGTTTGTTATACATTGATCCTTTGCAATACAGTGCGAGGTAATCTGTATGAAACACTATATAAATGCAATTTCCTTGTCTAGAGTACAGAAGAGTGGCCATACATGCCCAGAAGAAAGGTCCATCTATCTATAATCCTTCATATGTCCATCACTAA
This sequence comes from Chroicocephalus ridibundus, assembly GCF_963924245.1. Lineage (NCBI taxonomy): Eukaryota > Metazoa > Chordata > Aves > Charadriiformes > Laridae > Chroicocephalus > Chroicocephalus ridibundus. The sequence goes on from NC_086285.1 coordinate 162,857,984, forward strand.
CAAAAAAGTGTATGCCTTGTAAAGAGGCAAAAAGGTGTTGTCACTGAAATCCTGTGAAGTAGCTCTCCAGCTTCCTGAGGCCTGTGCCTGAAGAACTCCTTGAATCCAAGACTGTATCTTTTTAAGATTAAATACAGTTGCCATCTCCTCCTCCTTTTTGTTCTGCTCTGGTCAGGAGGCTCACCAGTAACAGATCTGAGCTCTGTTTCTATCAGCACTGTCCCCAAATGTCTTTCACAGCTCTGTGAGACTCTCAGCATCTCATGACATGTTGGTATACGCCTAAAGAAGACCCCCACAGCTTTCACTAGGTTTTGGAACACGGGGACGAAGTGCAACTTCAGATTTTACACCATAGCTTTTGGTGCCAGAGCAATACTTCAATTAACCCCTCTAAAATAGCAGGACATGAATCCATTATATCCGCTTTAGTTGTTAGGCTTACTTTTTAGAAATACATTGGTATACGTGATGAATGATCATGTTAAGAGATAGATTTTCAGATAAGACTGCATTTTAGCTCCCAGTATGAGGGAAGATAATTTAAATTCTATGATGCACGAATCAGTGCACTAAAGGCATACAAATGAAGAGAAAATTGGGTCAGTCTCCCAATCTAAAACCAAGTTAAACAGCTAGACAGAGATGTATGTGAACAAATTGTTTAGCAACATTCATCCTTTTAAGGGGCCTGCTTCATCATTTCATTGTGCCATCCTTTGTCCTGGGACATTTGCTGAAACTGCAGCTTCAAAGATGTTTCTGCTGCAAAAGCTTACAAGGAGCAACATGAGAGTGAAAAGAAAAAAAAAAAAGAACAAGAGGAAGCAAGAAATGAGACAGAATAGTGTAGGTTAAGAAGTGTACATATAAGTGTTAAAAACTGCTGAGGTGAGTAAGTCCTAATTCCACACAATGTGGTTGGAAAGCAGATATAGGCTCCACCAAACAGGTGAATGATGTTGATTTTATTTGACATACTGTTTTGCAAATTCTGGAAAGAAATGTATTCCAGATTGTGCCTGTTTAAGGGGTAAATAGCTTAAATGTACAACTGTCTGGGAAAACACTGTATAATATAAAAAAATAGAACAAGATGAAAATTTCCAGTTTTAAAAAAAATAATATTTTTAATTAAATAAATCTAAACAGAATATAATTTTTCAGATATGCTCAGTGTTGACTGAAATGTACACATGTTGACTGACAACACCAAGCTGAGTGGTGCGGTTGACACATGCCTGAGGGACGGGATGCCATCCAGAGGGACCTGGACAAGCTGGAGAAGTAGGCCCATGTGAACCTCATGACGTTCAATAAGGCCAAGTGCAAGGTCCAGCACCTGGGTCGGGACAACCCCTGGTGTCAATACAGGCCCTGCTGAGAAGGACTTGGGGCTACTGGTGGATGAAAAGCTGGACATGAGCTGAAAATGTGTGCTCGCAGCCCAGAAGGCCAACCATATCCTGGGCTTCATCAAGCAGTGTCACCAGCAGGTTGAGGGAGGTGATTGTGCCCCTCTATTCTGCTCTCGTGAGACCCCACCTGGAGTGCTGCATCCAGCTCTGTAGTCCCCATCATAAGAAGGACATAGACCTGTGGAGCAGGTCCAGAGGAGTCCCTGAAGATGATCAGAGGGCTGGAGCACTTCTCCTGTGAGGACGCGCTGAGAGAGTTGGCGTTGTTCAGCCTGAAGAAGACTTTGGGGAGACCTTATTGCAGCCTTCTACTACTTAAAGGGAGTTTATATAAACAATGGGGACAAACTTTTTAGTAGGGCCTGTTGCAGTAGGACAAGAGGTAATGGCTTTGAACTGAAAGAGATCAGATTTAGGCTAGATATAAGGAAGATATTTTTTACAATGAGGGTGGTGAAACACGTGCCCAGGTTTCCCAGAGAGGTGGTAGATGCCCCGTCCTTGAAAACATTCCAGGTCAGGTTGGACGGGGCTCTGAGCAAACTGATCTGGTTGAAGATGTCCCTGTTTATTGCAGGGGTCTTGGACTAGATGATCTTGAAAGGCCCCTTCCAATCAAAACCGTTCTATGATTCTATAAACCAACCAAGACTTTCCTGATTAGTTTAGTATGTCTTCATTTTATTTTATTATCTTTGCCTTGAGGAACTCCTGTAAATTAATACACCATCCTTGGACAGAGAAAGAAGTATTTTAATGTGTAAGGAGTTGCATCTAGTGCAATGGGATAGAGCACTCAGAGAACAAATGGCCTTGTTCCCTGCTTGTTCTTCAGCTTACAAACCAGCAGAAACACTTAAGGACTAAAACCAATAAAGGATCAAAGCTATCCCAGCTGTTGTGGGAAGGCTTACTTCAGATTTGATTCAAGATTAATCTGAAGTTCAAAACAGCTCTTACCTGAAATGAAGCAGTTCATCTACCCTCAAATACCATTGCAAGAAAAGGGATGAAAAACAATTTCTTACACCTTCAGCTGAGTACCAAAGAGACGCAGGGTAAGAAGGCAATGAAGAAAATAAGCAGCAAGACCATATTAAGACTGGTATGTCGGTATAAACATATGACTAAACCCTGATTTGTCTGAGAACCTTAAAAGTTTTTCCAGTGATGATTCAGTGTATCAGTTCCCAAATTCCATGACGTTCCTTTGCATGATTTTCTCTCACTCTTTACTGTCCACAAACTCTTTGTTCTAATCTGTTTTATCAGCAATAAAAGACTGGAGTTTAAGAAAAAAAGAGATAGCCATACAGAACAGAAAAAAAAATGGCTTTTTTTGTTTCTGCTTTTTTTTATAGTAAATTTGAAGTATGTGATACACAAATAACGATAAAGGCAGAATACTCATTAGATTTGTGTCCTTATCAGTGTAAACGTCATATTTCACCTCAGTCAACTGAAGTAATACATGTTGTGTCAAATACATAAAAGGAAAGAACAGGGAGCTGCCAAAATGCTGTTCTGCTGGACAAAGGAATATTATTCTTAGAACTCTGTAAAGAAACTGGTAATTGATGACAACTGTAAGACAAGAATTTACTCTCATTTTCTTCAGCCAAGCAGAGGAATAAGGGAAAACTGACTACCTTAATCAGTCCTGTCTCATTCAAAACATCTGATCTGGTTTGGTTCAGAGCACAGCACCTCTGCAAGAAAACACACAGGGAGAAGATGTCATTTTCAAAGAACAGATTTCTGCTTGCACACCCTGCAGCAGATTATCTTCTTGCAGCTAAAAGGCAGTGGGGTTCTTTAGTTACCGCTCCCAGCCCTGGAGCTGGCTGTGCTATTCCCTTACTATCAGCTTTGTCCTCTAAGAAAAGTTTTTTGCCCAGTCCTTCAGAATGGAAATGATGGAAGAACAGTAAGTTTTATTTTTATTCTCTACATAAACACTTGGCACAACTTTGTCTCCTGTATTCAATCTGTACCTACTGGCATATGAAATTTAAGCAATGTATTTTTGTCATCTTTATTTTTTCAAGATGCCATTATTGCTGAAGGCAATCAGCTTTAAGTAAAATGCCTTTAATGAGAGAAAGAGTATATCAGAAGAAAAGGGGAAAAAAAAAAGTCCACATTGCAGGATAAGGATGTCTCAGAGTTAGATGTCAGGAAAATATAACTGCACACATCTCTGTAGAAAGCATTTACTTAGGCAATCATTAGGATTTATTCCAAAGGATCTTTAACTCATCTTTCAGAAAGCAGCAGGGCTAAACCCAGAAAGAAATGCTACAAAAGTAACATGCTTTAATGCAGGGACAAATGGTCTTATTTGAAAATGGTATAGGATCTTCCTACTGGCTGGGCTTAATTTAAAAAGACAGTGATATATTATGGAAGGGAAGGAAAGAAAGAAGGAAAGAAGGAAAGAAAGATAGAAGGAAAGAAAGAAGAAAGAAAGGAAAGAAGGAAAGATAGAAGGGGAGAGGAAAGAAAGAAAAGAAAGAAAGAAGGAAAGAAGGAAAGAAAGGAAGAAAGAAAGAAGGAAGGAAGGAAAGAAAGAAAGAAGGAAAGAAAGCAATCAAGGTGTTTGGTTATATTTTTATGTACTGCTTTCTATTTATTTCCTCAATAACTGAAAAAGCGGAAAAAGTGTTATGGAAGATCATTTCTTCTTTACCTTTCTGGAACTATTTTTTGCAAGTGATCTCTTAAACATGCTAATTGGACTATATGGAAAGACTTTTCCAGGTTTGCGTACAAGAGCAATGTTACAGTGTCCATTCATTGGTTGCATTAGATTAAGGAATACTCTTCCTATTGAGAATTATTGTTCCTGCATCTATGACCCGTCACTGGGTGGCGAGGTGGAATATTTTAGGTCATATCAAATGGCACTAAAGTTATTATTTAAGCAAATGAGTTGCAAGATAGGTACCTTTAGCTACCAACATGAACAAGTGTCTCAAAACTCAGGGTGTTTGCCTTCAAGCATATTTTATAAAAGTCTCAGTTTTCCTTCAAGTTAGGGACTGCGTTTGAAATACGTTCAGAGAAAACCAGCTGCAAACATAACCTAACACAATTAATGAATTAATGCCCTACTGTAGATAGAGGTGTTTGTCCAATGCCTTCTCTTTAGGAGTTTTTCAGTTGTGTACCTTCAGGAGTTGCCATTTGCCAAGTGATAGCAACTCTGAGATTTATTCATGAAACACACTTCACTAGCAGGCAGTGTCAACAAAAGCTGGTGGTGGAAGAAGCAGGATGGGATGTGATTTATTGAACCATTGCTAGACTAAGATTAGAAATCTGGAGTTAGCCTTTCACTGAAAAATCCAGATTTTTCCAAGTGGAAATTTTATGAAAAACAGACAACACTGGAAAGCGCTGGGAATTTTCTCAGTCTCATGATAGAAATGATCAAAGCAAAGTCCTATGATTAGCTAACTGCCCAAGTGCCAGTGTATTCAGCCATGAGAGACCTCATTTCAAGTTTCTGTTTAATATGATTCAGATCAAAGTCTTCTGCATTCTAGCTGAATGCCTTGAATTCCATTTTATAAAATAATTCTCCCTTTACCTAAGTGCATTTTTAATTATTCTATAGAGACAGAAAATGAAGAAATTCAATCAAAAATATAAAATATCAAAGTGCTTAAAGCCTTCACCACAGATATCCATAAATGTAAGGCTATTTTTTCAAGAAAGACTTCACCTTGGGTTTTCCAGTCTGCTTTAGTACTCTGGCTAACCGAGTCCAAAGAAGAGGTATTTTCATAGAAAAGAATCACAGAATCATAGAATCATAGAATGGGTGGGGTTGGAAGGGACCTTTAAAGGTCATCTAGTCCAACCCCCCTGCAGTAAGCAGGGACATCTTCAACTAGATCAGGTTGCTCAGAGCCTCATCAAGCCTGGCCTTGAATGTCTCCAGGGATGTGGCCTTCACCACCTCTCTGGGCAACCTGTTCCAGTGTCTCACCACCCTCATTGTAAAGAACATCTTCCTATGTCTAATAAAGGCTTTGGTTTCCTCCTGATGTAGAATGGATATTTTTTTCTTTGATGGATGAGAGGTGAGTTTTCAACCTTGCTATAGTTTTAGACTTTTATTTTTGTCTTTTAAGATAATCCTGAAAAAATTAAGTAAAACAGTGCCCATTATTGGAAACCAATTATTTGTAACCTAAGGCAACTTTCAAAATTACTTTTTTCTTTGGTTCCTTCCCTTTCCTTCAGTTCAGCTGCTAAATTGCAATAGTTCCCCCACTCCTGAAATGTCCTCAGCCCACAATACCTATGCAGTTTGGAAAACATTTTCTGAAAAAGGGATTGGAAAGTGTCTGTGAAGCAAAACAAGTGGTTAACTCAACATGTTTTTTTCTGCTTCTTCCTTTTTATCCAGCTCCCACTAAACCATTTCCTTTAATCAGATTTAGTAACCAGGACATGCAAGCAGTAGCCCACCTACTTATCAATGGGCAGTTCTAACTATACATTTACTTAGACATTCAAGCTACATGGCAGGTCTCAGCTGCTTATTGATTTTACTCCATTAAAATAGATGGTTTTGTTTAGCATTGAAAAAGTGAACAATTTTCCTGACACCAACCACTTGTTTAATAGTCTTGGAATAATCTATATTTCATTAAAATGATGACTTATTACACCCAAGCACTCTCCTGTCTTCTTAACTATTGATTTAAGGCAGTTTAACACTTGTATAGCATATAATAAATTGGTCTAGACTGGCAGCACTTTGTTATAAAGTCATTCTTAACTATATAAACACTGAGTTGGCATATATTAGAGATGTTCCTCAGATTAGTTTCCGGGAAAGGATCTTTCCCAACAAAACAGTCAGTACTTTTTTTTTCTTAAAGCCTCATAAAACTTTTAGATAAGTAGAAGGTACCACAATCAATATTCATAGCATGATTTATAGGAGAAAGAAGCTTTCCAGTAAATCCTGACCGTAAACCCAGTACTGTAAAGTATTTAGTAGAGTAATCCATCTCGTGGATATTTTAAACTGGGCATTAATGGTGCTGAAAAGTCGAGTGGCAGTGAATCACCTGTATTAGGGAGAAGTAGTTAGGAACTTTATTAGTGGAAATGATTCAAACATACTGAAGCCCTTTAGCCCTTTATTCTCCAATCAGTGACTTATTATTTTCTCATATTTTTTCCAGATCACTTTTTTAGCTGCTGATATCACTAAAGCCTTGCTTTGACATGGTGGAATAGATTGATCTTCCCTGTACTTATGAGAAGGCAACCAGCAGAAAGAAGCAGATTTCAAACATAATCTGGTTTATGATCTGCCAGCAGATACTCCCCTGCTATTGTCATTCCACTTCAATTCACCTGAAGAAATCAAAACAGACTCAGTTAAGCGTTTGCAAAATTATTTTAATAGAAGCCTTCTGTGAACACCCAAAAGAAGAATGCATGGGAAAGTCCACTGGAGATATATAGATGCTCCCACACTTATAACAGGATGGTAATACTCCAAATACCTTGCTCTTTCCCCTCAAAGTGCAGTGTCTGAAGTCAATAGCAGGATTTAGTCATATTAAATGGGCAGTTTCAAATTTGTTTCTATTTCATAGGGCAGCTAGTATTACAAAGGGGAAAAATATTCTCTGCAATGGAGGCAGTAGATAGACACTTTTGCTACTCCTCAAGTACATACGAACAGTCATTTCCTCTCATTGACCATCTAGAAAGAGAAACAAGGGGAAGAAAACAGCTCACTTTAAGTAGAAAAATATGATGCCTGAAGCAGAGAAATGCTCAGGAAGAGCCAGATGAGGTTTGGAGCCTTTTTCCTTCTAAATTAGACTTCAAGATGATGATGACAGCCCTGAGAGATAGTAGAGTGATATTATTATTTTAGTTTTTCAGAGAAGAACATCAGAGTACAGAGACTTAAAGTCAAGCAATAGTCATTTACTATTTGAGAAATCTATAGACAGAGATGACTACTGTGCTCTAATCACCCAAGAAATATTTTCAACTTTCCGGGCAAACAATCATACACCTTTCTCCAGTGCAAGGGAGAAGCATAATACCAGCAATTCCTCTGCTACATGACCTTACACTTACATGTGTGCAGTGGGTCTAATGCTACCCTACTGCACAAGGTTTAACCGGATAAACAGTACTGCTCATACAACGTAGTTTGGACAATTCTGGGAAAAATTAGCCCTGTTGCACACGAGCCAAGCAAACACAGAAAGAATACAGCTAAACTGGCACAACCAGCGTGATTCATGAAACTCGCTTTCATACACCCTTTTTATATCTGTCAGCTGGTGAGAACAGAGAAGGCCACAACAGGTCTATGAATTGCCCCAGTGAGTTTTGTGCAATTCATAGACATTACAATGATGATTGCTGACCTAAACCAATATGGTGAAGCTCTTCAATGTTACTTTTCCAACCAGTCATCACAGAATCACAGAATGGTTCGGGTTGGAAGGGACCTTAAAGACCATCCAGTTCCAAATCCACTGGCCTGCGCAGGGACACCTCCCACTAGACCAGGCTAGTCAAAGTCTCATCCAGCCTGGCCTTGAACACCTCCAGGGATGGGGCATCCACAGCTTCTCTGGGCAACCTGGGCCAGTGTCTTACCACCCTCACAGTAAAGAATTTCTTCCTGATATCCAATCTAAATCTACTCTCAGTTTGAGGCCATTACCCTGTGTTCTATCATTACACTCCCTGATAAAGAGTTCCTCCCCATCTTTCCTGTAGGCCCCCTTTAGGTACTGGAAGGCCTCTATAAGGCCTCCCTGGAGCCTTCTCTTCTCCAGGCTGAACAACCCCAAATCTCTCAGCCATCTCAATTGTCATGGTGACAATTAACAAATTTAATTCATATGCTTTCTACTTTCTGTAAGAAAAACATATGAGGTATGCATTACTGAATTTAACTCACAAAATGAGGTATATATTAACTACAGGAAAATAATACTTTGTAGTGTATGCACAGCTGAAACAGATGATAGGTGACACAAGCACATGTTGGGTAAAATGTAAAAGAAAAGCAGGCAACGCACACAATACCACTGCGTGCAAAGTGTGCGTCAAGACTCATGAAATGTTTATCAAGATGTACTAATGCACACATAAAAGAATTCTCTGTGATCAGTTTATAGTTCACTTCTTTCTTTTAACCGTTTGATGGTGGCAACATTGTCTCAGTACTCTCAGGCTCTTTCCTCCTCGCATTTGCTTGTTTTTCCTCATGTGCCCTGTGTAATTTGCTAGGCTACATGTACAGTGGCCTGTAGGTGCTACTGGTGCCCACTGTCAGGCAAATGAGACACCTCCTGTCCCTCAGCAGTGCTCCTTCCCCATTCTGTGCGTCCATACTTTATTTGATGGAAACCTAAGGCATAAGGAAACCGTGGGACAAAGGTGTGTCTGTGTCTTGGTTTGGTAAAGGGAGAAAAGCGATAAGATTCATTTGTACCTCAAGATTCTTATCTGCAGAAGTCTGTGTGAGGATGCTGACACAAGAGCAAGGACTCTCAGTTTCTATTATAGCCAGTGCGCAGCCAGGGTTTGATTCAGTTGCCTAAACAGCCATCGGGGACTGATGGGTTTGATTAAGGGTTTACAAGAGTTCCATATGACTCTGAAGCAGCATCACAAGGCAGATGGGTTATATCAGAGCAGCTCAGATGGCACCACATGACTTTCCTTAGGTAACTTAATAGCACACCTAATTAGTGGAGCCTAGAGCACAATTCAAGCACCCTTAAAATAAACATCTACACTCACGTAAATCATTATGCAAACTCCAGTGACTGACTTGAGATCCTTTGAGTATAGTGGGAACTTACACATCTGGTAGAGAAGTAGACACGTCACCTTAGATGTCTTAATCTCTCACTGGAGCTGCTTTTTTATACCAACCAGGGCCTGGGAGCATGAGGATTTTGTAGATGAAGTAGCCTACATTTATACTATCCAAAATCCTATCTCCATGACACAGTGCAGTGCCCTGAATGAAAGCATATGTCAGCTCTGAATGAACTCCTCTGGGAACCGCTGGTAGGATAACCATAATAGTATTGTGCCCTTCCCGGGTTTTTGTACGTCAAGTTTCTCATTCAGAGCTTGTTCAGGTACTTCTCAACATTACACGATACCTTTCTGATGTATCCTGAATGCCTTTCAGTGGTGTGTTAAGTGATGTAGCTAACATCTGTCACATGTAATTTGTCCTCTCTTTTCCACTCCCTAAGGGAGGAATTATGCATGCGTTGTAGCACTTTGTTTTAGTTAAGAATTTGTGTTTGCTGTTTACACATAAAAGGTGCTGGGACAGAGTGGCTGTAAGATGAAGGTCTCCTGCTGTGAATACAGAGCTCTGAGGTTTTGCCCTGTTTTGGACCTTCATGAAAATCTGGCCTTTAGCTTAGCCATTTGTAAATGACTTTCCATGTAGGGTAGTCAAAAAGGAAAAGTATTTCGCTGCTCACAAGGTTTTCGTCCATTTGTCTGACTGAGAACACTAATATGCTGTTAATTGACAGTTCCCCGAAAGGTGGTAAGACCTTTTCACCTCTTGATCTATCTGTGACGGTTGCGGTGTGTGCAGTGGGAAAGAAGGAGCAAAAGAATGTGCTTTGTGAAAGGAAGAGAGAACCGCAAGCTTTGCAATGACCCTCATTTTCTGTCACAGCTTCTTCCATGTTATCATACTGGTTTTGAAGACATCTCTGCAAAATGTACATTTTAAGTAAGACCTCTGTTCCCACCTTTTTTCTGCTATTAGTAGGTGAAATATTAAAAAGCTAGAATACTAAAAGGCTATCATCAAGACTAGAAACAGAATTAGAAAAAAACAAACAAAACCCTAAGCTGTACTTGCATGAGGGTAAATATGGTAAGTACAATAGATCTAAAGGGAGAAAGCTCACTCTTCTGAGCTCACCAAGTCAATTTAGAGACTCCCATCTTTGCAGGAATATCTGAATATTATGTGAAATGGAGTTCTGACCCATTTCAAACTTATTCTACTATAGATCTCAATTCATCTGAATTTAGCTAAGTTCAGTGTAGCCTTCAGGAAAGCCAGATCATGTAACTTGGTGTTGGATCCTGCATTCTACCTGCCAGAGCTTTGTTTATGATTATATATGCATTTGCAAAAGCATACCTGGAAGGATGAGGTTCCAGTGTCTACCAATTTAAACTTTCACAGAAGTTTCTCATTTGTACTCATACAGTGTCTTGTTCTTTTTCCTGAGCACCTCAATTAAATAACTTTCCACTAGTCTACTGCTGTAACCTCCTCTTTCTGCATCAGAGGATGGTTTGAGGGAAAACGAAAGAACAAAGTTGGTTGTTGTCTTTTTGCATATGATTCATGGGTATTTATTATATAGTGTGCTGAAAGATAATTCTGTCCTTTGGAACTGAACTGACATTTAAAAAATAATAATGATGAAATTCTCCTGCATCCACATCTATCTGGATTCCAGAAAAAAAACGCTCAACTTTTGCAGTTCAGATTCAAATCAAAATTTGACCCCATTGACCCAGAGGCATTGGCTTTTTTTAGAGTTTATAACCAATCTGCAATTGAGTGTAGGCAGCAAAATAGTTGTGCAGGTTTACTCAAACTCTCTGTGCTGAAGTTCTCCCTACCTTTTAACCTCCCTATAATGGGAAGGGAGGAGGAAATACAGTCAAGGTCTTCTGCCTGCTCTTCTCAGCATAATGAATACTCCCCCATGTTCATTTAGTTCATCCTCACTATAAAAATGACTTTTTCAATCAAAGCATTGTACTCCTTCCAAAGACATTAAGCCAGATGACAGAACATGAGCTGAATTGACAAGGACAAGCTAGCTCAGTGCAGGGCAAGGGGAGTTTCTAAAGTGAATGATTGAAAATGAATACATACCAGGACTTTCCCCAAGGACTCTCAGCAAATTGTCCCTACAGAGAACCTGATATTGGATCAGAATAGGAGAAAAATTAGGCAGTGAACAAAAAAACTCTCTACCACTTCGTTTGTTGTTTTGTTTTTCTTGCTTATTTGCCATGAATAGTTCTGCTTGTTATTTATGGGGGTTGAATTTTTATGTGCTCAAAGACCAGAGAAACCTCAGAATTTAGAATTAAAAAGCTAAGCTCAGTCTACATCAAAAGGAGGGAATTGGGCATCTCAGAATGCGAGTCACAGGAGATGTCATAGGAAATGAGTAGATTAATAAACAGAAAATTAAAAATGCCTTTAGGAAGAGCATGTCTGATGCCTACACTCTGCCAGAATTAGGACTTATCTGAAGATCTGAGTTAAGTGCCTACACAAAAATCTAGACTCACATAGCAATACTGCCTCTTGGAATCAGGTGTCTGATTTAGGTATTAGTAAGTGGATGACTGCTTCACTTTTGGCGAGCAGCAGGGCTTCCTACTTTTAAGAATATAACTGATGGTTTACATTACTTGCCATGAAAACTGGAGACCCAAGTTACCTCAGGTTACCTTGGCTCACTTAAACCCAGGAGAGTCAAACCCACATCCATCACATCCCAGAAGAGGGCTATTTTGCAGATGTGTAGTATGCTTCTCTGAATTCTTCCTACTGATGCCTTGCTACTATCCACAATCAAGAGCAAAGTTGCTAGGATAGGGGAGGCAATAACCGGAAAGGAACCTGACTCTGTAGATTTGTGTTTAGGGCTTTACATGGGCACCAATAGTAACCTGTATTTTTAGTGTAATAAAGTAAAAAAAAAAAGAATAATGGAAAACATCTCTATTCTAAACTAGGTAAGTTGGGACTCTGCCTTTAAAACACTGTTTAATATTAAATTTAACTGCTGTGCAGAACTGGTACAAGGTTTATGAACCACTTTGTGTCTGGGGTCTCTACTCCTGGCTATCAATCACTGCATATTTGAAAGCAATCCTTCATATTGTATACCCTGAAGGAAGAAACCAGCAACAAAGACCTAAGCAGATTTCTGACATGATAAACCACAACTTTTCTGAGAGTCTATTGTGCCAGCTAGCTCTCAGGGAATTGTTTTTACATACCTAACCTGATAATGAGAACATTTATATACTAACAAAACTCAACCCATGCATTGAAACTTCAAGGAACTGGTTCTCTCTTTAGAAACAAATGCACTGCATTTATATGGATAAAAATAATTTGCCTTCATTCAGGATTTAACCACTGGATGTGGCCTTTTTTTGCTGTTTAAGAATAAGTATATATGTTCACAATACTTCAAAGGATAGTTGTAGTACTGTTTTTTTCTCATTATTAGTTTTAAAAATCACACCATGTGGCACACACATCGGAGCAAGCATCTGTAGCTGATTTAGTTTTATGTGGTACAGCTCCCCACAGCTACACATTCAGGCTTTGAGGTTGAGATCCATCCCAAAACTCAGCATGCACTACCTGGCCGTCAACGCAATCCCTTCTTACAAGACAATGTCATCCTCCAGTTAAAAAGAAGGAAGCAGGATATTCTGCTAGCTATCATTTTGAAATGATAGCTACAGATATCATTGATATGATATGATATATATGATACAGATTTTCCTGCAGCTCCTCCCTCATCAGAAATTAGTTTAAAAAAAAAAAAGTTGTGTTATTCTAACATTTACAGAATGACATTATCCATGTTTGGATTGTTTTATTATTTTTGTTGTATTATGCACCACGATATTTCTAGATTGTCAGAAATACAGATAAATTAAAAAAAAATAAAAAAGCTAAGGTCTAACTATTTCTTTCTATCACCATCTTTTCCTTTTATTATTATTAAGAAGAATTTTCTCATTTGAAAAACTTTTTTCTCTGCCTATAATTGGAGATGAATTGTGAAAACCTTTGTGAAAAAGAATTACATTTTTCTGCAGTGTTTTACTTCAGGCATTAATATCCCTCATACAAGAGGTGCAAACAAATCCTGTGGACTCACAAATTAGAAACCTCTAATTTCTACTAACAGAACTTTTTATTTGTTCTCAGTCATTCAAGACAGGTGTCAGAATTCCCAATACTTAGTTCATTTAACAGAAGTAGGAAAGTTCTATTTTAAAAAGGAAATTCTGAAAACATTGCAATCCTTTACCATGAAATTTCCAGGAAAATCTTTTTAATCAGTGTCTTGACATTAACCTTTTTTCAATTGTATTTATTAGAAGTATAAGTTTGAAACAAGTTCTCCTTCTCTTAATAATTATCTGGTCATCGATAGGTAAAATCAGCTAGTATCTTGTATTTAGCATTGTCTTCTAATATATTGCTCTATAAATATTCAAGAAAATTTGTTTCAGAGTCGTCAATGCATTGGAAAGAGATAATGTTGTTTTTTACTGTGTGACATTCTCACACATTTTCTGTTTACTGATGGTACATGGATTTTTTGACATCTCCTTCACATCACCAAACATTGTAGCACACTAGTATAAACACAAGGCTTAATTTTTGCTAAAACCTACAAAATTCTATTTTGTTTTGCTATCAAAGGAACATTTTATTTTTTTTTAAGCAATGCAACGTATTTTTCAGATGCTTCTTCTCTTCTGTCTCATTTCCCACAGAAATCAGGCTTCTGGATCTTTGTGTATTCCTCTATTTCTCTATTTTTCAAATATAACTTCAAAAAACGTTAGTTGATTTCAACCCAATTTAACATAGGACCAGAGTTCTCAAACAGAAATTAGGTTTCCAGAGATTTTTTTTTTGAGAAAAAAAAAAACAGAAGAGCGACAACAATAAAAAGCCCACCCTCAGTAACAGCTCTTATCTTCTTAGATAATAGCATCAATTGATCAAAAGGTACAGATCTATATGAAGCACAGTACCACAGAATCATAATTGTTAGGGTTGGAAGGGACCTTAAACATCATCTAGTTCCAACCCCCCTGCCATGGGCAGGGACATATTCTACTAGATCAGGTTGCTCAGAGCCCCATCCAGCCTGGCCTTAAAAACTTCCAGGGATGGGGCTTCCACCACCTCTCTGGGCAGCCCGTTCCAGTGTCTCACCACCCCCATGGTGAAGAACTTCTTCCTAATGTCCAGTCTGAATCGTCCCATCTCTAGTTTTAATCCATTCCCTCTAGTCCTACCATTACTTCACATCTTAAAAAGTTCCTCCCCATCTTTCTTGTAGGCCCCCCTAAGGTACTGGTAGGCCACTATGGTCTTATGGTCCTTATAGGCCTTATGGTCTCCTCGGAGCCTTCTTTTCTCCAGGCTGAACAACCCCAACTCTCTCAGTCTGTCCTTATAGGAGAGGTGCTCCAGCCCTCTGATCATCCTCGTGGCCCTTCTCTGGACACATTCCAGCACGTCCATATCTTTCTTGTAGTAGGGGCTCCAGAATTTGACACAGTACTCCAGGTGGGGTCTCACAAGAGTGGAGTAGAGAGGGAGAATCACCTCCCTCGACCTGCTGGCCACGCTTCTCCTGATGCAGCCCATGATACAATTGGCTTTCTGGGCTGCTAGTGCACACTGATGGCTCATGTTGAGGCTCTCGCCCACCAGCACCCCCAAGTCCTTTTCTTCAGGGCTGCTCTCAAGCCAATCACTGCCCAGCCTATATCGGTGCTTGGGATTGTCCCGACCCAGATGGAGGACCTTGCACTTGGTCTTGTTGAACTTCATGAGGTTGGCATGGGCCCACCTCTCCAGCCTGTCAAGGTCCCTCTGGATGACATCCCTTCCCTCCAGCATGTCAGCCACCCCACACAGCTTGGTGTCGTCGGCAAACTTGCTGAGGGTGCACTCAATGCCACTGTCCATGTCGCTGATGAAGATGTTAAACAAGACCGGTCCCACTACTGATCCTTGAGGGACTCCACCCGTCACTGGCCTCCACTTGGACATGGACCCATTGACAGCCGCTCTTTGGGTGCGGCTGTCAAGCCAGTTCTTTATCCACTGAATTGTCAGTCCATCAAAGCCATATTTTATCAGCTTGGAGACCAGGATGTCATGCGGAACAGTGTGAAAGGCTTTGCTCAGGTCCAGGTAAATGATCTCAGTTGCCCTCCCCTTGTCTATTGATCATTGTGGTTGATGAAACCCTGCACAATCAATGAGTACATTGATTAAAATATTGCTAAATACAGTTACAATGTATTGGAAGTCACTGAAATCATGAAAACCTCTTTGTTTGCTCAGAGCTACACATTGGTCATAGCCATGACCTACTTGTTCAACCATCGTATGTCTAGGGTAATGGTTTTAAACTGAAAGAGGGGAGATTTAGATTAAATATTGGGAAGAAATTTTTTGCTGTGAGGGTGGTGAGGCACTGGAACAGGTTGCCCAGAAAAGCTGAGGATGCCCCATCCCTGGAAGTGTTCAAGGCCAGGCTGGATGGGGCTTTGAGCAGCCTGGTCTAGTGGGAGGTGTCCCTGCCCATGGCAAGGTGGGTGGAACTAAGTGATCTTTAAGTCCCTTCTAACTCTAACCATTCTATGCTTCTATGATTATAACTTGACTGTGACATGGTGGGTTGCACTACCCAGAGTTTGACTATTTGTATGAATATCACTGACCATCTCTGGAGACATGCCAGGAGTCTAACAATTCCCTCATGAACATATTCCTGGTTATAGTTCACTCACATTCACTGTGGACTCTGCCTATACATGTTCATCATTTTCTCTATATAAATCAGAGTGCATGCTACTGGATCACCCAGGAGTCTTTCTGTTCACGTGTAGTGTCACTTCGTCCACTGTTACAAGTAAAGATTTTCTCATCTGCCTTTTGTTGTTCTGGCAATGGCAAGGTTTCACTATAAATAATGGTGATCAGCCACATGCTGTACTTGCAGCAATGAAGATCTAAATGAGCCCTGTAATTTCGTAGAATGGTAGAATCATGGAGTCTTCTAGGTTGGAAGATCATTGAGCCCAACCATTAACCTAACACTGCTAAAACCACCACTAAACCACGTCACTAAGCACCACATGTACCCATCTTTTAAATACCTCCAGTGACGGTGGTTCAACTACTTCGCTGGGAAGCCTTTTCCAATGTTTGTCAACCCTTTCTGACATCTTTTCTTCCCATCTGTTTCCCCAGGAGGTCTTAGGTGGTACTTCCATTTCCTGCACAAATTTTAAATGAGAAAAGACATCACTAAACCCATTTTCACACAACTGCACAAAATTTGATGGTTTATGTTATCTTAACTGTTTTAATCTTTACCAGATCAATCCCTTCCTTTTATGTATCAGTTATGGTAACTTCAATTGTTTTATATTCCAGCTCATCAAGAAACACTTTTGTCCTGCCTCCCATAGAAGGAGAAAACAGCTTGCAGTCATTATCCAGAAACATTTTGTCATACTGTCAGTCATCACACACCACAGCAACTTGTAATGGCTGGTCAAATACACAGCTGAGTCAACAGCTAAGACTGGTTCATATCTCCATCACCCAATGGATACCAAATTGTTTCTCATTCTGTCTTTATCGTCTTGTAGACAGCAAGTGGCTTGGGCAGAGCTGTATACTTGTAGAGCTGGCAGCAGTGAGCATTTGCTACATTCTTGATACTATGGGAACTCTGCTTGGTTCTTACTGATCCACAGAAGAAAGTTTTCCTTCCACAATTCCACATTTGGCAAAACCTAGTTCCACCTGATTTTAATCTGCCTTGGGAAATGACAGCAAATTACAAACACCGTAGTATCAAAGAACCCACAAATCAGTTCATTCATTTCCCCAGCTGACAGTGAACAGCTGGAAATGAAGATCTACAAAGTATATGCAATCACAGCGCAATGACAGCATTTTTTTATGTATGCAAACAAGATGATTGATTATATATGGACAAATAAGCTTCACTGTAAACAAACTAATCACAGGCTTTAACCGTGTTGTGATCTTCAAAGGTACTTAATAGGAACAACCTATGAATCAAAACACAAAGTGTTGTCTCCTTATCCGAATTTTTTTTTTTTTTTAATCTCCATTGCAGTCATCAGAGATCTGCGTGGATATATATCACTTTACACAACTTGAGTCCCTGATTCTGTCCCTGCATTTTGGGACTGTCTCCTTTAAAGGAGACATTTTTTTTCCTGAGCTACAGAAAAGCAATCAAGGTAGGCAATGCATGGGAAAAGGGTGACACTTTGTGGCAATAGGAGAGAACTAAGGTCCCTTCATCCTTTTATATTTAATTCTTTTTGTATCTATCTTCCTGATATCATAAAAAAAAGTGACAAAGGTAGGGTGGACCTTGACCATGATTATACATATTTATTATTAAAACCAAAACCAAACTTCCAGACCAACAACATGAGACTGATTTTGAGGACGTGCTTGTGAAATCACAGCTAAGCAACTAATTTTAAAGGTTAGTGTTTTGTGTAAAGTCCATCAAATTCTATTCAGGCATATTAGCAAAAGTTAATTTAGGAAAATAGACTTTGTGGAAGATTTTCATCCCAGAAAAACCAAGTTTCTAAAGACCTAAAGTTTCTAGAGAATGTTATTTCCTAAACAATTTCTTGTGTGCTCAGCCACTCCCACCAGATCTTTCATTTCATGAAACTAAAATTAATGGAAGGCTCAGTCTTTCTGCAGAAAACTTTGTCTATAGCCCATAATTGCCAAAACTCACCAATGCCCAAACCCAGATTTTCCTATGGAAAAAGAGAGATGGAAAGTCTGACATTCATTTAGAAAACAATGTACAATACAATGCAAATACTGAAGGTTAAAGAAAATTATCAGTCCTGCACTGAACAAATCAAATTTTAGATGCCACATCATGATTGCATCTGGATTGTCTATTATTCTACATTTGTAGGAGTGATAAAATGCCAACAGTGTGGAAAGGAAGAGATGAGCCTTTCAACTACTTGCACTCTTACTGCACACATCTTCTTTTCATCAGTCAATGCGCTAAAGGCTGTCTCCATGCACAGGTTGTCTGTAGATATTTTCACTTTGGTAGTAAACAAATCTACTGCTGAGTCCTACCCCACCTCATTTGCTGATCTTCATCATCCTGGAATGATGCAAGACATACACAAGAGATAATAGCTGATGTGAAAAACATTTCATTGAAAAAGCAGACTCCCAGTTCCGTGGGCCACTGGTAGGACCACTTGACTTGCTTATGGTGCAGCTTTAGTTCACACCATAACTGTGTTACATGGAAATATCACCAAGTGATAACAGCTGCCTCTTCCTACATTAATAAAAAAAAAGAAATAAAAAAAAGAAAAAAAGTCGGTGTCAGTGGCACTGATAAAGAGAGCACACTCATGCTAAATTGATTTTTATGGGTCTGTTCCTTCCAGGAATAATACTTCACACTTCTTTGCTTCACAATACCCGTGAAATTAGTGGCATAGTAAGTCCATTCTGCAGGGAGAAAAACTTGGATGCAGAGTGGTTTAAAATGCATTTTACAATTAACATTGTGGAAAGAAGCAGTGGCTGGGAGTCCTACTTCAAGAGCTCTCTTTTAGCAGATTGTTAACTTTTGACTAGAAATAAAAGAGCATTTGCATAGCTATCAAGAACCAGACTGGGTTATTCTAGCAGACAATCAGACACCAGGCAAGTGAGTAATGCAGAGCACTAGATCAGGGGCGAAGCAGCCACCCCGTTCGATGTGTACACCCATAGAAGTGTTGGTAATGCTAAAAAAATTCAAAGGGAGATTAAGTGCCATTCAATCCAGCAAATTTCAGGCACTGGCTTTAGCCTGCTGAACCTACCAACTGTCTGATTTCCCAGTGCTCTCTCTGTCTAGTCAGAGGAGGGAATAGGTCCCAGGAGGGAGTCATTCAGAGATCCCGGGATTATCTCTGATTTTAACTCAATGACTGTCTGTGTTGAAGTACAGGAACATTTGATCTTGGTATCTAACTGCATGAATGGCTTCAGGCTCTGAGTCTTGGTTTCCCAGAGGGATTTAAAAGACCATTTATTTCACCTCCTTGCCCTGAGGCATGATTAGTTACACACCTACTTCATTCCTGACAGAGGCTTTTCCAATCCTGTTTAAGGACCTCCAGAGATGGAGACCTCACAGTTTCCAGGCAATCAATCCCAGTGCTATATTGGGAAGATTTTGCTATGATGCGATTCAGATCAATACTTCACACACCTGTATTTAGGTGTCCGTAGTGCAGGCATGTCTTCCTATGAGCGAGATGTCTAAGCTCCCACCACAGTCAGTGGGGAATCAGTCGATTTCCATTTCAGTAACTGAAGAAGTTGTTCAGTCTTTCTTCAAGTACTTTGCTTTCTAGGCTCCTGTTTATTCTTGCCACAGTTCTCTTGGTTAATCTTTAATTACTGCACACTAGTAGGTCCAAAACCTGAAGTTCCATCATTTCTTACACATTGCTAGATCCAAAAGAGGATAGAATTAATTCACATCTTTAAAGGCTTTTGGGGTTTCTAAATGCAAAATAAAATAAAGTTTTCTATTTTCACCCTAAAATCTTTTAGGCTCATGTTTGACCCACATTGTTGCCTAACTCCCAGATACCCTTTCTATAGATCTGCCAGTAATATCCCATCTTATAATTTTGCAGTTGACTACTTTTCTCCAAACATAACGTCTCACAGTTGTGTCTGCTCGCTGATTCTCACTCCTTTTTCTTGTTTTGCTTTCTGCAGGATTGTTTTACCAATTTTCAAGATTACTTTCAGTTCTATTCATGTCAACTAGTGTATCTGTTTTCTCTCTCAGGTTCATACGATCAGCAAACTGAATAAATAAACTCTTTTTTTTTCAGTGCTTACACAGCTAATTCATTGATCAGAAACAAGGTAGATTTCTCTAAAACTCCACAAATATATTTTTCTCTTTTGAAGTTGATATCTATTTTATGCAAATGGTTATCAAATTCATGTGGTAGTGATTCCATGTTTTCATGTTTACATTCCTTGTTAGAATCTTCTGAGACCATGAACCAAAACCTTTCTAAACTTAAGGTTTCTTTTTCCCTATTTACTTTCATCATCTTTATCCAGAAGGTCTATAACTCTTGTCTCAGAAGAAAATTACAGTGGCTTGATGTAATGACATAATATGGTCTTGTTGATTGCTACTGGTTTAGTTCTTCAGTTCTTAAGGTAATAAAATAAATAATTACTAAAAATGTGAGATTATTTTAACTGGAAACTTAGCAGGTCTTCGTAATTGCTTCTCAATTTCTACTTTCCTTATTCAAAGCAGAAATCTCAGAAATCTTATCCTTTTATCGCTAGTGTTTGTATTTCCAGACATCTGCTAGTCATTGACCTTTTAAAGGGAAACTTAAGAATGACATTAACTCGAGTATCAGATCAAGATTTTCTACAATCTTTCTCTTATTACTCAAAGAATGATTTCTTGTTACCTTTGATGTCTTTTACACATTGCACTCTCTATTGCTCTTTGGTCTTTCTAACTTTGTTTCTACATGTTCATGTTACTTTATTTCATTTTATATTTATGTTCATTTTTTTTAATCTCAGTTTCTATGTCTTGTTTCTTTTTGTATCTGAGTTCAAGCTTTAACCATCTTGTGTTTCATTAAAATGCTGTTCTTTATGTGCAATGGAGTTGTTTTCTTATATACCTGTTTTACCTTTCCTTAAAGAAGTGTCAAGCCTCCTTCAGTCCTCTGCCCTTCAATTCACCTTTTCTGGAGTTCTATCCAGCAGTTGTCTAGCACTACAATCTTGGTGTACAATGCTGTGCCTCTTACTCTTTTCCTTTTTCTTTTTTTCTTTTTTTTTTTTTTTATTTCTGCATGATCCTCAGTTATTTTCTGTTAATAGCGCAGTCGTATGTAATTTCCTCAAAGCTCTGCTACAGCAATTATATTGTAGTCCTGATTATGTTTTAAAGCTTTCAAATATTTTGTTTATCTTCTTACTTTTCCTGTCAGTATAAAAATATCTAGGATGTTCAGCACACTAATTATTTTCTTCTTTTCCCTGATATCATAACCCTCATGTGGACAAGTCTATCCTCATTTTCCATGAGATAATCTGCTCTCTAAACAAAGTGCTCATTGAAAGTGACCATATAGAGGTAGAGGATGCAAATCTCCATCTGATAACACCATGTGCGCACCCTTGTACAATATGTCATTGTAGGACTCCTGTCCTTTGGTGAGGGAGACACACAACGTCCCAGCTTTTTCACCCAGGATCCAGCAGTAGTTCTGTTCCATGCAGCACTATTTCCCCGAAGTCACTCATGTTCATGATTTTGACAACTCCAAGAGTACATTAAGCCTAAACAACCTTCTGGTAGTATCTCATATTCAGTATCTTGGGATATCAACTCGTGGAAGAAATGGGTCTTTCTGAAATCTAAAATGTTTGAGCTGCACCTTTGTGTTTCTTCTTGAAGACAGTTGCTTGGGATCTCACACTTCTGAAAGAATGAGGCTTTTTCTGTTGTGTCATAGGGACACAATTTCCGTCATCTGTCAGAATCAGGATACCCATTCTTCATCTCAAGGTTGCTGGTGATGATAAAGTGCATCCTACATACAAAGGAAATTGGCATTCAGCTTCTTTTGGAGGGATTGACCAGGTTTATATAATTAGATCTTCAGCTTTTTGTATTGTTTCATTAACTCAGTTCCCAGAATTAAGGAATTGTTACAGAGTGACTGACTAAAAGCAACATGTCGCAAATATTTCAAGCCATCATTCCCCTTTTGGACAGAAGTTATAGACTGCATGATTAGTAGCACTTGAAAGAAAAAAAGTGAATACAACAACACAATGTGATTTCTAAATTACATGAGTGGCATCTTTTTCAAATAATGGTATTCACAAAATACACAGTTATGTAAAAAACAAGAAAAAAAAAAAAGAATTGAAGATATGGTGTGGCTGTCCAAATAAGTCCCGATTTGGATGGTTCTGATTTGTACAATCTATCCTGAAGTGTCAGGATATTACCTGCTTTACTGACAAAATAAAAGGTATTATTTCACTAAAAAAAAAAAAAAAAAAGGCAGTTAAATATTTCTAGATTTTCCTCTGCTTTGTTTCTGCACAAGTGCGTACCTGATGTTAATGAAGCAAGAATTCCTGTGTCACATTATGACTCTAAATTGTCACACTGGAAATTATTCCCACTGTGTAAATACAGGTGCTTAATTTATGTGGCTATGTTCACAAATTCTATCTTTAAGCAGTCTTCTAAGTTAAACACTTTAATTTGGACAAAGTTTAGATCGGAGGTATTTACCACACTAAAAAGCCCAGTATACTAACACTGTGAGGGTGATCACCACTGTAAAGAAATAAGTAGCAGATGCTTAGCTGCAATGTTGAGCAACATAAATTACGTTTATAATAGTAGATTTGCCTGCTTTTTGCCAAAATTTCATTAAATATCTGCTGGTAGGATTTGACTCTTGCTAGCCTTAGGCTATGTTTCCATGGCAGCCTCATTGCTGGTCATTGCATTTCCCCTGCCAGCTGCACATTTCCACCTTCTTCTTTATGAGACTTTCTGTAAAGATCTTATGGTTTTATAATCCAGAAGAAAACAATAAATAAAAATAATACCTTCCCATAAGATTAATGTGCTGATTTATTGCTCAGAGAAGGGTTCAACTAGAATAAGAAATGAGAGGGAAATGAATGGGACAATAAGCCTGGAGCACGTTCCATCAGAAGAGGAAAAGGACTATGGCAGCCAGGAGCTAGATCTGCCACAGAAATACAGACTCAGAAAACTCAAAGGGTTCCGTTCAGTCGCTGACATTTAGACATCTTGTGCCGTTTAAGATGCTAGCACATCCTGCCTAACCTCCAGCTGTTACTCCAGGAGATTATCCAACCCCCACAGGTCCTGCTGTTGACCCACTGTGAGTGTCCCAGATACCCCAGGGTACCTCAGGTAGCACTAGATGCCCATATATCAGCAACTGAATCGGACCCAAAGTGTGAAGAGTGCCCTTTTCACTTCCTAAATTACTTTTGTCTTCTGCAAGTGTCTTCCAGGCAGTAGTGCTGCCAGCTGAGCATGTGCTTAGGCAGAGACCCTCAGCTGATGACCAAGCTACTGCTGATATGCCCAGCTTCCAAAATCCTTCCCTCCACAACAAGATCCTTGCATTATGATAGAAGTGCATGATCCAACTGGCAAGACATTTAATTTAAAAGAGTTTACAACACTGACAGCAGAATGCTACATTCTCAACTGCATATACCCAGCACTGCTCACCTGGTGTGGAGATCTTCATGCAACCAGTACCAAACAGTAATCTTCCGCTGATATTTTTCGAAAGAAAAACATCTCATTTCCCTCCTGTCAGTTATCTTACAATGAGCACTGTGACCACACTCGGGACATCTTACTTTATATTATAGGTGGATGTAGCACAATGTAATTGGTAGACTAAGCAGCAGCATTTAAAGACCCATGTTCATGTTGTCAGTGTGCTTAAAGGAGTTGAAAGAGTGTCTCAGAAAAAAAAACAAACCAAACAAAACAAGAAAAAAAGGACCATTAATTGCTAAACGGAACATATTCAGAGTGAAAATCATCAAAAGGCTTAAATACAGAGCAGTGACATATCCTGGCTCTAGGAAATTTAGATCAGCTTGTATATTATTGGAAAGAAATAATGTGGATTTTGATGGATTTAGTCACTGCACCCAAATCGTTATTACATGTACATAACGTTTCATCACTCTAGTTCTCTACATTTTGGAGCAGCTTGCACTGTGATCATGTTGTATTTTGGCTCCTTGTGCATAGTCTATGTTAATCTATCTAACTTCTTAAAGATATCTCTCCCTTTAACACACACACACACACACACACAAACATTTTAAGAGCAAAATATATGGAACGTTTTCCCCAAGGTATTTCCTTCCTCTACATGTCTGATATTTTGTAATTCTGTAGCCTGTTACTTTATTTCAACCATCAAGCTAAATATAGTCTGATTGTATATTACTGCAAGAGTCCTTCACATGCTGCCTGCCCTATAATGACTTCTTGTGGCACTTTTAATCCTCCGTCTGCTTAACTTGTGAGACCTGAGCTTTGATAGGAGGTTGCTCCCTAGACAGCAGACCTCTGAGGAGTGTTCAAGTGTCAGAAGAAACCTTTGCTGCTGGTCATGAGCAACCTCGTACTTTTCTCCATCCTTCCAAAAGAGGCCGATTCTGTGCGGCACCAAAACCCTTCCTTCTCCTGAGTTGCGCAGTTGGATATACAAACTTCTCAGTGTCGGATCCCATCATTCAGACCTGTAAAATTTCATGCACTAAGCACCAAGTACCTACCGTTGATTTCCTCTCCACAAGCCCTTACTGCTCTACCTGTAGATCATACATTAACAGAGTGTAGTGTCTTTCCTGTCCCATATGCCCATATCTTTGCAGCTGAGTCACAAAACCACAAAAAGACATCGGCCCTAAAATGCAGCTGGGGAGAAAATGTGTCATCTCATGAGGCCCCAAACTCAAATGAGGGTTGTGATCTTACTCTGAGACGTGGGAGACTCTTACTCTCCCATGGATGCTTTCCAGACATAAGATTTGAGAGGCCAGACACATGATAGACCACGGCCATGTTTCATGAATTAGCTATGGAGTAAGTATTTGAGAAGTTTATATCAGTTCTTTCGTTGTGTCCATGCAACTTCTTTCTACTTAATTTTGAATGTGGCATCATTGAATGTGATTTGGACACAGGCCTTACATGACCCAAAGCAGAGACCACAGTTTGTATCAAGTATCACCCAGCAACACAGCAGAGGAATAGGTCAGTGACGAAGCTATGCTTTGTGTGCTGTAACAAGAGTAGGTAACTCAAGTTTGACTCATTTATATAAACTAAATAAGGCCAGGGCAAATTCCCTGGTCTGTATTTGAGCGCTGAAACCAGCAGTTTTCCAATCAATGGCTGCGCACAATACTGGGATGCTACAGGCGAGGAATTATCATTAGGGCATGAATGACAGCCCTCCATCTTTGGAAAAAGACATTTTAGCCAAGACCATTTGGTGGGATGGACAGAAGCCATGCCTGTCATTTTCCTACAGAACAAAGAACAGGTCCTAGCCCCTTTTCTCCATGACCAAAGCAAAGGGAGAAATTAATTGTATGTTTCCTGACAATAGAGTGGAAAATAGTGAAGTAGGGACTCAACTAATGTTGTGCTATGCAGGGTGTGAGTGCAGAAGAGAAAGAGTAGCTTTAAAAGTTGAAATAATAGAAGAAAATGAAGTTGACATTTTCAATATAGCCTGAAGAGAATAGCTGTGGAAAAAGACAGATCACTGAGAGACAGAGCCTTATGTTTTCCTGGTTACTAAAATTTATATCTGATCTGGATAAAAAGTGGTGAGCAGTAGGAGGAAGAAACATCTTACTGGCTGTAAATATTAAATTGATATCCAGGTGCCAAATAAGAACTAAAATGAAAAATCTGCTAGGACCAATCAGAGCAGAAGATCTAGAGACATCAGGGGAAACAACAACAACACAAAATAATCAGAATTGCTGCTCTGTTAAAATTCAGCTGATACATTAGATAAAACAGATACAAGGGAAGATACACTTTACCTAAAAACAGACTCTCTGTTTTGATGTCCACAAAGCAAAAAAATAATAGGGTTTACTGTGACAGATAGAAGGGCTTTAGATCTTTTTTTTTTTTTTTTTTTTTTTTTTTATCTAGAAGCAATAGTAAAAGCAACACTATCAGAAGAGAAAAGACTTTGAAATCTGTAAGGGACAATGTTTGTGGTGGTGGCGACGTGTCCAACAGCATTGCAGTTGATCCAGGAAGACAACAGGATTCACATGGTGAGGTGTAAGAGAAAATACCTTCTTGCAGATATTTCCTGTGTCTCAGTTAAGTAGAAGGTAAGGTGCGTTGCTGGAGGAAGTATTTTTGTGGGGTTTGGAGAAAAAAGAAAAAAAGCTGTTGTTCTGTGCAATCCTGGTGTATAACCACAACAAAAAAAAACGGAAAAAAAAAGAAAAAGTTGTGGAGATATCAGTCTCAGGACCAATGGTGGAGGTGAAGTCAATAGGTACTGATTTTACACTAGTACTTGTAACACTGAGATAGCTCTTCCTGTGTGAGAACTGTCAGATGGCTGTTGATACACACATCTGGTGGGATATGTTTTGTAACTAGACAGTTATAAACTAATAACTTTACAACTTATTTATCAGGCTCCAGGTGATTCTGAGGTGGGATTTTCTCACATTTCTTGGGATATTATGTACAAGTGAGAGGGAGATTTATGGACAGGAATAAAATTGTCAAGTACCTGTGACAATCAATATTCACATATTTTATACAGAAAAAGCGAGAGATACTCTTGAGAAACATTTTCGTATGTATAAAAGGCTGAAGTATTTTGGCTACAGTGAATCAAAGTTTTCTGAAGTGGAGCTGTTCATTTAAACAAACCTTGATCAGCCCTATTCATTATCATCTAGTACACGGTTCAGAAGCAACCAGGCCATCTTTAAATTCAGGTAAGCACAGCGTTCTTAGCCTTTGCAGTTTCAACTTAACATGACATTATTTAATACAGCACTGCTGTTTCCTGCCAGCAGTGTTTCTCCTCAGAAAGAAGCTGCATTTTGGTAGTAATTATAAAATAATTTTGTCTGTGGTTTAAGTTGTTCAGCTTGATGCATATAGCATTTCAAGAAGAGAACCATTTGTTACAGGAGGCTTAAGGACTTGTTTACATGCCTGCTTTACAGATACCAGCTTTCTGTACGGTGGGTACATAACTAAGTCTGGCCTCTTGTCAGGGCTTTCGTACATCGGTATCTTGCCATTTTTTTTTGGTGGAAGCTATTAAAATCCCGCCCAAGTGATCCTGCCAACCGCCCTCTTGTGAAGGTCCTCTAGTGTTTAATTTTCTGTCTGCCATGTTGAAGCACCATTCAGTCATGAGTCCTGTATCTGCTTTTGCTGGTTTGGACAGGTTTGGACAGCTTTCTTTCCTACTCATGACCCTACCTTAGCTGTCTGCATGACAAATAGTGTGTTCCTTCTGTGGTGTAAAACTGGCTTTAAACACATACAATCCTAAGCCAAGATGTTTCAAGGACACTTGTCCTCAAGAGTTAAGGCATGTGCCAGTCAGCTTGCTTCTCTTCTCATTCCTATTAGAATGTGCAGTACAGAGTGTATTTAATTAGCTAGATGATACCATAGGAGAGTGTTAGAGAATGTCTGGACCCTCACAAAATTGCTCCAAATGACCGTCCCCTAACCACTCTTTGTTTGTCCACGCTTATTCCAAACCTACCAGATGGAGAACCAGCAAAGAAGTAATCATTATCATCACTGATGCCACACAGCACATAAAACAGCCTCAACACAAATCTTTTGCTTCTTGATAATGAAGGTGCAGAGTAAGCTATGGAAAAAAAAAAAGAAAAAAAAGCAATTAGCAGAAAATCAAGTACTGTACAGTTGGGCAGGAGACAGCTGAAATGCAATGTCAACAATCCAGAGTCATCAGAAAGCATTGCAATAATCAGACCAAAAATGTGGCCAGTACTATCTATATCTGTAATATCTCTACAGACAGGACCCTCAATGCAGAGGTTCCTTCTTAGAAATTAGAGAAAAACAAGATCACAATACGGTTTATGCCCAGCAGAAAAATAGTTGCAGAAAGCCTACATTTTGAAAAGTGTGTGATATTTTTTAGAAAATATCAACAGGAACTCTTTAGTTTTCATTCAGACAAGGCATTTTTATAGAAAATTTTTTGTTTAGTGAGTATGTTTAATGTAAATGTCCTCATAAAAATGTCTAAGATATGATAATGGGTTTATCTCCATTTGAAACCCACCCTGGTACCTAAATAACCTTAGAAAAAAAATTCATCCCAATGTGACTCACCTAAGATTATATGGAAAACAAAGAGCAACAGAGGTTAGAAATAAAAAAGTGTTTCCCTGATCCCTTGGCTAGCAGTTTAGCTACTGGTCTCACCTTTCCTCTTTAGAAATGTGATTTAGAAACGTCCTGGTTTGGGGTAGAGCAGAACCAACTTTCTGTTCAGTGAGAGAGGCTCTTGCTTATCCTTGTTGCTGTGGCAGCCAGCATCAGCTGACTGGGTTGTTTACCCTGTGGAAGGGTTCCACCTGTGGACAGGTCAGGTGACCCAACCTGACCAACAGGGTATTCCATCCCATCTGCCATGCTCAGTATAAAAGCTGAGGGATCAAAGGGGTCATGTTGGTTCTTCATCTTGGGCTCTTCATCTTGAGCTCTTCTCCAATGGCGCACTCTCTCTCTCTCCAATGGCTGACATCTGAAGAGGACCTCATCAGGTCATCTGCCTTTTGATCCTGGTCAGTGTGTTCCAGTTCCCATTTGTCACTGAGTCCAGTCTGGAACTTTCACAGTGCCTGCCAGTGACATCTTCCAAGGAACTTGATCTGGTTTTGTATATATTTATTTCTTTTTAGCTATTTCATTATCTCCTTCTTTATTTTTTTATTAATTTTTCATTGAAGTAGTTTAGGTTTTTTCTAAACTCATAACTCTCTTTATCTCTCTTCTTTTTCTCCTTGGAGTGAGAGGTGAGAGAGAGAGCATGTTTTGTCTTGTCAATGGCCAACCTGGCCCAAACTGCAACAAGAAGAGGAAGAATATTTAACTTGCTTGCTCTAGGAATCTGATTTACCAATGTTATGGCCATTCCATATGAATTTGCTGATCAATGCACCGCACACATACACACACACACAGACACAGCCTTCCAAATTATACACAAATAGAATATGATTTAAAAACTTGTAAAAAATATTATCCTGTAAATAAGTCACTCACTGACAAGAGGAAATTAACCTCTAGGAAATTCACACTTGTGAAGAAAACTTCTGTGACAGGTGAAAGAACAGAGAAGTAGCTGTCTCTAGTCCAAAGCTCCTAATAATTGTCTCTCTGTTTCTCGCCCTGAGTTCCCAAGTTGGCTTTTAAGATCTCAGGCAGAGCACCAATAGTGCAGTGGTAAACTAAGCCATCCAGTCACTTGCACCCAGTTAGACCTGATTTATTCCTTCATAAAAGGTGAACTACAAAATTCTCAGTTTTGGAGGCTGATGGGTATTGGCTCTGGTGCAGTAGTTGACCCATTTATATTGTCTTAAGTGTGTCTCACAAAAATATCATGGTTAGTCCTGTCAGAGTTGACTTAAAGAGATAGAAGTCATTCAGGCTCTCTCTGATGGTATTGTTTTACATTGTTTGGTACTTATTTGCAGAGAGAAATAATTTTTAATAAATGTAATGTGCCTTAAATATGCCTTGTGCATTGTGCCTTTTTTCTACTTTCTTCTCATCTGATTTAAAAAGATGTTTTTACATTACCAATTCTTACTTCTCATTTCCTAGACTGGACTCTAGATGCCACCAGATATGTGCTTTGTCTTTCTGCTTGCATCAGTATCTTCATGACATCTATTCAATTACACTCCTTAAGCTGTTTACTAGCAACGAGGCTGTTTCCACGCCACCTTACACTTGGCATCTGCTAAAGAATCCTGTCCTCAGAAGGATACATGGAAAAAGAAAAAAAGTTTTAGACTGGATATAAGGAAATCATAAGGACCATCAAATGTCAGAAAATGTTACCCAGACAAGTTGTGCTGTTGCCTACCCTTGGAGATTTTCAAGACAAGAGTGGATGAAGTTCTGAAAACCTGCTCTGTCCTCATAGATGACCATGCTTTGAGCAGGAGGTGGACTAGATGTTTTCCTGAGGTCTGTTCCAAGATGAATTTTCCTGCACTCATACAAATGAGGGTCAGAGTTCTTTTTATTGCCTCTGCCTGTGTTCCATGAGGATAAAGCATTCCCTTCATCTAAACTTATTGATCATTTTGAGGAAAGCTCAGTGGGAAATCTCTACATTTCTTCTGTTGGAGGCTGATGCACACAATAATTTGCTAGTACCTGTGTAGAAGTGTATATTCTTATTGCCCATATTGGAAAAATCTAGGATGAAGCAAGACATCAAGACAGACAGTGATGAAAGAGATGAAGTGTTATTGAAATGCTGACTGGAACAAAGAGGTCTATGATGAATTTTTATCTCTACCATAATCCTCAAGCGTGATGCCCGTACAGAAGCTTTCAACTGTCTCTACATTTCATATAACCACCTGTAAAGCAGAAACAAATCATCCTTTCTTTGTTTTACACACTGAGGCTCTTCACATGGCGTGTCTCTCCCCACTTGTTTGTACAATACGTAGCACATTAAAGTCTGCCCCAGTCCTGTCTGAGCACTCCAGATACTGCTGTAATACCCAAAGCCAGGAACCAGGGGTAGAAAGAGGTGTTTGGCTTATGTTAATAAAAAAACCCCAAAGTGTTAATGTGACCCATCACAAGTCTTATCTTGTTGTATCACCACATTTCTAATGGAGGAGAGTTAAGAAAATCAAAAGAGCAGTTCCATTTTTCTAGCTGTTAATTGTGTTTAGATGCTACAGTTTTGAGTACTACAGAAAAAAGAAGGGTAAATAGGGTAGAGGACAAGATGGCTTACATCAGCCTATTTGTATTACCTATGAATAACTAGAATGATTACAGTTTTCAAAATATTCTTTAAAATTCACCAGAACCTTTGTTTTTCTATTTGATCAAGTACATATCCTGACATTAACATAAATGTGTATTAATCCCAGATTAGATAACACTATGACTTAGTGGTGACATACTAGAATTGTACCAAAAAAACCCCTGTGAGTATTTCTGTATTTTCTATTACTATCTTTCTGTAGTTTTTCACAGTGAATAGAAGAACAGCACTGATCTTCCCTATTGAGGCTTGGAAATAGAAATGGGTCATAGAGCTTCGTGACCTGGAGGTGACATTAATTATCATTAGAATTAGAGAAGTGCACTGACAGGAAAAGGGATGCTGTAATGTAATTCCAGAACCAGCACCTTTCTTAGATCTTTTTAGACACCTTCAACAATTTCTCTCACTGCATCCTTTTAGCACTTCACTTTGTATCATCCATCAGAACACAGATGACACTTCTCCCTTGCTTCCCTCTGGATGACCCCACTTTTTCTCTACGGACTAAGACTCCTGGGAATTTATACTGTTTTTTTCACTGTGAAAGAATAATCTTTAGCAGGCATTTGGGCATAAGTGGTGACCCCTCACTTATCTTTAATGGTAACACTGCAGAACATTACTCTTCCTTTTCTGAAGTCCACAGTGGAGAAGGTCATTCTGCGCCCATTTGTATCCTCCTTAAAAGAAGTTTTCTTCCCACCTTTCCTAATCATTGTGGTGTTATCTGAGAATGTCTTATACTGTATAATAGTACTATATAACAGTGACACAGTAAGCTGTCAAACTTTTTTTGGGTGAGGTCCTTCAACAACAGACCTCCCAAATGGTTAGTGGTGCTTCAGTAGGTGTTATTTTGTATCATTAACCTCAGGAAGTTCAATAAGGCCAAGTGCAAGGTCCTGCACTGGGTTGAAGCAGTACCTAATACCAATGCAGAATGGGGAGTGAATGGTTTCATGGAAAGAAGCCCTGTGGTGAAGGACGTGGGAATAGCAGTGGATGAAAAACTGGGCATAAGCCAGCAATGTCAGCTTGCAACTGAGAAAGCCAATTGTACCTTGGGCTGAATAAAAAGCAGTGTGGCCAGCATGTCAAGGGACATGATTCTGCCTCTCGACACCACTCTGTTGAGACTCCACCTGGAGTACTGTGTCCAGCTCTGGGGTCCCCAGCACAGGAAAGACATGGACCTGTTGTAGCGAGTGCAGAGGAGGGTCACAAAAGCAATCAGAGAGCTGGAGCAGCTCTCCTATGAAGACAGGCTGAGAGAGTTGGGGTTGTTCAGCCTGGAGAAGAGAAGGCTCCAGGGAGACCTTATTGTGGCCTTTCAATATATAAAAAGGGTTTAATAGAAAGAAAGAGAGACTTTTTACCAAGGCCTGTAATGACAGAACAAGGGGCAATGGCTTTAAACTGATAGAGGGTAGGTTTAGATTGGACATAAGGAAGAAATTTTTTACTGGGACAGGTTCCCCGGAGAAGTTGTGGGTGCCCTACCTCTGGAAGGGTTCAAGGTCAGGTTGGATGGGTCTTTGAGCAACCCAATCTGGTAGATGTCCCTGCCCATGGCAGGTGAGTTGGAACAGATGATCTTTAAAGGTTGCTTCCCACCCAAACTATTCTACGATTCTATGATTTTCTGTATTTGCAACTTCAACCACAAAATACTTCACTGTTCATTAAGTTATGTTGATTCTTTGCCCATAACGATACTAAAATGACATTAAGCAGGTTACTAAGACATTTATTTCTTGTTTGTGGGTTTCCTGCAGTGTTTAATGAACCACATTAAACCTTCCAGGAATTCAGCTTATTAGACAGATGAGCATGAGTTGAAAAGGTAAAATCCACATCTAATTGGGGATCTGCATATCAGCACTGTTTATTTCGAACCCTCTAGCACAAAGTTTTCAGTCTGTGCATAGATTATTAGAATACTGTTTACTGCTGCATCAGGTAGGCAAATACAAAATGTTTCACATACAAAACAGTCTGTAGCTTTTTCTCTACCTTTGTGTTCCTCAGAGTAACAAGTACTGCTGATCTATCACCTGTATGGAAACAGAACTCCTCAGAGTCCAGTTTAATGAGTTGCATATGCAATGCTCTACTAAAATCAAATACATTATTTTGCACTCAGAAGTAATCTAATATCTTGCTTCTATGACCTATATTCCATGTGTGTTGTTTAGTGCATCCTGCAGCAGAGCCAAAGCCTGTGGTTAGTACTCAATTAATATGCTCCTGTTATATCCTCATTTGCACTTCAGTTAAAATCTCCAGATGCTGGAGATAAGTAGATCCATGAAACCAATTGCAGTGCATATTCCAACCAGCAAAATAGTGGCATACTTCTCTCTATAGGATAATATCCAGTTAAAAGCTCTCATCCCTCAGCACTTGAAAAGTAAGTTACACTGTTTTAAAGTGGAGTTGTGAATAATGACAGATGGGAAGAGGGAGAGAGAAGAGGAGGGAGGGAGAAAAGAAGTGAGGAGGGTAGGACTTGTCAAAAGTCTGTGGCCTTTCTTTTGGTTAACATGTTTTTGTAGGAACAAAATAGCATCCTAAACCTCTAAGTTCCAATTAAATATTTTCCATTAAGTTTGCAGTTATAACAGAACTAACCTTTGAGTTATGCAAGAGAACACTGTTTTGTGGGTTTTTTTGCCTTTTTTTAATGTTTATTAAAAAAAAAAATAAATTACAGAGCTTCAATATATTTTCCAGTGAGAGAGGGTTTAATAAGTCCAGGACATTTGGTGATGATTTCTGTTGTTATTACTGGAAAAGTATCCAGCAGCTTCAGAGATGGGCCAAGGCTTCATTGTTTTACATATTGCACAAGCACAACCAAGAAGGCATCATTTCCTGATTTTACAGAGTAAAACATAAAAGGTACAGATAAGGGTATAGATATACAGTTTATCACACAAAAATATGGCAATGATTACAACATACTGTCATGGTTTGGGCTGGACTGGCCAGTGAAATGAACCTCAAACCAGGACACATACTAATTGTCCATTTCCTCTCTGAACTTCATGACAAAATAGTCATTAAAAATAAATAAATCTCATATTAGACACTTAGCCATTTCCCAGACTTCAAGTTTAATTTAAATCTAAGACACTGTAGAAATAACTTAGCAGAACTCGAGGAATTATGCTCCCTCTGCATTATAATTTTGATTAGGATCAGTAGTATGATTTTGAAAAGAATCCCCAATTACTATTCAGTTCACACTAGTTGGATTCTTTTTGGAGAAAATAAAGCTAGAAGCTGTGCTCCAGGTTTTAACATAATGCACACTTACACCTAATGGATTCATAAGAGAAAAGTTTTCATTGTTTAATTGGAAGCTTCTGCAAATGTTCCTCATATGGAGGAATGTGCTGTCTTCAGAAGAATCGCAGAATCATTCAGGTTAGAAAGGACCTTTAGAGGTCTCTAGTCCAATCTCCTGCTCAAAACAGAGTAATTCAACACTGAATTCAGACCGTGTTGTTCAGGGCTTTAACCGTGGCTCCATTTTCTTGATAATCTCCATGTATGTATTCAAAGACTGCAACTAAGTTCCCCTGAAGCTGTTATTCTCCAGACTAAAAAAGACCATCCCTGTCAACCTATGCCCACAGGGCAACTGATCCAGTCCCCACGCACCCTGGTGGCCCTCTGATGAACTTGCTCCTGCTTCCCTATTCTGAATGGACCCTGCCTCACAAACTTCATTGCCAAATTGGGACCAACAAGTTCTTTTAATGCACCCAGCACAAGTTGTTTTCTATCCCACAGCTTCTTTTTCCTCTTTTCACTTTCCCTGTTCAGATATTTAGTATGTAATATTATTTCCAGCTCAGCCCTCAGAAGGAGACAGAGAAGACTCAAGTTGGTTGCCTAAGTGCAGTCATAGTGCCATTTTGAATGCCACAGGGTATCTTTGCTTCAACTCCAGCTGCTCTTCCAGAAGGGCGCTGGTGACCTGTAGGTCCTACGTCATATCACTCAGGCAACATGGATGCCACGGATACCCTGCAGTGTCTCAGGCAGAACTAGAAGCCTTTATTTAGACAACTAAATTGGGGCCCCAGAGATCCAATCAGTCTTTAAGCTTTCTGTTCTTTGTCCTGTGAGACCACTGAACTGATGGATGCTGCTGAAATAAACTGAACTAAATCTCCCTTGAGGTGGGATTAAGTAAAACTGGCTTCTTCCTGGTGAGTTATGGACTTGTTTTCTCATAGCTTGCCAGGCCACCTCCAAGAAGGTATGATCCTTTTGTATAAAGCTTTTGCAGTTAGAAACTCCTCATATTGACTCATTCAATTTTTTTTTTTTTTAAAGTCAGCGCTCTCCATTTCTTTATCACCAACTCTTTCAAGGAACAGAAGGATGATTTTTCAAATTAAAGGACATTCTCTGAGTCTCTCTGTCTGGATATTAGGTTTTAGGTGTTCATAAGGCAAGAATTAGTAGGAAAGATGCTGGGCCTTGAAGCTCTGAGGTGGAATAATGTTCCTAGTGCCTTTAAACTACGATAGAAGAAATGGATCTGCCTGTTTGATGCAGAGAAGAAAAACAAACCAGAAAGCCGGCATGATAATTTGTTGTGCAAAAGGGGGAAAGTAGTCTTCAGAGGCAGTCCTTTGTGAAGGTATATAGAGCCAATTCGACATCTGTCCACCCCTGCAAACCACCACAACACCAAGACTGACTGATTGCACTCTACAGATCACTGCAAGATACAGCAGATCATTTTGAATAAGTAACGGAGACAGAAAAGAACTAAGCAGCATTTTGACTGAGAGTTTCAAGGGCAGCTGAAGGAGTGGGACGTGTGATATGAAAGATTCTTTCCATATATATTAAAAGTGAAATGAGGTGTCAGAGAAATATCAGGATTTCTGGTAGCTTCTCCAAATCAAGCTATAGCTTTGATCTGTGCAAGGCTGATCCCTCTCTAACGCTTTTAACAGTCTTTCTCTATTAAGATATTTCAGCAAGCTAGCTATCAGACATTTCTTCCCAGAAAAGTTATTTTTGTATTCAATCCATGATGTCAGGTGACTGAGCAGAATGCTTAAGGGAATTGATTACTACTTGTTAACTCCATGGATTGTTTTCCCTCTGTCATTCATTCTTGCAATAGACAGACAGACAGAAACTCTATTTATTTTTTAATCCATATAGGTATTCTAGCAATGTCTCATACACTCTTATTGTCTCTACAAGTTACACTTACTAGGCAGATCAGGTGTCATACAGACAGACGACTACATATTTAATATCCTCTGTTTTTCTTTGATAGCTATGCATAATTTGCAATGGAAAAATATACAGACTTAAAGGAAATTAAAAATGGGGAAAAAGAAATAATTTCTAGGTTTAGTCACACAGCAACTTTAAAAATTTACTTTCTAGTGTAGATTTACATTAAAAGAAGTCATAGCCCCTTTGGGGCTCCAGTAATTTCCAAATAACACTGGCTAAACTCTAGTTCAAGGTTCCTTTTCAAGCTTATCCTCTTTCAGACCTCTTTTCTCTGTTGAACACTATTTTCTATCCCTAAGGCTGAATTATGCTTTGGGCTGGGTCCAGGGAGCCAAAGCTCCTCCAGAAGGTTATCAATAATTGACCTGTGGCTCCTCCTCCTTTGTCTGATAACACAAACCCACTAGCAATGACTGCAGCAAGGTACAGCCTAGAAATCAAGCCTTCCAGCAGGTGATGGGAAAAGAAAAGTCAGCTCAGGGCTACAGGAACCATAATGCATAAATTTCTGTGTGACAACGACATGACACCCTACTTTGCATTGTGATAAAAAATGAATAGTGCTAAAGTCTCCTAGCATAGGTAACCTGTAGTAGAATAAGGACATATGTATAGATGTGTATGTTTATGTGTATATATATGTCTGTGTGTATACACATATGTATAAGTTATTTATACAATTTTTATATACATCATTTATATTTATATAATAATAATAAAGAGAAATCCTCCTCACTTTCTTCTCTATAATCCAATTTGGCTCAGAGGGGAATCACTGATGAGAACGTGTCTTGAAATCAGACATTCAAAATACGTTTGTTCTCTTGGGATGGGAGTTGACACTTCCGTGGTTAGGATACTTTGGGAAAGCTCTAATCTCCACAGTAAGACAGGAGCTCTGTGTGTCTGGGACTGCTCATTAAAACAAAATAGCTTTTTAAAAACCTGTTTTTCAAAATAAATTTCCCTTTAACTCCCTGATGCCAGCAGATTTCTCCCTTGCGATAAGTCCGCTAGCAGCTCAAAAAGAATAAATAAATAAGCATGAAAATGCCTGTCTGCTAAGGAGAGCCCCAGAAGCAGGGCTTGAGCACCTCCGCTGCTTGATTTCTGTGGGCAGATACCAGCTCCTGCACAATGCTAACCTGAATGTCTGGCTTCAATACCTGAACTTTCAGAATCTTCATAATCAGCGCTTGAGCCCTGAAGGGGCTGTGAGGACTTAAAATCAAGGATTTGGGAGAGCTGCAATTGTGCAGGGTGTGGAGTAGCCTCCTGTTTATCTTGCCTCATCAATGCGTGCTGGAGCATTAAGCTGCTGCTGCTCCCACCGGATTGACGGCACACCCATGTGACACTTCTTCAGAGTCCACTTGTGTTAATCAAGATAAATATTCTTTTGCAAGATGCAGCTGGTGCTCAAGGAGGCCTGGAAGAGACATTATCTGATTTAAGGAGGCTGATTTCTGATGGTTTTGTTTCACATTACCGGGGACTGGGGGTGCAGCTTTTGGTTCTGTGTCAGTATCTATAATTATGGCAGCGATCTGATGCTCCTTCTCTCAGCAAACTTGTTTTCTAACCTGTGTGCTTGTGTAGTGGTGCTCACAACTGCAGCTTTGTGGGTTAAACTCATTGTGCGCTCTGAGCTTTTTGCACCGAAGAGCAAGTTGTGCCCAGGGAAAGCCTCATTGAATGCAATTGCTCCTTTCTTTAAAAAAACTATCACTTATGCATGACCTGATCCTTATTTGAGTTAAAAAGATACATCAGGGAAAGTGTCCTGTTAGTGCTGTGCTCTTACTTCTTGAGTCGCAATATTTCAGCTCATGGCAAATAACTTAAAGCAGTTTAAGATTTTCCCAGCCAGTGCCTGCCTGTCTCGTGACTTCTGGCCCCCAAATCTTCTTTTCCTAAGCTTCCTGAACCAACATGAATATGGTTCATATTCTTTTGGAAAGAGGAATCTGTTTCAGACTTCTTTCTTCTTATCCCTGTTTCTTCTTATAATCAGTACTAAGCCTTTACATTGCAACTATCACTGCGCTTTCTTTTGTGAATCACCTTTCAACTAAATGTGTTGAAAATCTAGATCATAAAAATTACCATCTGAAATTCCTAAATAATGGGGAGAAATAAATTGATGAGAATAGCAGGAGAAGCAAGAAAATCTTTTTTTTTTTCTTCTCTAATCTAATCGAGAATAGAAAACACAAGAAGTAAGGAGAAAAAAAATATTCCCAAATATTGTGAAACATTTTCTGTTATTTTTTGAAATATGAGTAACTTCCCATTGTTCTTCTCCCTTCCCTGACAAACCAAAAAATCCAACAAACATTAAAAAAAAATAAAATCAGTACTTCAGCTAAGCAGCAGCTGAAGAAGAGGTGATTGAAAAAATCCTTTCCTCCAGTGCTAAAGTCTGTGTAAGCCGTGGCTATATCAAAGGTTAAGTAACTGTCTTCCTATATGTGAAGTCAGCTGTGCAATGGTCCATAGGATGAGTAAGAGCCCACCCGATCCTTTTCATGATTGTAATTGAGAAGTTGTTTCCCCATTTGATTGTTTTATTTTAAATTATGTGAAGTTGCCGCTTATTCTTTACTAGTACATGAGCAAGGGAAATTCAACAGATGGAGTCACACCAAGCAAGACCATCTTAGTTGAAACTACTTTAGCATTTGGCAGACACAGATACATTTTGGGGCACTGATGTTTTAGTCGTTGTTGTTATCGTTTTCTTAAAGTTTCTTTGTAGATTGAATTACTGTCTTAATATTCACACAGCTTCCATAGTAATCTACCAGTGCTGATGAAGAGCAATTTTTCTTGCTCAGAGCCTGTATCTAGTCCATTCTGAAAATAGAAAGAGAGATCTAGGTGATCAAGTGAGAGTTATTTTATGGGAGAAAATTTGCTTCACCGTATTTCGGAATGTTTAATTTTGCATGCTCTAGCTCTTGATGCAAGAGTTAGTCAGATGATGTCTTGGCCATTCCTGTGTCCTTGTACTGGGTCTGCCTGGCATAGCAGCTGGTGCAGAGCTTTGTTTTACACTTGCGACCAACACAATGCTGAAAACACACCCATGTTTCAGCTATTGCTGAACACTGCACAGCATTAAGGCCTTTTCTTTTTCTCACTTCGTCCCCCAGTGAACTGACTGTGCACAAGAGCTTGAGGGGGGACACAACCAGGCAGATGACCTGAACTAGTTAAAGAGAAATTCCCTGCCATCTGACATCCTGCTCAGCAGTAAAAAGAGAGAGAAGGGGGTTTAGGGAGGTTAGCTGTCTTTTTGCTCAGGAACTGACTGGGATTTGGCTTACCTGTGGAAGGCTGTGAGTAACTGTCTTTGAATCTTACATCCTTTGTGAATCCACACTTGGCTTGATGCCATGAATGGGACACGGTCCAAACCCTGTTTTTTGTCTTCATTTGAGGTCTATTTGATTTGTCAGTGCTCAGTTTGCTTTTGAGATAGATTTTTACTGGTACAGTTATTAATGTCATTGAGGACAGTTCCCCATGCACACCGTTCCACAGAGCAAGAGAGAAACATGAGGAAAAGTGAATGTCTTGGAGCTTGGGACCTAGCGTATCAGGAGCAGTGGAAGGCAAAGGATAAGAATTAAAAAAAATAAGATCTTATATACTAAAAGAAAGAAAAGATTTTGAAATTATCATCATCCATCGGTGCCATCAGATGGAAGAAAGATGTTATCTTCTCATAACTACAAACGAGTCTGTTGGTCTCCAGACTCCAACAAAGGAGTAATAAACAGTACTGACTCACTCTGAATTCTTGAAATTATAGCTGAAATGAGTACCATGAGAGTTAACAAGGCTGTTCTTATTCTTCTAGGTAACTTTGAGGGACACAATGGTGGTGAATGAACCACTCACCATGCCCATCTGTCATACATTCAGGAACAGTTGAAGCTCAGTAACAAGCAGGATTCAAATTCAAATAATATTGTTCAGTGTCCTTACTCTACTGACATTCATACAGACTGACAGAGTAAACAAGATCTGCTATCAATCCATTAGTAAATTCTCTGCGTTGATTTTTTTTTTTTTAAACTTCCATCATGCCAAACTCATAAATATAAATATGTATGTGTGTTAGCTAAATTTATGTATGGCAGGAAGTCCCTTCATCAGAGTAGTCTCTGATTTGGGGTACAGCTGCTAGCCCACTCCCAAAGAAGGTCCAAGCTCCCTCATATTTAGGAGACAAGGCTGCAACTATGCTTAGGGAGAGCACAGGAAATGTTCCTTGGCACTGAAATATGGTCACGAGTAGTGGTAGAGCACCCTTTCGCATAGTTTGACTTGCTTCAACTAGCAGTGTCCCAATCAATTCCCAACCAGCACTCAGGACTTAGCACCGTCCAGAGACTATTCCCAATAAACACTTTGGATGAAAGCGCACGATTGTAGAGAATAATAGTGTTTAACAAGACAGACGCAGGTTGTTCCATGCCAGTTGGTGTTGTTGCCAGAGAAGAGTATCAATCAAGACTGTTTAATTTACCAAAGTCCTTTAAAGTCATTCCAGTGTTTTCAGAGGGTACGGAGACAAGCTGTGAATGAAGCAAAACACTGCAGGCTCTGTAGTATGAATATTGGCACCCATGTAGACTGAGTGAAACGCTTTCTTAGTACTCTCTGTAGTGTCTTAAACAATTTCTCTTAAGTGACTTGAGTTCAGGTAAGTGAAGTCATTATATTACCTTATCTTCTGTGGATTTGTTATTGTTTTTGTTTGTTTGTTTTGCTTTGTTTTTTATAAACAGCTA
Organism: Chroicocephalus ridibundus; assembly: GCF_963924245.1. Taxonomy (NCBI): domain Eukaryota; kingdom Metazoa; phylum Chordata; class Aves; order Charadriiformes; family Laridae; genus Chroicocephalus; species Chroicocephalus ridibundus. Next base: position 162,899,085 of record NC_086285.1, read on the forward strand.
AGGAAAACACTTTGTGACATATTCCACATTATTCCACTGAAGCTGGCCCTGATTTCACTAGGAGCACAGTTAGAGCATAGTACTGAATCGTTATGAATTTCTCATTTTGGTACCTTCGTGGCATCTTGTTTGAAACAATCTCTGCTGTTCTCTGATTAGTTTCCTCTGCTATATTTCCAGTTGAAGGAGGTAACTTTGAATCAAATGAGCCTTGTAAAGGAAGAGATAAACAAGTTAACACACTTCTGTCAACGTGAATGGACATGAACTGCAGTTGCCCCTATCTTTATTACTTTTTATATCTAAATGACGTTATACAGCATATTGTGTCTTTCAATTTTTGCCACATATTCTGTTTCACAAAGTTTAATGGAAAATGACGATATTTCAGCAGAGGAGAAAAAAACCCCAAACCATAGTGTTACGTTTAATCAGCCTGGCATGTATATTTTTCTATTCTGTTAAATAAGTGATAGTGTTTTTCTCTAGGATGGTGAATACATTGCATATTTATTTTAGTTGAATTTATGTTAGCATAGAAGGAAAAGTAACCATATATTTGAGCAAGGTTATGACAGTGGTTACTGTGAAAGCAGGTTTCTTTATCCAAAGTAATCTAAATTGGAGCAAGGCTGTAAGTCAAATAACAAAGAATAGCTGTGATATACTTAATTTCTTTTCTCATTAAAGAATGATACGGTGTCCTTAAGAGACAGTAATTTTCTCAGTATCTCAGGAGATCAGATTAATATGGAACTAGTAGTAAAGTGCTTAAATGGACTCAATCAAGACCATGTGAAACCCATCATAGGATTATTAGTAAGATAGAAGGAGAAATTACAAAACTCTATTAGTGTAGAGATCTGTCTTCTTATACACCATGGAAAAAAAGGGAGGAGAGATAAAGTGAGCTTTTCTTTCTCCTTGTCAAATCTTCACCAGCTTCCTGAAAGACCTTGGAATGAGGAATTATTTGGGTTTGTTTTTTTTTTTTTTAATTTACTTTTTTAAATAACCTCTGGACAGTAAGTTTCTGTTTATTCTCCTGACTAAAATATAAGGAAGTCATATAACCTTTCTGTACAGAAGATTCTCTGCTTGTTAAACACAACTAATGAAGTTTGCCTGTCACTCAGGAAGAGTGCCATGAAGACATAAGTAAGATGTAAATGGTATATAGGCCTCACACCAGCTGTCTGACCGCACATAAATTTGGCCTTGATGTTTGTAAAGCAGTGAGTCTGGATGGAGGGCAGGATGCCAGGTACAGTTATGTTTAACACTTCAATTAGCATATAGGATTTTGGCTTCTTCACAGAAGGAAGAAGTCTGCTATTGTAAGAAGGCCACATGTTCTTATACTTACTTTGCACAGCAGATTTGTACATTGTTATAGCAACATTATTAACTATTTTATTGATGGTTATATTCGAAGAAACATAAATCTCTGGAGATATTCAAAACCTGCCTGCACGCATTCCTGTGCAACCTGCTCTGGGTGACCCTGCTTTGGCAGGGGGTTGGACTAGATGATCTCCAGAGGTCCCTTCCAACCCCTGTCATTCTGTGATTCTGTGATAAATACTCACATTTTTATGTCCATAACTGCAGAAGGGAGCTACCAGTTTCCAGAATTTTTTTTTTTCCATCCACATTCTTGCCACTCTATAATGAACTTAAGGCCATTTTCCTTCCATCCCAAATTGCTTTTGTGTCTCTTTTTGTCCTTGGTTCTAGTATAAACCAGGGACAACGCCACAGTAGTGTAAAATCATAATCAAATCTAAAAAAGACTTGAAAGCCATTCCAGAAAGCAAGACTGGGATGAGTAAGTTCTCATCAGCCACCTACTTGTGAGCAGAGACATAGACGATAGCTTTTCTACAAAATGCCATCCTCTCCAGTTTCACAAATGTATAAAAGTTGTCACTAAACAAATTCCATTTGTTCTCCTCTGTGCCCTTTAATTACTCAGTACTTTCCCATTAACTTAATTATTTAAGTGCTTTTCACTCCCATGCTACTGCATGTACAGATGCTATGTGTATAATACATTAAACCTGCATAATTGACTTACATTTAAGTGTCACCAGTTGTGTAATGTTCTGTGTTTGTTTTGTATTCATGACACCGTGAAGAAATGAAATGCTTTGTGTTAGTAAACAGAGCTCCGTTTATTGCTGCTCAGAGCTGGAGCAATTTGGGAAAAAGAACACCACTGCTATTAAAAAACATGGACTTGAGGAAACAGAAGCCGTGATAACCACTTGATCATCTGCATCGGCATCATCTCAAACTGTAAATGTTTTTCTGCTAAAACCATGGGAAAACAGTAAGGGCATATTTTGAGTCTGACATTTTCCTGTATTTGAGAGTGTAGCCGCTTACTTAGCCAGGAAACCACATCTCCGAGGAAGCTCAACAGAAATTAAACATTAGTGGCTGCGTATTTCTTAATTACTTGAGGTCCTGAGTGGCCTGCTGAAAATCAAACCAACCAGAAATACTTAAAAGGCAAAAACCCCAAACCAGCAGCATCTGAATCACTTTCCTGAAATTTGTCATTACTTCCCATTTACCTTACCCAAGTGTTGTGATTAGGTGTAAAGTCTCCAAAGAAATCCAGAATCAATTGTAAGGCCTTCTGGTAGCTGAGATCCCAAGTATCAACCACGGTTTGCAAATACCTTCACAATATTTCTCAACGAAAGCAATGTAGTGAGTTTTTCTCCTTAAGTTTGAAGTCACTGATATTTCTGGCAGACCCAAATGAGTGAGGGGAAATTTTCTTCTGAGGCAGGTCATCTCCGTGCGTTTCCCCTGGGTAAATGTGCCCATTGATCGGTAAAGGTTGTATAACTCAGGTATAGCAATAACCTTCCTCTCCCACAGCCCAGTGAGTCACCAGATTCCTTTCACAATGAGATGCTTATGGTCATATAGGAACTAGCCCAGTAGGAACTGAAGAAAACCACCGGTATCCTCAGAAGTAAAAAGAACATTGATCAAAATACTGTGTTTAGTACATTTTTGTTTCCACTCTATATCTGCAAATTGAATACTAAGTGGAATTAGATCTATACGGCAAAACATACCTCTACAGTCTAAATGTCTATAGCTGAGCTAGTTGCCTGGCATCCCTCCGCACTCGGTGAGCTACTTCAATAGAGTTAGCAAACCTCAGGGTATGAGTCATCTGAAGTAGATGCCTATGTTTGGTCAGAAAAAACGTACATAAAAGCTGTGGTCTACAGTTATTTATAAAGTACACTGCCAATCTTAGTCAACAACAAAACTGCAGACATCTAAACTGTAGATATTACGTGCTCTATTCTGTTAAGGCATTTATAGAATCATAGAATCTTCATGGTTGGAAGGGACCTTTGAGATCATCGAGTCCAACCATACACACACAAAAAACCCCCTACAATCTCTGCCGCTAGAGCATGCCCTGAAGTGCCAAAACTACACATTTCTTAAATACCTCTAGGGATGGTGACTCAACCACCTCCCTGGGCAGGCTGTTCCAGTGCCTCACCACTCTCAGTAAAGTAATTCTTCCTAATGTCTAATCTAAACCTCCCCTGCCACAACTTCAGACCATTTCCTCTGGTCCTGTCATTATTCACTTGGGAGAAGAGGCCAACACCCACCTCTCTCCAACCTCCTTTCAGGTAGTTGTAGAGGGCAATGAGGTCTCCCCGCAGCCTCCTCTTCTCCAAACTAAACATGCCCAGCTCCCTCAGCCTCTCCTCATATGACCTGGTCTCCAGACCCCTCACCAGCCTGGTAGCTCTCCTCTGGACACGTTCCAGCACTTCCATGTCCCTCTTGTACAGCGGGGCCCAGAACTGAACACAGCACTCGAGGTGAGGCCTCACCAGTGCCGAGTACAGAGGCACGATCACTTCCCTACTCCTGTTGGCCACGCTATTCCTGATGCAAGCCAGAATGCTGTTGGCCTTCTTGGCCACCTGGGCACACTGCTGGCTCATGTTAAGCTGGCCGTCCACCAGCACCCCCAGGTCCTTTTCTGCTGGGCAGCTTTCCAGCCACTCTTCCCCAAGCCTGTAGCGTTGCTTGGGGTTGTTGTGACCAAAATGCAGGACCCGGCACTTGGCCTTATTAAACCTCATAGAGTTGGCCTTGGCCCATCGATCCAGCCTGTCCAGGTCCCTCTGGAGAGCCTTCCGACCCTCAAGCAGATCAACACTCCCACCTAGTTTGGTGTCATCTGCAAACTTACTGAGGGTGCACTCAATCCCCTCGTCCAGATCATTGATAAAGATATTAAACAAAACTGGCCCCAAAACTGAGGCCTGAGGGACACCACTGGTGACTGGCCGCCAAGAGGATTTCACCCCATTAATCACAACTCTCTGGGCACGGCCATCCAGCCAGTTTTTTAACCAGTGAAGAGTACACTTGTCTATGCCATGGTTCGCCAGCATCATATGAGATGCTGTAGTTATCCCAGTTGTCTTCTACAATATCTTAGCTTTCCTAAAAGACTTGTGTCTTATCTGCGAGCTCCATGCAGATAACTCTGATACTTCAAAGGGTCAAAATCAGTACAAGAGATATATGCTTAGGAAATGGAATCAAACTTTTAATCACTAATTGAACCTCACTCATGAAAATTTGAGTCTGAATTTGAATAAACATTAGTGAATATTTTTGTGCAAAGAAACAAAAGAAAAAATAGTAAAAAAAAAACCTTGTTGCATTTAACACTAGTTAAAACAAAATAGAAAAATAACCAGTCTTAGAACATTTTAAAAATGTAAATTAAAGTTGAATAACAAATTAAACCTTTAAGGAGTTAGCTTTTGTGTATTTTTGTTCTGCATTTCTCCAGGAATAAACACAAGGGAAGGAGTGTGAGTGTTTGCTTTTAATTTTTGGGTATGGCTGGTGAGCAATTATGCTCTTGACTGTTGTTATGAGTCTCAACTGCTCATCTCACTTAACTTCAGCCATCTGGGGCTGCACATATATTGGTAAATAAACCAGGACCAGGGTGTAGGCTCAGGCTCTTGACTGTGTTTATCCTGAAATGATCATCGTGTGCCAGCTAACACTTTCTTGAATGATGCCCAGTTGGTTCAGAGGGTAGCGTGCTCCAGAGACAAGTCCCAACAGACGATTCGGACAATAATGCACCAGGTTTGGCTCTTTACACCCTACACAGCCATCTAACACTGTTCCGTCAGGATATGCACTCTCAAACATTACCATCTGCCATGTCCAAGGGTCTGTAACACACACTTGCAGCTTTGTAGTGTGAAAACACCGCTGTGAGAGGTTGCTATACAGACATCACATTATTTATGATATTTTGAACTGGAAAAAAAAAGAAAACTACACACACAAAATTATGTTTATGACTCCAAAGAGGCAAACAGGGGGTACAGAGAAAACACAGTGCCAAATTCTGTGCGGTATAGAGATGGTTTGTCAGTGTAAGTTTTCCTCAGAGCCAGAGAACAATCCCTATTTAGCAGCATATATAGAACAAGGAAGTTACTTACCCGGTCACTTCAGTAATCCTCTAATGAACGAGAAAAGCAGAAATATATCCCACCCACATCAGAAGTATATCTCAACAAGGGAATCTATATTTCTCTAGACCTGTCTCTTCAACTGACTGTAGTTCTCTCCAAACAGACATTGAATTTTCGGATGGATAAAGTTAGCAGAGATAAGTCCTCTAGGCATGAGCAGTCTCATAAAGTTATTAGATGGTTTCTAGATTTCATTCTTATAATGAAAGCTTTTCCTCCCCGCCCCCCTCCCCCCCCATCTGTAGGTTCCTATCTTTCTCTGAATGAGTTACCTTTCATTTGGCATCATTACATCAGATTACCCTCTAAGCCAAAAGTCATCAGAAGTCACGTTTGTCATATAAAACCCAAGCATACACCATTCCTGTCTTGAGTGTAATAAGATGTTAACATACCTGTCCTCTGTGTGATGAACCACCCTCGAGGCAGATTTTTCTATCAATTACCTGCATTTAAGAAAGTTTGACATTTTAAAGAATTAGCAATGCAAAATTAAGCATGCAAATCAGTAGTTTGCACAGGATTTGTAGTAAATTAAATGGAGCTTGTTTCTCCAGATGCAATTCAGTCACTGATGAACGCAAAACCTCTTTAAAGAGTTGAAGGGCAATGCAACTGCTTCATAAGCCTGGCTTACACATGGCTTACTTTCATTCCAGACTGTGCCCCTTCTGCCCCACAAGGGCAAGATTTCTTCTTTATTGTGTGATTTCATTGACTGACATATAATTACACCATGAGATAATTTAACCCTTTCTTTTTCATTAGTTGTCTCATGTGCCTTAGCTTCCAAACCGTCACATGAGAACTACAGGACTCGGAGAAACTGAGCTGGGAGATAAGGAGATTCCAGTCATGTGAAAATATGGGAACAAGAGTCTGCATGGTGTAAATGAAACATCTTGTAAAATGAAATATCTTTTTTCTTTCCTTTGAGCCCACACGTGAGGATTGAAAGCATAACCATGTTATTGAAATCAGGGGAAGTATTCTTGTATCTAAGGTTTGACTTATGATAACAATTGAAAACATCACATTCTTCTTGCTGTGTGTATCAACTTCTGATTCAATGTCTCAGGCAGGTAAACCTGCTGCTGCCCATACACAAATATCTAGTGCAGATGAGATTGAAAAAATACTGAATGCATATATCTGATGGTAGATACTGTTTTTTATCAGCTGTGGAACAACAACAAAAAAAAATGACATAAGTGAATCATAAATGCTGAAAGACATTTGAAAGTCCGAAAAATTCAAATTAAGAACCATGTTGTGCAGCTGATTGAAACCAGAATAAATTGTGGGATGTGAAAGGAGCTATCCTGATATAGTCCAGCAACTGACTGGTGATGTTGCTTAACAGATTAAGAGTTCATCTGTTTTACATATCCTGCGTACCTTTTTGGTGCAGGCAGTGCTAACAAAAATAGCAAATGACAGTTTATTATGCCAGAGGAGAGGAAAGAAAACTGTTTTGTGAAGACAGCCAAGTCAATATGGAGTCCATCGTGTTTGGTTTTGATATTTTCTAGCATTTTTCCTAATCACCTGTCATGGCTCTTCTCGAAGACAGGACCCTGGTGTAAAAGGACCCCTTGCTGTACAATCTTACTGAGAGGGATTAGGAATCATAGAATTATAGAATAGTTTGGGTTGGAAGGGACACTAAGGGTCATCTAATCCACCCCCCCTGCAATCAGCAGGGACATCTTCAACTAGATCAGGTTGCTCAGAGCCCCGTCCAACCTGACCTGGAATGTTTCCAAGGATGGGGCATCTACCACCCCTCTGGCCAACCTGTGCCAGTGTTTCACCACCCTCATTGTAAAAAATTTCTTCCTTATGTCTACTCTAAATCTACCCTCTTTCAGTTTAAAGCCATTACCCTTGTCTTATTGCTACAGGTCCTGCTAAAAAGTCTGTCCCCATCTTTCTTATAAACCCCTTTTAAGTATTGGAGGGGGCTATAAGGTCTCCCTGGAGCCTTCTCTTCTCCAGACTGAATAACCCCAATAATTATTAGGCGAATGGGGGAGGTTTCAGGTCACCCTTCTTATGACATCAAAGGTTGACTAAACCTCTGCCATCTCTATGGGACTGAGAACAGAGCACTGCACATGGAATGCAATTCTGGAGGATGGAAAAAGAATGATTTTGTGTCCCATGTACTTTCTCTGATCTAAGAGTGTCCCAGCAGGATCTGTTACACAACCCTACAACCAATCTGTTACACCCCCTGTGGTGCAAAGAGATACTCAAACTATTCGTATAGCATAGCCATATCACCAGGGACCTATATCCCAGTTTCTCATCTATAGCGATTTCCTTTCCAGCTATTTGTGACTTCGATATCCATTTCTACTAAAAAATGTATTATACAATGTAGATATGTTCTGCATGGTTACCCTTTTCACACTTTGGTAATTACCCAGGGCCTTTACCAAGGACATTTCTAGTGGACTGTACCGTATTGCAGAGCTCTTTGCTGACTTAAGATGGTAGGACTTCGCATTAAAACTTGGGGCTCATTATTTTAGATATAGGGTCACTCAGTCCTAACACTGCTCTGAGACCTGACTCACAAATCTGTTTGGAAAGGGTGACTTCTTGTTTCATTTGTCGTGGTTTACTAGGTTTACATGGCAAGGTTTTGATAGTGGGGGGACTGCAAGGATGGCTTCTGTGAGAAGGGACCAAGAGCTGCCCCTATGTCAGACAGAGCCAGGTCCAGCTGGTTCCAAGATGGACCCGTCACTGGCCAAAGCTGCTGCATCAACAATGCCTGTTGTAACATATTTAATAAAAAGTAAAATACACTGTTTAGTGGCAGAGTGAGAAAGTGGCTTGGTGGGCACCTGTTGGCCAGCCAGGGCTAACCTACCAAACATGGTCACCATCAGGTCAAGTGTTTCCACACCTTTGGAGGGAGCATGACCATAGCCCTGACTTCTTAAGTTTCTTTGACAAGATCTATCCAGTTCATAATGTTAGTAGTTTTTCACAGGGGAGCTTGTGATATCCTTTATCTAAAAATATTTATAAGCGATGATCAACAAGATGACTTTACTGTCTTACGCATCTTGTAAAAGGTTTTACACTAATTAGTTCTTCGAACTAACTATAGTGATGGTTGTGGGACTCTTTTCCATCTGAAACTATTACCATCGGTGGGAGCTAAATTGTAAATACTTAATCCCTACTATCTGGGTCAAGATTTCATTTTTTGAGGTGGAGCATTTAAGGAATGAAAGGGTTCAAATTTTAGCCTCTTATTTTGTTGTGGAACAGAAAAAAAAAACACAAACCAATAAATTATGTTCCACTATTTACATAGTTTATACAAATGCAACATCCATCCCACAGCTTACTGCTGTGAAAGACTGGAACTTTAAAATAATTGTCTCAAAGCTTGCTTAAGCTTCTGCAAATTGACGGCAGGCTTGCAGGCCACTAAGAAGCTTTCTTGTATCTATTTAGCACCTTCTGCAGACCGTCCTCTTGCTTGGCAGTCACCACCCAAGATTGCCATCAGCTGAAAAGGGTGTGTTGCTCCCCCAGCTGGAGAGGGTGTAGGCCTCTGGCTATCAGAGTGGCCAGACCCTGCCCAGCACAGAGCACATCGGAGCCTGTGTTGTTAACTCCAAAACTGCTGAAGCACGATGACTGTGCCAAGCACTGCCCAGACAGCAAGGGGGCAGGAAAAGCTTATACGGCAACTGTGTAAAATGACAATTAGCTGGGCAAAGGCCACCGTCACGCTGATTGGTCAAGCCACAGACCAACCTGTGCTACCTGGACTATAACTGGCCCGGTGACCCACCACAGTTTGGGAATTGGGACTGAGACCCCCACCACCATCAACCATGGATCAACGGGATGCTGATGAACTTCCAGAGGACTACCGAGACGTCGTTGGGCCTGTGGTGGTGACTATACTCTTGCTACGCTGCGTAATACTGCTTCTTTTTTCTGCCTTTCCTCTACTTAAGCCCTTACCTTATCGCTTGTCTTAGTGACTTTTGCTGGGGAATAACAATAAACATGCAGTGAGCGGCATCTGACTTCGTTTGCACCTTAATTTCACACTTGGAATCATTGCGAACCTCTCCCGGGCCCAACATAGTCGGACCGGGACATAACAACCGCCACAAATCTTCTCAGTGTGAATTTTTTCATTAGATCATTTGAACATGTAATACAGAGAGAACAGAAATATTTAAACACACTATATACATCCATGGGCAGATGTATGTGTATTTACACAGACAGCAAGGTAAGGGTGTGAATCAATTGCTTCTCCATAAAGGTTTTGATTCTCTTTCATCATATGCTCAAATATTTACCTATTTCTGGGGAAAATCACTGGCCAATTAATGAGATCTTAACATCATTGCTTAACGATCTTGCTTAGCAGCAAAGTTAAAATTCAAATTCAAATGTATCACCTTAAGCAACTGCTCAGAGTTTGGAGAAAAAAAGACTCTTAAACTGTTTTAAATGAAAATATTTTAATATAATTTAATATAAATATTCTGATGTAAGTATCAGATTAGTTATAAAAAGTTATACCTGTCATATATGTGAAATTTGGACTTGTTTTCCCTTCAGCTATAAGTAGCTTTCTTTCCTGCCAACAAGTCTCCAAGTTTGAGCTAAGCTATGCTGCTATGCCTTGTGTTCATGCAGCAGTTGCCCTGGGGAAAAAAACGACAATTTAATACAAAAACACAGTCAGGGATACATGGGTGGCAATGACAATGGCAGAACCATGTCTCAAAACAGGAGTCAGACTTTGAATACCAGATTGCTGATAGTTCTCTAAAAATATCGCTGAAATATTCAGCTGAATATATGAATGTATTCGTATTTGTGATTGCTTTATAATAAACTTGTCGCATGTGTTTTTATATCCCTAGGTCATTTTAATGCTTTTGCAGCTCTTTGCGACTGTATGCAGTGACAAGGTGGAATGTGCTTGCTCTCTGGTTTCTGAGATGTTGAGAGATCTGTTTAAATTCATCAGAGTATCGTATTCTCTTCTGAACTTCATATCCAAACTTACATACGATTGTAAAGATTTCTCCCATGAAAATTGGGACTGAAAAACAGGTTAAAATTCAATTTTCCCCAAGGAAGTTTGTTTTCCTAGAAATTACATTTTGAAATACCACAACAGTGGAATACTGAACTAGTGATTTATTGGACATGTTCATTTTTCTGATTTTCTTATTTTTATTTTAGAATACTTTAACTATACATTTAGTTGTGCCTGCTGTATCCTGGAGTCCAATATGCTGTATGTTTTGTCTATTTTTATTTTTTTTAAATAGAGGCATGTAGAAGCATGAGAGAGTGACATGTTTTTCCTGTGCTGGAAACAGGATCAAAAGCGTGGGAAAAAATGAAACAAATTTAAAAGAACAGCCAGCAGAAAAAATCACATGACAAATCATGCATAAGTAGCCTTGCCATAGAACCTTCTGGGGGTGCAGTGTGTTTGTGTGTGAGGTGTTAATGATGATTCAGAAGCCCTGAAGAAGACAACTATATCATAAGAGAAAAGCAAAACTATGTGGAGGTGTATATGCAGATATGGTATCTTAATGACCCATGGAGTAAATCTTTCCCACATGGAAGCCAGAATCTTCTGCCTAGATCACAGCTGAACTATCACAGTTGAAGAAAAATGCTAGCTGGCTGGACAAAGAATGAATAAGAACAACAAGAGTGATTAGAAATTCACGAATTCCATTTTAAGCAAAGAATTAAGTAGGTCAAAGTAAATGGGAGGAATCTTCAATGAATAAAATCATCACTGAGAAATAGAGAAGGAACTACTCAGTTCCTATATCTACCACAGATAGGAGAAGAAACAATGGCTAAAAATACAGGAGGAGACGTTAATGTTGGACATTAAGCAAGATATTCTATCAGTGGGAACACAGGAGAGTATTGCCTATAATGGTTGCAAGCTTTTTCTGTGGTTAGAATTTTTTAATTAAAGTTGAACGAATTTGTGTCCAGAATACTGTAGGGACAGTAGTTCTCTCCTTAGTTAGGCAGGTGGACAAAAATCTACTTATTTTCTATGATTTCCTAATGAGTTTAAGTACCACTTTGAAGAGTCAGCTGTTTGCTGTGCACTATCTAGAGGCGATAAAATGCTTAATATTAGTCCAGTACAATAATATGCTGAACCTGACTAAATAGATTTCATTAAGTTCAGCAATTTTCAGCAGCACAAGAGACTGGCATAAAAATCTTTAAATATATCTGTTCAATGACCTCTTAATCACTTGTAAAGTCTAAGGTGCTTAAGAGGTTGCACTACATGTTTGTTCAAGAGACTGAAATTCAATTTATCCTTGTAGTACTGGCCAACAGAAAAAAAATCCAGGAAAATAAATAAAACTGTTCCTCGAAAATTTATCTACGTACACTTTATTTTATAGCTCTTTATGGCTTCACTGGAACATGTTTTGCTTCCCCAGTAAATTGTACTGAAGGAATAGTAAGATAGAGATACAAATAAGTACTGAATTGCTAGAACTTATATTCAAGGGAAGAAGAGTAACTAAATCATCTCCATAAATAAAGAAAATGTGCTTAAAATAGTTATTAAATGCTTTTGTAGAAAATTAAAAAATAACATTACCTAACAATACTAAAGTAGAAAGGTTCCATTTAATATTGAGATCAAAAATGATCAGTAATGCATTTGCATTTTGTCAGTTATCTATGAAAACATATGTAAGGAAAATAGTTTCTATGACTTCTAGGTATCTTTTAAACATTCAATTAAAATGTTTTAGATGACTCTAACAGAACAGAGACCTAAAAGAAACCTCTTGGATCCCCAAAACCAGTCTCAATGATATCAACACAAACCATAATATCTAATCCTTTCACAAAATTGATAATTGCCCATTTTAAGATTCAAGAGAGCCTTTTATTCTCGCCTGTCCTGCTGGAAAGCTCTTCAGGACCTCACAACTGTGATAGTTAGAAATTTTCTAATTTCCATTCCAAATTTATCCATGACAAATAATAAAGAATCATCTCACATTTTATTGGTGAGATAATAAATGTCATTTCTCTGTAACAGGATGAAAGTCAGCAGAACAGATTGTGAATCCCTTAAGAAAAGAGTGCAAAAAAACCCGCTCAAACAAGATACAAACGAAATTTACCATCAACATATAAAAAAATATTGTTCTTTTTAACAATATTCTCCATATTTTTTCTCAAAGCCTGATTTTGAACAGCTTAGCTTTTACAAGATGAAATGTTTAACCTGTGTAGAGAGGATGTTGTTTTTAACTCTTTCTAACAAGTCAACATATATTCTTTACAGGAAGAAATTAAAATATTTGTAACCTGCTCCCAACAAGTAACTTATCTGGTTATTTACTTCAAATATTTGGATCAGGTCTTGTCTGTTCCAATAAATTACACATCACGTTGCTCAGAAGTTGCCTACAGCTATGAAACTAAAAGTGCATGTAAGAAGAAAATTAAATTCAGAATGAAAATGTATCTACAGCAAGAGGTAGTCAGTTTTAAACCCCTGTTTCCAAAAGGGTTGCGCTGGTTTATACCAGTTAAAACTTTGGCTCATTGTTTTTCTGCACACCTTCTTATCTTTCTGCATGATGTATTCATCACCCTAATCTTCAGGCAGCATATGGAAAATGAGGAGTGACAGTTCTATATATCCCTGGATGCATCTTGTCCACCTCATAATGAACTGTCTCTTCAGAAGGAATTCATGCTACTGATCATTTTCCATAAGGAAATTTGCAGGAACATTCATACTGTTTCATTATTTGGACGCTTTTTGAACCTCTTCTGGTATTATTCATCATAGCTTTAGGATTTCATCTCAGAGCCGCTTACTCATGTGGTCAAAGCATGGAGTCAAGACACAGGAGACACAGATTTATACCTCACTATGTATCAGCTGTTATAGTTGTAAATGATGTAAAGGATATTTTTCTTTCATTGCCTACAAATTTCTGTCATTATTACTTTGAAAAGGGTGAATTTTGCCATATTTAATAAATGTTTTTTTCCATTGTGTTTCTCCAAAAAAAAAAACCAAACCACAAAAGCAATTACAGTAATGGAAAAGCAAAACATTTAGGTCCTATATTAGACAGGAGAGATTTGAGTCTTTAGTTTTAGATTCTCCATTGATGCTGCATAAGGCAACAGTGTTGTAACAGGTGCTTTCCATATTAATTCCTACTTCTGTTGAGAGCAGCAGCTGCCAGATGAAACCTTATTCAGGTGGCTGAATTTGTAAAACAGTCAGGTAATGAACTACGTCTTCTCTTCATGGTGATTTTAAAACTTTGTGACCTTGAATATTCCCAGCATACTTGGTCTCTGTGCCAAATTCTTATACCTTTTCTTGTGTTGTTCAGCTTCTGACCTTTTGCATCCCTTTACTGATTTCAGGGAGATTCCCAGCAGCAATTATTATTTCTTAATTCAAACAATATTAAAATATAAAGTGTATTTTTGTTGTTGTTTGGTGGTTTTTTTTTCTTTTTTCTTCCTGTCAGGGTATACTATATGATCCCTTTTTTGATAGGAGGGGTTTTTTTAAGACAATTTTGTTATGCAAGTAATGGAGCACAGCCAACCTTTCCTGGTTTCAGGATTTGGTTTTTTGTTTGTTTGCTTGCTTGGGTGTTTTGTTTTGGTTTTTTGGGGTTTTTTTTTGTTTGTTTGTTTCATATGTCTCTTTTTAAGAATTCAGCAAAATTCGTGAGATCTAGATATTTTCCATCAAAATTAGTAACAAATTCTGTACAAATTCTGTAGCAGCAGCAGCAGGAATAAGCTCCATTTCAGTAACCTCAAGGAAACACTCTACTCTGACTCCAAAATTCACCTCAAAACTATTCACCAAAGAGATGCTGATGCAGGCACGCTGCCTTTTAAGAGCGAGCTCTGATTTAAAGCTGTGTCATCAGTGCTGAATGGCTGTCTGAGTGTACAGCAGCAGCTTGAATGAGAGACTGAGGATAGCCAAATTGGATACTGTACAATATATATTATTCAAATAGATGAAGGTGTGAGGCTAACATCTGCCTCACTCTTCTTCTGTGTGCCAAAACATTCATGCACTCAGCTTTCTGCTATTCCAGGAATCACTCAAGCGCTTATTATAAGTAGCTTCAATAAGCTGGAACTTCCTTTCTCAGGTACTCATCCAGCAGTCTGCTGCTGGCCTTGTACTGGAGGAAAAAAAACCCACCTCCAATAGGGAGAGTCTGGTTTTCCCAAATTTTTTGAGCCACAGAAGAATATGGTGTGGGGTAAGCAGAGGCAGTATAGCCTCTACTGAGATTTTTTATCATGGAATGGTTTATAAACTTGGATTTTTACATGCTATTTCCTTGGTGGGTTTTTCTTTCCCTCCAATTTTCAATTTTTTAACTGAGCATGAGAAATGGAAAGAATCTTTTCCTACTTTTCCACTTGAGGGCAACTAAAGAGCTGTGTTCAGTCAGGACTGCGTGATAAAATAAAACCAGATCCCCTCTCCTATTCACGCTCTCAGAGACTCCAGCCTTTCTCTAGTGGGGATGCAAGAGGCTGTTTCTCTCTGTTGAGAGCTGGCGGTAATCATGCCTTCTGTCAAGCGCTCTTCTGTGAGGCTCATGGAGATGAGACGATGCTTGGTCTTCTCCATAGGTCTTTCTTCCTTCTCTGCTAGGTACAGGAGCATCACTGATAATCCAATATCCAAATACTGGACTTTCCAGGACTGTGTGCTTGAGACAAGGTTTGTTGTATGTTATTTTTTAAACAGAAAAAAAAATCTATGAGGAAGGTTCAGTAGATGGAAGTGGAGCAAACAGGTTAAATGCTTTAGTCATGTTGATGCAGTGACACAGAGACAAAAGATGGTGCCAAGGCTGAAGTATGAGTGCTGACTGTTGGTACGATGTGTAAACCACCAGTATGTGTTCCTTTCCTTCTTTTTGGAAGGAAACCTACTTCATCTGGTCAGGACTGAATCCGGAATGATCTGTTTCTACCTTTTTTCCTGGACTCCTGTTCCCCATTTACTGTACAACATGAAGCAAAAAAGGAGGAACAGAAGGTAAAAGGAGGTCTGTGCACACCACCGGTGCGCACCAGTCCCCTGTATGAGATGTGTATTTTGGTTTTCTTCACAATGAAACCAAGGCAGAGAGGATTTGTGTGGATGTTGTGTTTAGAAGAAAAAAGGTGGCTGGAGTATGCACTGTGATCTGGGATTAGGGTGCTCACCTGGCCGTGGGGACTAGATACAGTCTAAGGATGGCAATTAATAATTACCACAAGTAAATTTATCAGTGTTATAAAATAACCGTGCAAAACAGTTGTGCCATGATGATGGTGTGGGGAGCTCTGCAGCCTCCTCCCACAGCACTCAGATAAAACATAAAAAAGCTTTCCTTGCATCTATTCTGCCATCTCAAGCACAGTTTTTATTCTGATGATAGAAATGAAGAATTGCTAGGAACCGCAGTTTCAAAAGGGCGAGTTAGTGTAACCAGCTCGCCAGTGAGCAGCACGAGTCTGGGTCCCTGATGCTGAACAGAATTGCATCAGCTGGACAAAGTCCAGATACTGACTGGCCCCTATTTTCATACAAGTCTATATATTAAGTCAAGAATGAACTGCTGTGACCCTCCATTTTCATCTTTGTGTAACACAGATGATATGAAATAGTAATTTCTCCACTGAGTCTATAAAAAAGGAAGCGTCTTGCTTCTAGCCCATGCTAGCTTCCAGCTCAGCCACCCACCCATTTATTTCACTTTGTAAATGTTCACTTTGTTGTATCCTGTTCATTGATGAACCATAGAGATCAGGCTCTGGAAGTATTTGCCTATAACTCAAGTTTCCTAAACATCAATGAAATTTCACAGTTATTTTTAAGCCTTTTGTGATTGGCCATTTTTTTTTTTTATACGTAGACATTAAATCAATTCCAGAATTATCTCACTACTATTTCTCTACTTCTACTTGATGTTTTTCAGTTAATGTATTCCAGATTCAAGTCAGTCCCCTTTGCTACAACAATTTGAAATCTTCATTCAGCTAGCTATTTCCATAATTTATAATTTATTTCTGACAGTTCATTCCAAGATCTTGTTCATCAACTTGCAAATTCACAAGTAGTCTGCAACATGGTGTATGGCTTCACACGTATGATCCATCTTGGTCTTACACATTTATCAAACATTGCATCAGTGACAATTTTTACCAGAAATAATAGGAGTCAGAGTTGGGTCCCCATACAACTTCACCATTATTAATTGCTCCCTGAAACCGCTATACCTTTTAAGCAGGTCCACCGCCCCGATCACATTTCAAAGCAGGTCATAAGTGCGACACCAGTTTTATGTGGCATTAACAGGTTCTTCAAAATATCATGGTGAAGGAGCACGCAACACCAGAGACAACCGGAGAGAAGATGCCAGCTGGGTTTGATTGAGTGCAACATCTTTGCTGCCATCTACCCTAGCAGCAATCACCCGGCAGCACATGGAAGAGAGCTGTAAGTATACTCTGGAAAGCATTTATAGTATTGACTTTAAACTGTATTAAGTTTAATCAAGAAGTAGGCATTTCCAAAATGCATTCATTTACAAGAATGTGGGCAGAGTCCTTCTGAGTTCCTTTCACTCTTAATTCCTTTTTTATCCACCATGAGGCATAATGTGGGCAGGAGAAATGAAGGAAATGTAATTCTTCCTCGGGAAATTTGAAACTTGTGTATTTCTTTAAAATGAGCACTGCCTTTGCACTTCGTTTGGCTTCTCGGAAATCAGTTTGTATGAAGCAGGAAAATGAATGATCAGGTTCTCCGTCCTGATATCTGTTTTATCTGCAGAACTCATTCTCCATATATTGGGTTTATTACAGGTGATGAGGGCAAATTTTATGAGAATTTCTTGTTCATACAATGACGGCAAATCACTGAAAAGTGAAATCCCCACTCCTTTTCCCCAGCTGTCTGCCATTCGTCAGCTAAGCCATCTCAGTATTTTCTGACATTTTCTGCTTTAATGTGATTAAACTTGTGATACATTGTCAGAGGGTTTAGCCAATGGCAGGATTACAAAATGCCAGACACATCACTGCTAGTTCCACTCAAGCTCTCCTTATATATGTTCCTTTTTGATACAAATTACTCGTGATCTGTGGCTGGCAAACCGGATCCCATCCATTCCAGCAACTCCTGTGAAAGCTGAGAGGTTAATAGTACATTTGGGATTTGACAGAAAAATCTAGCCAACAATCGAGCAAACTTTTCATTCAAAGTTTGTAGTGGTGAAAATAAGGAACACGTGTTCCCATGCTTAGTCTTTGGAACACACCTACAAAGTCCACTAATTAATTTAATGGTATAAACGCATGATGTCAATAAACATTTCCTGAGAAAATTGTTCCTGCCTTCTCCAAGTACGTTTTAAAACATAAGTATATATGTATATATACATGCATATAAATATATTTTTTTATATATATATGCAGATACATACAAACACTGTCCATTGAGATGGATTGGCTCATCACTTAGAACTGGAAAGTACCATTGTCTTCATCACTGAACAAAGGAAGGGACCCTTAGTGACCTATGTCCCAGACCCCTAGTGTCAAGTAGAAATTATTAGCTGGCTACTCCGGAGCTAATGATTATTTACTCCCTTTCTCCAATCCCTTCTTAAACTGAGGTGGGAAGCTGAGTGAAGTCCTACCTGGCCATCTCCATTAGGCTTACCAGGAGGCATCATGCCTGCTATGTTAGCTTTTCCATGGCATGCTCCCAAAGCAAACCTCACCCACGTCACCGATTGCTTTAAGGTTGTTTGGTTTTTATTTGGTTTTTTTTTTTTTTTTCTGAAGAACCATCTCACAGTGACAATGTGTATTTATTGAGAACTCAATTGCATTTACCCCTGAAACAGCTGGAAATGGGCACAGGTACCTTACTCTGATAGGTGTCCTGAGTGCCAACCCAACCGCATGTCCCTTTTTTTTTTTCTTTTTTTTTTTTTTTTTTTTTGCATCCCCCTGTTACCCCTCCTTTGTGTGTGTGCTGTGTCATCTTGTCCCATCCCTTTTCTCTCCATGCCACATCACTCCCCTGGTGAAATGTGTAGACCCAAACATCATGAAGTGGGACCTACCCAAGGAGGAAACAAAGCCATGAGCAGTGTAGGGCTGAAATGGTCAGACCCTGTATCCCTTGACCTGATACTATTTAACATGCCCAGCAAAAAGGAGGGTTGTGAGATGGTGGGAGCAGCCGGGCATGAAAGGTATTTGACCACAAGATTGGAGCGGTTATAATTCCCTGTAGGATGACGAACCTGAGATTCGTGTATCTTGTGTGACGCTGAGGTAACTGAGTGGGGCAGGCGGTTGTGAGGACTGCAGGTGTTGGGGCTATACCTGGAGATCAGAGTCTTGTGGAGATTGCAAAGGACCTCACATTTTTAGGCTAAGCATCCTTCCAGCAGTGAAACCAACTGATAAACCTGAATCCTGCACCTGGCTGGCACAGGAGGGGAATCTTTCACACTGCCATGAAAGAAGGAATGATAATTCATTCAAAACCAGATGTTTTACTGATATAGCTTCATCAGTCCCCATTGCTTGTAATGAAGAGGAAGTGCAAGCTTCTCTGCTAATGTTTTATTTCTGGAGTCCTGCTCTATTTACCAGTGATTTCCACCAGTTCTTGTGACACATATCAGAATGAACCTTTCTCTCTCTCACCCTGGTGTCTCTGAGGGGACAGATAAGGCAGTGTGTCAAAGTGGTCTTAAATAATGGGTAGTGATTGGTATGAAATTACTTCATCCCACACGCTGTTTGGCCATTACACGTGATTAATCAAGAGCATATGACTGCTAGAAGACATGAAGCTCCTGCCAAAATCTTCTTTAATTTAGCTGGAATATAAACAAACACAAAACAACAACAAAGACCCACAGTGCTTATTTCCATAATGAAGAGCTGTGTTTGGTGGAGATCAAAAATGCATCTATTTAAAAAAAAAACAAACAAAACTATTGTGTTTCTCATAGTTAATCGCACTCTAGCCTTAGATAATTGAAAAGTAATACAAGGTTAAGTACTGAATGGCATTTATTTTATTTTTATTGCCTTCTTTTTATATATATTCTATCATGAATGTGGAGCATACTAAGTCAATCCAAATCATCCAGATGGCTTGGAGAATATTTATTGGATATTACTTTTTACTTTAATTTATTTGTATATACATAGCCAACTGGGTTTTAAAGAGTGAAATTATAAAAAAAACCCAAACAAAAAAAAAAAACCAAAAAAACTCCAAACAAACAAAAAAAACCCCAGACCTTCAATAAGGTTATACAGTTACTTATAGTGCTGAATATTTCTTAGGTGCCAGCTGTGGAAAAGGGTAATATCTGAAGCTGGGGTTGGAAGTATAGGATGTTCTGAAAGACAGTGACAGAAAAAGTGGGGATGCAAATACAGCAACTTGAGGGGTCCTCTTCCTTAAGGAGAACTGGAGCATCACTGTTTCTTACTGCTTCTGAGCCACCCCCTCTGTCTCAACAGGCAGCGAGCTGAATGAGTGCAGCTACAACATCTCCCAAATCTGTGACAGTGTGCTCCATCACCAATCTGACCTTTATCTCTTGTAACCCTGCCCAAGAGATGACCACCTGTGGTGGTCATAATGGGTGCATCTAGTCTTGATGGCGGCATCCAGGGCTCAATATGGTTTCAGGGAGACAGATAACACAACAGCCAAGGTCTAACTTGAGCAGTGCACCCACCTAACCACAATACTGGTACTGTGGTTAATATGCAAATATGACTGTAGGTCAATCATCTTACCCCCATAAATAGTGAGCAGACCAACAGCCTGTTGGGCTCTCCTGCACAGCACTGGGCTGCACACCAGGATTCTCCCTTGAGTAGGCACACCTCTCAAGGTTTCTTCTAGAGATTTAGAGTTTCCTTGCCGCAACGGATCCTGGGTAAGTGACTAATAGCATGATAAACTTTGAAATCTTAGCTAAGTGATATAAAGGATTGATTGTGCATATATAGCCCTTTAGACATAAACTGTTGTCTAAGTCTGGGACTAGGATTGGATCCAGCCATGCCTAGACTCCTCTCTGAGGAGGAGTTTAGAAAGCAAAGGGGTCCTTTATGAACCTCAGCTCAATAGGAAGGTGTCCCTGACAGTTCTGTTTGACCCTGTCCTCTATGCAGTAATTAACCACGTGTGCCTTGCCATCAAATCTTGTTAAACCACTGTCACATTTACTATCAAACTTTGTTAAATCCCTGTTTTATATCAATAAATGTATCACTGCTTCTCTCTAGGAGTGAAGTGCATCACTCCATCCGCAACAAAGTCCTACATATTGTTTACAGTCATCTTGTGTGTCTTAATTTCTTGACTCAAACTAATTTCGAGATAAACACATGATTTTTATAGCTCCTCTGCCCAGCTCTCACTCCTCACATCCAGATGCTGTTGCAATCTGTGACTCACAAAACATGCTGGAAGTAAAGTGTGAGCTGAAAAATGGGTGAGTAACAATAGAAAGACAAGAGACGGTATGAGATCTGAAGACAAAACAACAACAGACTGATTGTGAGACTCACGCCAGGGTGTTAACAATTAATGGGAGACAACAGGAGCTAGCACATAGCTGTGAGAGTGTCCTGCTCTTCCCTTCCCCTAATGTTTCTAAGGCCATCTCCCACACTGTATCCCAGCCCTCTCTACCCACTCGAGCTTTCCAAATTTGCTTTTTTTGCCTACTCTGGCTTGTCTAATATATTCAAATTTCCAAAATGATGCTCTTTCTAATAGTGATGCCTCCCTCTGGCATATCTTAGGCTGTCAAATTTCCTTAAGTAAAGTCTGTCTACATCTGTTTGCAAAAGGAAAACATGCTACAAATAGCAGGGGGAAAAAAGGCCCATATAAAAAAATGTTAAATTACAGCTATAGAAGAAAACATTCTATGACTTCTTTAATGTTAGGATGTCACTGCCTGTTATAAACCTCTATTCCTGCATGCTTCCCAGCCCCACTTTAAAAATCATGTCTGTATGACAGTCTTATAGATATGGTATAGATGATGAGATCACATCAGCCATGATGAAATCTAGAATATAAAGAACAGAGACTGCAGATCTATATATATTATTCATTCCAAATGTTGGAAATTATTGCAGATGTTGGAACAAGGATTATTTTTATCAGCTTTTAAACACTTTCCAGCTAAAACAAAAAAGAAAATACACCTGTCTTTAGTTGATACAATGACCATTTTAGAGATAATCTACTTGTTCGGGGGAAGGAGGGGGAGAGGTGATGAAAAGGGGACTCTAGACAAAAATAGTTGAAGATTTCATGCTAACCTGAAGATGCCTTGTTTGTGTAAAACTCATTACATGCTCTCTAATTACATGGCCTCTCACTATTTTGCAAATGATTTCATGCAACAAAACATTTCTGAAAAGGCTTCTGAAGGAAAATAATGGACTTTTTTTTTTTTTTTCAGAAATAGATTTTTGCTGTCTGTCTGTTTCCTTGTTTGTTTTTCTTATTGAGACACAGGAGAATGAGACTGATGTCCTTTTGGAAAAAAGACAAAAAGAAATCAAAGAGTGGTTGAGAGGGAAAGTCTATTGGAGAACAGTATTTTTCCATTTTTAATAGAAATATACTTTTCAAAATAAAGGGACTAAATCATAATTGATGAATATATTTTATCATTTTCTTTTTCTTTCCCTGTGATCTAAGGATGATTTGCAGGTTACCTTTATAAGCCAATACAATTATGATCACTGGAAATGACTGTTAGTCCTAATAGTATCCTATTACTGTCAAATGAACTGCCCTTCCTAGGTCTTACTAGAGATGATGACTGTGGTGGGTTGACTTGGGCTGGCTGTCAGATCTCCCCCAGCCACTCACTCACTCCCCACTCTGGAACAACATGGGAGGAGTAAATGTTTGTGGCTTAGGATAAGGACAGGGAGATCACTGACCAGTTGCCAACCCAGGCAAAACGGACCTGACCCAGGGAAAATGAATTTAATTCATTGCCAATTAAAGTAGAACTAGATAATGAGAAACAACAACTGAAACAACACCTGTTTCCCCCCCAAGAAAGAAGAAAGTTGTCTCCCTTCCACCCATCTCTTTCCCATTCCCAGCTTCCCCCCTCACTCCCGACCCCTCTCCCCACCCCGAGGGGCGCAGGGCCGGGGCTGGGGGTGTGGGTCCGTCCGTGCCAGCCCCTCGGGGCCGCTCCTCCCTCCTCACCCCTCTCCCTGCTCCAGCGCGGGCCCTGCCCCGGGCTGCAGTCCTTCAGGGACAACCTGCTCCCGCCTGGGCTCTCCACGGCCGCAGCTCCTGCAGGAAATATCCCCCCGCTGCGGCCTGGGGCCCTCCCCGGCCTGCAGGGGGGGTCTCTGCTCCAGCGGGGTCTCTGCAGGGCTGCAGGGGATCCCTGCTCCGGGCCTGCAGCACCTCCTGCCCTCCTCCTCCTCCGCCCTGGGGCTCCCTCTGCTGCTGCTCCCTCCTTGCCTTCCTCCTCCTCTGCCTGGGCCGCCTTCGGCCCTTTCACAAACCTCTTTTCCCCCCGGCGCCCCCAGCTTGGCTGAGGGGCTCAGCTGTGTCCTGCGCTGGGGCCCTTGGAGCCGGCTGGGACCGGCTGGGACCGGCTGTGTCCGGCACGGGGCAGCCCCGGCCGCTCCACACACAGGCCGCCCTGTACCTCCCCTCTGCCAATGCTTGGTATAATGATAGTTCTGTAAGTGGAAAAACGTTTAACCTTCTTGGAGATTTACATTAATAGGAATTACCCCATATTCACGGATTTTAATGCATAAACAATTTATAGTTAAATTTTGTAACTTGCTAAGTGTTAAGTATTATGTTATGTGATGAAAGCCTATATGTACATCCTCAAAAGAACACAGAGAGACAATGGCGGGAGGGGAACCTCCAATAATACCCTGCCCTGGCTGCTCCTAGGCCCGTCCCAGGAGCCATCAGCCCATCAAAGCCCATCTGCACAAACACAGAGGAGCACAGGGGCACAAAGACAGGTGGGAACACACTTCAGGGACTCAGAGGAAGGGACACCCTTCCTGGCCCCCCCCTTGCTGATGGTTCCTGTGATGGGCCTGGGACCTAATATTTAATATCTAGCAAGTTACTGTTATAGATTGTGGCCCAATAATTGACAGGAACCAGTCCAATTAATCAAATTAGTTTATTAAGCAAGCGGCAGCAAGCAAAACAGCGCTGGGCGGCCGGGGAGTCTTTGCTCCGCCAACGGCGCACACCCACTTCCCGAAAGTAGTTGATTATATACTCTTCTGGTTCCCGTATATGTGTCAATCCTGGTATATTCTGTGTCTGAGCGATGTGAAGCTAGGGGGTCGGTCTTGTCCCGCCTCCTGATGGTCGTGGGGCTGAAGGCTCCTCATCTTTATCAGTGTCCTTGGGGAGACTCTTTTCAGCTTATCTCACAACTTAGCCCTTCCCTTTGAAGTGTTAAAACACACCAGATGCCTGTGATTTAGGCCTTGAGGTTATCAAAGTGCACCAGATAGCACGCTGGATGCCTGCGAATTAAGTATGTGAAGAGTCGAAACAGTGTAAGTTTTCACCAGCCTTTAAGAAAGCCTGATTTGATTAACAAACATGATTCTATTTATTACAGTTACAAAGTACAACTGTATGTTAGCATGTGGTAAAATCTGTGAAGCACCACTGCAGATCAAGCTGGAGCAGCAAGCGAGCAGGTGATGGGGTCTGGGAGCCAGGGGTGACTCAAAGGGTGAAACCACAGTGTGGACGGCTCTAGGGGACCAGGGGAGTCCCAGGCAGCTCTGTGTGTGTGTGACAGTCTGTACCCGCGACTGGAGTGGGGCTGTGGCCTCAGGGGCCTGTGCATCCTGGTGCCAGCAACTGGAGAGACTGGAATCCAGGGAAAGCTGCTGGGCAGACTGGGTGTCTGGGCCCACCTGCTGGAGGCCTCCATCTTGTATCTCTAAATTCTTGATGTCTAAATTCTTACTAGTGGACCTCCATCCTGCTCAGCCGGAGAGAAGAGGATGTGGCCTTTGGTGCTGTGTATGTTCATGTGGGTGCTCTGTGTGTCGGTGTGTGATCTGTGGAGCCAGCCATGTATGTATGTATGTATATACGACGTGTATGGGTGCGCTCTGTGTACATGTGCCTACTGGGAACATACGCTCAGCCGCGCTACTGATTGGGCCTGTGGACGTGGAGCTGTATCAGCCTTGTCTCTCCCGGGCTGTCAGTCTGGCAGAATATATTTTCCTTTAACATTAAACATACCTACTGAACGTTCTGGTCCTGCTGCTTAAAGACATACAGGATAATGCACTAAGCTTTTGTTTTTAGCTAGTAAAATCTGGAAAGAAAACAAGAGTGCTTTGAAACTGGGGGGAAAAAAGATCTCTTTGTGTTAACAGATCTTTGGCACAGTCATAGTTTCAGTGAATGTGAATCAACTCACAAATCTTTGTTGATGCCCTTATCCTCAAGTGTCACATCAGTTCAAAATTGTGTTTGGTACTGCAGCTCCTTCTC
This sequence comes from Chroicocephalus ridibundus, assembly GCF_963924245.1. Classification (NCBI taxonomy): domain Eukaryota; kingdom Metazoa; phylum Chordata; class Aves; order Charadriiformes; family Laridae; genus Chroicocephalus; species Chroicocephalus ridibundus. The sequence goes on from NC_086285.1 coordinate 162,924,312, forward strand.
TGTCTGTCTAGATGTCAGAATGTCAAAATTTTATCAATTTTTTGTCAAAAGGTGCTGGCAGCTGCCATGATGGAGATCTCTGATCTAAAAATACTTCCACATTTTGTGAAATATATCAAACATTTCCCTTCAGACTAATTGGAAGCAGTAGTCAAACCCTTTATGTCATAGCATTTCCAGTGAGGAAGGGAAGCTGCCGCCCAAGGAACCTGTGGCTTATCCAGAACCTGCTTTAGACCACAAATGGGTTTCCCCTGCTTCCAGCCTGAAGGATTTGCAAATAAGTCCTTAATAGAAAAGACTAAATGAATACTTATTATTGAGTTTGCAGATGTTGAAGACAAAGGGGATTTTCAAGGATGGAATTTCCATTTCATTAAGATTTCTAATAATTTTTTTTACTTTTAGTTTTATTTTTTCTTTCATATGGTGAAATGAACATGGCTTTGTGAATTTAAATTCCTCCCTCCCTTCCTCCCTTCCTTCCTTCCTTCCTTCCTTCCTTCCTTCCTTCCTTCCTTCCTTCCTTCCTTCCTTCCTTCCTTCCTTCCTTCCTTCCTTCCTTCCTTCCTTCCTTCCTTCCTTCCTTCCTTCCTTCCTTCCTTCCTTCCTTCCTTCCTCCCTTCCTCCCTTCCTCCCTTCCTTCCTTCCTTCCTCCCTTCCTCCCTTCCTCCCTTCCTTCCTTCCTTCCTTCCTTCCTTCCTTCCTTCCTTCCTTCCTTCCTTCCTTCCTTCCTTCCTCCCTCCCTCCCTCCCTCCCTCCCTCCCTCCCTCCCTTCCTCCCTTCCTCCCTTCCTCCCTTCCTTCCTTCCTTCCTCCCTCCCTCCCTCCCTCCCTCCCTCCCTCTCTTTCTTCATTGATTAAGTAAATAAGGGAACATCAAAACAAAATTCACCTAGTAGAATTTAGGGTGGAAGAAACTCAGAAATACCAGCTAACTGCTCAAATGACAGTGCAGCAAAACCTTTTACGCTAAAATGGTGAACAATTCCTTTAAGCAGGGATGAAACAGGGTATGCATGATTTAAAGCCTTAATGTTCCTGGTATTTTTGTGACGTGTATCTCACAAGCATCCTTATATGTCCAGTCTTCCTGTAGTTATTCAGAAACTGGTGCTGCCAGCCCAGTTTCACTGTAGTATGCCACTTACTGACTCTGAACATATTTTTCAACAAGTTCCTGGCACTAAATCTATCCCACTCAGCAAGGTTCTGCAAAGACTTCACAGAATGGTTGAAGTTGGAAGGGACTTCTGGAGGTCGTCTTGTCCAACTGTCCTGCTCAAGCAGGGCCACCTAGAGGCAGATACACAGAACTGTGTCTAGATGGCCTATAAATATCTGAGACAAGGGAGACTCCATAATGTCTCTAAGCAACCTGTGCCAGTGCGCAGTCACCCTCACAGTAAAAAAGCATTTCCTGTTGTTCAGAGGGGATCTCCTGTGTTTCAGTTTCTGCGCATTGCCTCTGGTCCTGGCATGGGGGCACCACTGAAAAGAGCCTGGCTCCATCGAAATACTAAAGAGGCTCCTTTGGTATTTTGCTATGAATATCAAAGCAGCCTCTCTTTGGGTATTTATACGTATTGATAAGATCCCTGTGAGCCTTCTCCAGGCTAAACATTCCCAGCTCTCTCGGCCTTTCCTCATATGTGATGTGCCTCAGACCCTTAATCCTCTTTGTGGCCCCTTGCTGGACTCTGTCCACTATGTCCATGTCTCTTTTGTACCGAGGAGCCCAGCACTGGACACAGCACTCCAGGTATGGCCTCACCAGCTCTGAATAAAGGGTCACCTCTCTTGACTTGCTGGCCACACTCCTCCTGATGCAGCCCTGGATACCATTCATCATATTTGCAGCAAGGGCACACCACTGGGTCATGTCCCAGGACCCCCAGGTCTTTTCCTGCCAAGCTGCCTCCCAGCTGGGTGGCCTCCGTCATATATTGGGGCATATGCATGTCTGTATGCTGTCCTGATGTTATCTTATGTGTTTACCTAGTAAGAAAAGACTTAGGCTCCATGAGATTCAATGGTTAAATTCCCATCACTTCCCCCTCACCCGCCACACACACTGTTGCTGGGGCCAGGATTACTCCCTCATGGCTGTCCCATACAGTTTTTAGTCAAAATCCCCAATAGTAAACATGAGATATGTGATCTTGTTGGATTCATCAGGACTCCACATGACTGTACCAGCATGTAAATAGCAGGATTAGTGTAATGATGTTTAAAGACAAAATATGACACAGTGGGAAATAACAACAAGATAAAATGCAGGGGCTGAAAGAAGGCAGGAAATACAGTGATGATATAGCACTCCACAGCAGTGGCCCTCTTACCGCCCAGTCACCTGCTTGTTTAGAGCCCTGCATGTTATTTGGTCAAAAGAGATCAAACGGTCAGTGTTAGGAAAATGGTAGGCATCGGGGAATGCTTTGAAATTGTTATTCTTGATTTAGGGAAGCAATTTGGGATTAAGCACTTCTAGGAAGATCACATTTTGATACCTTGCACACAATTTCCACTCCAAGAGTGAAATCAATCTCACTGATTTCTTTGGGTAGAGGAAATAACTATTTAACATGAATAAAACTAAGTCAACCCCCTGGGTATCAGTGAATTAAAGAAATGGAGTTCATAGCTGATTCTTTACAGATGCTCTAAATTCAGGAGAAGGATGCAAAGGTTGATAGAAGGCAGTGGGGAGTTTCAAATAAAGACTTTGGTGATTTAAAAAAAAAAAAAAATCTCTTCTCCATAGTATTAATTTTGCAGCAATTCTTTTTAACAGTTTTGATTGCCCTCAGGAGGTCTGGTCTGAAGCAAAGGAAACTAATTCTAATCACAGGAAATTTATGTTGCTTAATTTTGACCTTGCTCAGATAGCAGAGGATTATGTGTCTGAGTTTGTGACCCATGTAGCCAAGGCTCTGAAAATGGAAACTGAAAGAGGACAAAGACAGACAACGTTATTCTGGAACACAGGGAAAATAGGAAGAAAAAAGAAAGTAGAAGAGGGGCAAAATGATATGCAAAAATTACAGCAAAGAGAAGGTCCTGAAAAAGAAGGTAATATTTTGAGTACATGTAATCTAACAAATATACTTATTTCATAGAACTCCATTGACCACCACTCTTTGGGACCGCCCATCCAGCCAGTGCTTGATCCAGCAGATCGTATGCTAATCCAGGCCACGAGCAGCCAGTTTTTCCATGAGAATTCTATGGGGGACTGTGTCAAATGCTTTTCGAAAGTCTAGGTAGACAATGTCCACAGCCTTTCCCTCATCCAATAATCGTGTCATCTTGTCATAGAAGGAGATCAGGTTCGTCAGGCAGGACCCGCCTTTCCTAAACCCATGCTGACTAGGCCTGATCCCCTGCTTGTCCATTATATGAGTTGTAATGGCACTCAAGATGATCTGCTCCATGACCTTCCCTGCTACCGAGGTCAGACTGACAGGCCTATAGTTTCCCAGATCCTCCTTTCTGCCTTTTTTGTAGATGGGCGCTACATTTGCTACCCTCCAGTCCATTGGGACCTCCCCAGTTAGCCATGACTGGAGTCATGGTAATGGAAGGTGGCTTGGCGAGCACATCTGCCAACTCTTTCAGCACTCTTGGATGTAACCCATCCGGTCCCATAGACTTGTGCGCATCCAAGTGGTGTAGCAGGTCACTGATCACTTCCTCTTTAATCGTGATGACCTCCTTCAGCTTCCCCTCCCTGTCTCCTAGCTCACGAGGCTGGGTGCCCAGGGAACAGCTAGTTCCACTGCTAAAGACTGAGGCAAAGTAGGCATTGAGCACCTCAGCCTTTTCCTCATCCTTTGTGACCATGTTTCCCTCTGCATCCAGTAAGGGAGGGAGATTTTCCCTAATCCTCCTTTTGTTGTTAATGAATTTATAGAAACATTTTTTGTTATCCTTAACAGCTGTAGCTAGGTTGAGCTCTAGCTGTGCTTTGGCTCTCCTAATTTTCTCCCTGCATAGCTTCGCTATATCCTTATAGTCTTCATGAGAGACCTGCCCCTTCTTCCAGAGGTCATAGGCTCTCCTTTTGTTCTTGAGGTCCAGCCAAAGGTCCCTATTTAGCCAGGCCGGTCTCCTTCCCCGCCTGCTTGTTTTTCAGCACATAGGGACAGCCTCCTCCTGTGCCTTTAAGACTTCTCTCTTGAAGTACGTCCAGCCTTCCTGGGCTCCTATATCCTTCAGGGCAGCCTCTCAACTGATTTTGTCCAGCAGTCTTCTGAACAGGTCAAAATTTGCCCTCCGGAAGTCTAAAGTGGCAGTTTTACTAACCCCTCTCCTTGTTTCCCCAAGAATCAGAACTTTCAACATATGTGAATGAATAATTTTCTTGGCAACATATTATGAACTATTGTTATAGAAGACTTTACGCATCACTGTTGAATCACTGCAAATACCTAGATATTTCTGGTCTTCCCTTTCTTTTCTGTATTTTTTTAATTGGAAAGCATCAAAGAATTTGCAAAGTAACGCAGGTCAGTGTGACCTGTACTGGGAACAGGCAATCTCCATATGCGTAAGGAACTCAGTTCTCCACTGCTTGACTGGAGGCTGTAGTGATGTCATGTCAACTTTAGATTACCTGTAGAAATGAGGATCTGAGCGATTCACCAAAATGGGGTAATGTGGATACTTTGTGCCCTGATAAAAGCACAATGCAGATAGAATCATAGAATCATGGAATTCCCTAGGTTGCAAGGGACTTTTTCAGATCCAACCATCAACCTAACTCTGACAAAAACCATGACTAAGCTAAACTATATCTCTAAGCACTGTGTCTACCCATCTTTTAAATACCTCCAGGGATGGTGTCTCAACCACTTCCCTGGGCAGCCTGTTCCAATGCTTAGTAACCCTTTCAGTGTAAACATTTTTCCTAACATTCAAACTAAACCTCCCCTGGTGCAACTTGAGGACATTTCTTCTTGTCCTATTGCCTGTTACTTGGGAGAAGAGACCAGTCCCCATCTCTCTATACCCTCCTTTCAGGTAGTTGTAGAGAGAAAGAAGGTCGCCCCTCAGCCTCCTTTTCTCCAGGCTGAACAACCCCAGCTCCCTCAGCTGCTCCTCATAAGACTTATTCTCTAGACCCATTACCAGCTTTGTTGCCCTTCTCTGGACCCGCTCCAGCACCTCAATGTCTTTTTTGTGGTAGGGGTCCCAAAACTGGACACAGTACTCAAGGTGGGGCCTCACCAGTGCCGAGTACAGGGGGACGATCGCTTCCCTAGTCCTACTCACCACACTGTTCCTGATACAGGCCAGGGTGCTGTTAGCAATGCAGATGTGCTAGACGGAGCAGATGCAGCTCCATGAGAAGGTATGCTCTGTGATTTGCCTTACTCTTTTGGTCCCTCAGGCATCCAGACCAGATCTTTGCATTCTCCCAAACCATGCCTGGGCACAACTAGGAAGCAGCTTGGGGAGCAATTGCTCCCAGAATGTGGATGAAGCTGTGCTGGAGAAAACAGGGTTTATTTTGTCTTTGACCTTTGCTATGCAATTGGCTCTCAGGGCCAGAGACCAGATCTTCATCGTGTTCTGTACATTGAGAGACAATAGCTTGCACTTTCATCCAGACTCAGCCTTGCTGTAACTGTGTAGACTCTTGGAGTCCTTATACTGCAACTTTTAGTTCTTTATTAATTTACCATTTTGTGCTTGGTCCTAGACCATTGCAGAGACCAGAACACAGATTAATAGATGGTTCTCTTCTGTCAGGATGTGTCCTAGCATAGATGCCCATCCTTGTCTCCTATACGTCTTAGAAACATTGCCCTTAAAGTGAAACCATCCTCTTTACTCTATCCTGTGAACACCTTTTCCCAGCACAGACCCCCTCTGAAGACGTGACCACTTATACTCAATGAGTGTTGTCCCCTTGCCTTCTATCCCTTTCATCCCTAATCAGATTTTAAAAGAAAAAGAATTATCCTGACTGAAGAAGAAGACCCTAAGCGAACTCATTGTAAAAGCGGTGTTTAAAAGACTTTGCAACGAAATGGTGTTTAAATCCAGAGCATTTCATGTATTTCATGATGTATGCGATAGAAATGATCATGCGGCATATACTGTGTTATAGAATTTTATACCATCACACATTGTGACAAAATATTTGTTAAAATATTCTTTTATCTTTCTCATGACTATAAAGCCATTACATGGGGAAGTAGCTGTGAGTAGATATTGAAATACTTTTAAGTTCATTTTGTAATCATTCCCTCATGCTTGAGTAAAATACTTGGACATCTTTGATGTTTCCAGTAGGAAACTAAGATAAGTACTAAATGTACCTATTACGGAACTACCCCTTTTAAGTCTGCTCATGGTATTAGATTTGAAGCGCTGGTTCCATGAAAGGACTCAGCTTTCAAGAAAATCCCCATTGATTAAATGTCTATTGTGGAATGTGTCCAAAACTGTCTAATTCCCAATGACTTATGGTATTTATCAATATATAAAATTTTAAATGAAAACTGAATTAATCAGGTTTTTTTCTCAGGAAGTTTAATGCATTTTTTAAAAGGAGTTCCAGTACATATAGCAAATTTGCACTTTTCTGCTAGAATTACTAGAAAAAAAACCTGAAAAATTGTGGTTTCATGGAACATTTTGTCCTTCAGGGATATCTTTATTAAACACATTGATCTCTGTCCTTCATGTTTCTTTGGTAGTCAGCTCAGATATCACAGCTGCGATAGCCATGCCTCTGAGTTAAGTCACTTGGATAAACAAATATTCTGTGAGTATTTTTTCAAATATATCAGTGTAAATGAGGTTAGACTGCACAATCCAAATGTCTCTGAAAAAGCATTACCTTAAGTATCAAATGTTTTTTATGTGTTAACAGAGTCACTTATAACGTGGCACATAGTGTCTGTACAGTTGCAAGTATACTTAAACTTAGAACTCTGGAATATTTCCTCCTAATGTAATGGAGATTAGAAAGATCAATGCGCTGTCTATCCTGTGCTGTTCAGGTTTTCACCTGGGTTCAACCCAAAACCTAGGGTTTTGGAATAAATTGCACTATATTATGCTACATGTTTGGATGGTGGTTTTTTTCCAATTCTTTTTATCCCAGCAATTAATTGACACAAAAACCTTGGGGACATAAATGGATTTTTTATTTCAAATTGAAATATAATAATAATAATAACAACAACAGCAATAAGATTAATAGCAACAACAAAACCAATAATAATAACAGTAATTCTAATGATGGTGATAATAATAATAATAATAACGATACTACATTATTTCCATTTGAAGTGTAATTTAAATTGTGGACCAGAAAAGTGGAAGACTGAAACTTGGTACCTCCCACAGAGTGACACGAACAGCACACTCCTTTCATTCAACACCCCAAAGTCGAGGGATCGCTAAAGGGCTCTTCCTCAGTGTAGAAGTTTCAATGTACCAGTTACTTTCCCCAGTGGAAGCTTTTAACCACCTTTCATAATTAGATTCACCAGCCACTGGCCAATATGGTACTGCTGTAGTGGATGAATGTATTGCTTTAGTTTTTGTGTTGCACAATATATTCAAAAGGAGGACAAAAATGGTACTTAATCCTTGTGGTCAGATTTTAATATTTCTCTTCGTGCTTCAATGTATATTCAAGCATTTGATTCAACATGCAACATTTACACCAGGAAATCACAAAGGACTTCAAACCAAATGTCTCAGAATATAGTGAGATGATGGGAAATAATGTTCACATCTCTTTATAATTTTGTTGTTGGAAAGAATTTTCTCACAAATAACAGTTAAAGTTTCAATCACTACCAAGAATGTTTATGTTTAAATTAGGGAGCAGAGGGCACAGGTCTCTACAATATTTTGAAACAAGAATCAGAGTTATCAAAACTTGAATTAAATTAAGATTCTAAGAGGGAAAAAGTCTGAGAGTTTGTTTTGTTTTTTTTTTTAAAGCACGACCTCCATAATGGCTTCAGAAATGTATTAGCCATATTATATACCTCAGACTGAATCTAATGGAAACCCAGAGTACAGAAAGCTGTTTACAGGTATACCACCCTCTAGTCATAATGAGAGACTGAAATGATGTGGAGAGTGACATTCATGGGTGTATGGCAAAAAATGACAACAAGTAATTTTGAATTGAAAGGTCAAACTGTCAAGTCCTGATGGCAAATGACCATTTTCAAGGATTCTGATGTCCATTACATACAGGCTTTCTGGGATGGAGCCAGGACGCAAAATGATCTGGGATTTTTTAATTATTTTCTTTGGGTTTTGTTTTTGAGAGCAGAGAAGAAGAAAAGTATTTAATACATTTGGTCTCAGAATAGGCAGTGTTACAGAATACACTAGAAGAAAAAACTGTCTACAGGGAAAAGTCTGTCAAATAGTTAGGGTTTACTTTCTCACTCTTCAATTACACAGTTAAAAGGATGTAGCAAAACCCAAGTTCTGTTTGTGTTATGATAAATATAAACATTAATACTTGAAAATGGGAAAGACAGATTTCTAGTAGACAAAATAGTTTTAAAATTATTAAAAGTCATTCTACAGCCTGAACAATCCTTTGAGCATTGGCTGTTGTTTATGCCGAATATAGCCCCTAACTAGACTGCTAATGGACAAGTGGAGAAACTCCACACAGGGGACAGGTGGAGAACCCAGACAAAAAGATTGTGTTAAACACTTTGGACTGAATACACTCGTCTAGTCTCATGATATACAAACCAAGCCCCACACTGCCTTTACGCCTCGGATAAAACAGTATTTTTATTGTCTCTAGTTCTAATCAAAAGTCTTGGAAGAAATGTCAAACTTCTCCCTGAAGCCAAGACAATTAAATTTCTCCATTGCCTTCTTTCAATTCTCTCATTATTTTATTTTTTAGATAAATCAGAGCACTCATGTCTTCCATATTGCTGACCTAAAGGACAGTATAACAATGAAGCAGAAGTGAAGAAGAGAAAAATTCACCATCATCCATTGCAAATCTGAAATTTCTATGGTGGATTAATCAGATCAATCCGTGTCTCTATTGTATGTATCTATGGCGTGTTCCAGGGTTTTTGGCTCAAGTTCACACATAAAGGTAGCAGAAAATTTGCGACTTCCTCTTCCTAAAACAGTTACACTACAATTGATTTGGACACACCATTGCAACATATTGCAAGAAGGGTGTTTTCTTTCCTTCCACAAAAGAAGAAAAAAATACAGGATAAAATAATCACATGTTTAAAAAAATACCAGAATGTCCATTTTCTTTCTTTCATAGTCACAATCACTGTTTCTTACCACCTTCCCTTATAGTGTGAGTGTCAGTATTACAGATTACTTTAGAGAGCCTTTTATCTGAAAAGAGTAATGTCTCTCAGAAACTTGAGGACAAGAACTGCAAAATAGATCTGTGCAGTCAATATTCTCTAGCAGAGCAGAAAATAGTGTGTCAGACAGAGGATATGTAAACTCATAACTTCCTATTCCTCCATTTATAACACTTAACCAGCATCACAACACTCCATATGGATGACAAACCACCACCACAAGCTTAATTACTCAGCTTTGAAGTTACACCATTTTTTAGTTGTGTTGCTTAGTTCTTTGGGCCAGCTATAGAGTGGAAATAAGAAGCGCGGCCACCTCCTCTAGCCACTCCAGCCCAGGTTCCTCCTGCTCCAGGGGCCTCTGCCCAGGCTGAGAGATGCAGCCGCTGCTTTCCTGTTCAACCAGTAACGAATCTGTCCATGTGTTTCAGAGACAAACGCACAGACACACACACAGAGGGCACTGACACGGCCGGTCACACAGACTGCCATAGGCAAAGCACTGCTTTCAACAGCACCTACATGCAGGACCCAAACAAAACATAACCATAGACAGCCAAGTCCTCTTCCTCCTCTTCGGATGGTAAAGATAAAAGTTCAGTAGTGAAAGCACCTATAGACTACTCATAAACCAATGTCTGTCCCTGTATTACTACTTTAGAAACTAGAGAAGAGACTAAAGTCAATTTTTCTATTAAATAATTTCCTGGCTCATCATTTTGTCTCATCAGCTTAATGATCTATGTTACTTCCACTTTCAATGTGAATGTTAGCCATCAAACTTTACCTTGTGACTTATCAGTTTGATCAGGAAGCTATTCGTACTCTTCACATGGTTACTTCTACCAGAGCTTAGAACGATTGTCTAAAATTTCTGGGTTTACTTTGCTTGAAAATCTAAAAGTTGTCTTGGACTAAAATTATGGACTGACTGCTATAATTAATGTTTTAACTAATACAGTGTTAGGGTTTTTTTCTGAAATTACGTTGGACTCCTTTTCATGCAAATATGTCTGCAAAAGAGATAGAAATAAATTGTTTGCTTTAAATATAAATTAGCTAAGTAATACCCTTGTTCTCCAATGCAAATGTCTCAGAACAAGTAAATGGTCTTCCTATGGAGGCCTACAAAGGGGTGGTAGCAGAGCAGAAAGGGTATCGCCACTCGATATCCAGAAAGCCTTCTCCCTTTATGGGTGCAGTTTGGGAAGAGGCTTACGCTCACAAAGGAAACTTTTGATTGCTGTTGAGTGTGTTGCAGACGTCACTTCTATTGCAAGCACGAAAAAGACTTTATATAGAATACGGGTGCTGTCAACTATACAAAGTTCCTTGGAAAAATTCCTCAGAAACGTAGGGTAAGTGCCTTTTCCCAGAACAGGTCTCTGTGTTGTGTGTCCCAGGTAAACATCGAGAGCTTTTATTTCAAGAAGGCTATGGTTGTGCACACCCTTCTTCCAGATGAATAGTTACAGGATCTGAATCTGAGTTTCCATAATACAGGCAAATACTGAATCTGTTATCTGTGGGCACTTTTTTTCTTCCTCCTGCAGGTAATTTATTTGAAATCCTTTAGAGCAGGTGTGTTAACATGGACATGGGAACCCATGTGACTATAATATAATCTAGGTTGGAAGGGATCTCAGGAAGTTTCTAGTACAACCTCCTGTTCAAAGAAGGCTGAGCTATGGGATTAGACCAAGTTGTTCAGGGATTTTTCTAGATGGCAAATGTGTACATTGGGAATCCTACTAGGTTTCTGTCAACAAAGTTTTGGTGTCAAACAGACTTGAGGAGTTACAAAGGGTTATCAGTCAACTTGGAAATGATGTAAATGCACTCCTCCAAAGAGGACAAAATCTTTAGTCTACGGAGACACAGGAAGTTTAAGAAAAGAAATTGCAACTTCTGGGACACAAAATCATATCTGTTTTGGTAACTTGATCACTAAGAGAAGGCAGCTATCTCATTTAAACAACAAATGAGAGGAGACTTACAGCACCCTAAATGTGTCAGTTTGGTGCCTGAGCTATAGTTAGATGCTACTTCTAAAGCTTTCATGTATAACATATCTTTCTTTGAATCAAGAGCCTGATATCAGATAATCCCAATAATGTTTTACTTGACAAAAATCACAGTATCATTTAACCTCACCTGAACTTTCCATTTATTACTCCTGTTTATCTCCCTTCTTGATAGTAACTAGATACCAACTAAATTGTTTCACAGAAAGAAAGATACCTTCAGGTCGTTTTGTTACACATAAATACATAACTGCAGGCAGGCACACATCTGTCTTAGAGAGCACAATATGTGCACAATTAGTACATTTAACTAGTTAATTAGAAGAAGCTTAAAGGATAGTGCAGATGGCCTTGAAGAAACATACAGTGGGGTAGTCAGTGCTTTGTCTTCTAATGTTCTTGCATAGTGTATCCTCTAGATATCATGTTGGCTTGTCACCTCTCTTGCATCCCTGTGGGTCACCATGTCATCTGTATTCAGATCCTACTCTACTGTCACGATCAGTAACTGACATCTTAGTGGTTGCTCTGTTTTCCTGTCTTCTCTTTATTTGTCTACAGTTGTTACCCATTTTTAGCCTACAGTTTTCACGTTCAGACACCTCAGGTATAAAGAACGCCAAAATAATTGCTTTGTAGAGGAATTACAGTAAATAGAAAAAGATGTTTCCATTCTGAACATACAGTCAATTCCCTGTCTGCAGCAAGGGAAACAGATAAAGGGTTGTGGTTTTGTGTTTTTATTCAAATATAAAATTTTAGAAAATGAATTTCTGGATTTAGGTATAGTCAGTTGAATGATAAAACTTTCTTTGACTTCAAAGGATCAAAAAATCTTACTAGCTTTCTCTCACTCTTTCTGTCTTTCTCTGCCATTAAATCTCTGAGGGCACAGTTTTGGATGTAGCGTTGTTTTCAGGTCCTCCACTTTCTAGTATTCTTATTGGGCTTCAAGAAAGGCAACAAGAGCAGATTGTCCAGAATGATTATTTTTCATAATCTAGGAGACTGGGTAGTTTGCAGAATGTATGACTTGTCTTTTGCACACAGGAAAACTTTTCAAAATCAGAAAGATAAATATTGTTAACATTTGATAACGTGATGAACAATGCTGTAAATTACAATGAGTATTAATCTTCTTCCTACCAATCCGTTTTTTTTTTAAATGTTGCATTAGTGTTGGTGATTTAAACATTGATACAGGGTTACAAACAGTAAAGTGCCAAAAGAACTCTAAGATTAATAAAAAGGAGGGTGAAGAAATCTTTTCCACCATGCATAATATTTAGTTAATTTTTTTGTTGAGTGACCATGTTAAACTGCCCCTGAGCTGTCAATATTCCTTGTTGTCCACTTCAGAGCTCATGGTCAGAAATAGTGTTCTCATTTTATGTCTTTTTGATGGACAGGTCAGCTGTAAAGACACTAATTTTCATTGTCATCAACTTCTTACATGTTTCTTCAGAGACTCCATCAACTGCAGCTACAGGACGCTTAAATTCAGAGAAAATTTTCTCTTCAACCTTTCTTACTCTGATCCATTTTAAGGAGAAAAAAAATATTCTCATAAACTAAAGATTTTCTGCTTTTATTAGAACTGATGTGTAGGAATGTCTGGGGGTTCCCTTACTTGTTTACTATTGCTTTATGTCAACAGTTGATGTAAGCAGCCATAAAGGTGAGCTGGTTAGAAAGAAAAATTACTGAACAGAAGAAAATGTCTGCTGAAAAAAATTGACGGAAAATGCCTGCCAGCTTGGGGACTGTGAGCCAGAAGCATCCCTGAGAAGTACAGCTGGCATCTTTGAAGTACAGCTGGGTACCTAGAGAAACCAGAGACTTTCTCAGATACGATCGATAATGTATTGGGTTTGCATGGCAAGATTTTAGTAGCAGGGATGTTACAGGGGTGGCTTCTGTGAGAAGACGCCAGAAACTTCCTCCATGTCCGATAGAGACAGTTCCATCTGGCTCCAAGACGGACCCACCGTTGTCCAAGCCTGAGCCCATCAGTGACATTGGTAGCACCTCTGTGATAATGTTTTTAGAAGGGGAAAAAACAGCTGCGCAACAGCAGCTGGAAGGGAGGAGTGAGAATACATGAGAGAAACAACTCTGCAGTCACCGAGGTCAGTGAAGGAGGGTGAGGAGGTGCTCCAGACACCAGAGTAGTGATTGCTCTACAGTCCATGTTGAAGACCATGGTGAGACAGGCTGTCACCCTGCAGCCCATGGAGGTCAACGGTGGAGCAGATATCCACCTGCAGCCCATGGAGGATCCCATGCCAGAGCAGGTGGATGCGCCCCAAAGGCGGTTGTGACTCCACAGAGAGCCTACGCAGAAGCATTGGAACTTGGTGATCTTTAAGGTCCCTTCCAACCCAAACCATTCTGAGCAGGCTCCTGGCGGGACCTGTGACTCCATGAGGGACCCACGCTGGAGCAGTACATTTCTGAAGGACTGCACTCTGTGGAAAGGACCCACATTGGAGCAGTTTGTGAAGAACTGCAGCCCCTGGGAATGTCCCATGTTGGATAATTTTGTGGACGACTGTCTACCATGGGTTGGACCACATGCTAGAGCACGGGAAGAGTGAGGAGGAAGGAGCAGCAGAGACAATGAGTGGTGAACTGACCGCAACCCCTATTGCCTGTCCCCCTGTGCCGCTCAAGGGGGAGGAGGTAGAGAAATTGGGAGTGAAGTTGAGCCTGAGAAGAAGGGAGGGATGGGGGGAACATGAGTTCAGATTTGTTTTTATTTCTCATTATCCTACTCTGGTGTTAACTGGCAATAAATTCAGTTCATTTCCGCAAGTCGAGTCCTTTTAGCCATGATGGGAATTGGTGAGTGCTCTCTTTCTGTCCTTATCTTGACCCACAAGCCTTTCGTCATATTTTCTCCCCCAATCCACCTGAGGAGGGGGAGTGATAACCATCTTGGTGGCTAATCAGGAGCTGTAATAGCAATTTTTTATCTGAAAAGGTGAAAAATAGTCTGTAAACAAGAGGAAAACATCCCGAGAAAGTAAGAACTGCCTCTGACTGTTCTGAATTTCAAGAACAGGAATACCATCTTGAAGAATAAAAATGTTCTGAAACAAGAGAAAACATCATAATCTATTGGCTCTGAAACCCAGAAATTAACAGCATCTATCAACTGCTCGAACTGGTGATGTCCTATGCTCTCCTACGTCTTTATGTTACAAAAAGGACTCAATGGAGCCTCTCTCTGAAAACTTCCTGTGCGGCATGTACTTTTCCTTTCCTAAACAGGCTGAATTCCACATGAACTTTCTCCGAGATCTTGGACTCTCACCAAGAATGCCCGGCTGACTCCAGACTCTGTGACATGGATCACCTTTGAAGTGAGACTCTGCCTGTTATCTTATTGGTCCCACTCTGGGCCCACCTCTGGGATCGGTTCAGTTTGTCCTCCCCTCTGGGATGGTTTGGCCTCTTCTGAAATCTGTCTAATTCACTTGATACCAGTATTGTTACATATCTATGTAAGAAATCTATCATAAGTATATCTGCTATTATATTGCTGATAAATTGCTTCACTAATGGTAAGTTTGTAGTAACCTGGAATAGTATAGATATACTTGGTTGTTGCTGTTACTAGTTGTTTCTGTAAATTGATTGTTTCTGTAAATGATTATTACCGTACTAGTGATTGATAGTACGTTATTGATTGCTGACAGCTTGAAAGAGAGATATATCCACTTTATTAATCAGAGATATACATGCTAGTGTTCATTTTTTTTGCGGTATTTGTGGTAATCTGTAATAAAGTAGATAAATTTAGAGGATAAAAGCCCTCTTGTCCTTGTGTATTATGGAATCCTGTGAACCCATGGTCATGATCTCTACACACCCAGAGGCCAGATAACCCTTCAGATCAGGGCAATAGTATAATCTGTTTATTTATACCCATTAAGAACTTAATCCTTTTAATTTCTTCCTCCCAAATTCCTTCAGTGTTGCACCTGAAAGAGACTGAGTTACCTGTTCATTCTACACTGGGAATAAGTGACGCTGTGAGAGAATAATCTTCTGCTCCCCAAAAACTGGTGACTCTCAACCAAGAGAGCCACAGACTAAGAAATACAACAGGGATTTAGTTTCTTGACATCTTGACCCAAATCTACAAAGCAGGAGCAAGTTCTAGGGTGTCTACATAAGACATTTAATAATTTGTTATAATTTCCCAGTCTTCTTACTAAAGACAACTACATAAGAACATATTCAGTAGAACTCAAAAACTTCAATTTTCAAGAGCTCTTCATAGTCCAAGATATAAATTTGAAATTATTAATTATCATTTTATGGACAAAATTAGCAAATAAATTATTAAAAAGGGCTGGGGGGGTGTTCTGTTCTTGTCAATGGTGGTGGCAGTGGGGTTTTTTTTGTTAGTTTTTATTTCTAGTATAGAGAATGAAAAGAGATATCCTGGACCTGGGATCTTCGATGTCATGCTGTTGTAGGAAATTCAATTCAACATACACCTGACTCACAAATGGCAATCACAGCCGAGCACCATGTATCACCTAACTAAGCATCCAGAACTTTTCTCACATATTGCTGCTTCAACATGGGCATTTCTCAGCTGCTTGTGAAAGAGTACATCCATTTCCATACTGTAAAAACTGGCAAAAGCCAACACAGCATTTATTTTCCCTACTGCAGCAACTGTGACCTACAGTGATTCAGTGTCTGCAACATGAGCAACTGAGCCATTCCTGGTGGAACAGGCATCTGGGGATGGAAACCATGTAGTGAGCCCTCTGTAAGCCATTCTGTCTGTAAACCGTAGCCAGTCTAGAGATACTTGGGTACAGCACAAAAATCTGGATAAAGCGTGTAGTCCACAGTTTGGGAAGCTTCTGACCAGTGGATATTTCAAATTACAGGAAATTTTCATGTTGGTTTGCTTGATTTTTGGGTTTTTTTGGTTTTTGTTTTTTTTTTTTTCAATGATGGTTTGGTGAAGTGAGCTAGTAATTTTGAAATGGTCTTTTAACCTTATAAAAATGATTGGCCAGATTTAATGCGCTGAAATATTCCTGTATGCTCAGTGAGTACTCCGCACAAACACGTAGATTTATATCCACAGATAAATGAGCCAAGTAGGCACTGATAATCAGGATAATGATGCCAATAATGCACACACCAGAGAACTCTAAATGCCCAGCTAGTGCTGGAACGATCCTGACTCATAATTGCATGCTTTTAGAAGTTTCATTCTTTTAGCAGCTGAGGCATTTTTCTGCTAGTTAAATGCAAGATCATTCTAATAGATGCTGAAGTCCTTCCAGTGAACAGCAAACAGCCTCAAGCCAAACACCAATGATGCTACCAAGTCACTGTATCAGTCCAGACCTGGGTGTTGCTGAGATCAGCTTGTGACTTTGAACTGTGCCTCTCAGATCATAACAGTGCAGGAACCAGGGCATTTAATTTTGCAGCAAGCTGCCATAAACACGTTCTATTACGCTGAATTGCCATTGCCATTTTCCAAACTCTGCCAGCCTCCATTACTGACTGAATCTGTGTCATTGTTGGGTTGTGTAAGCTTCAAACTGTGCACAGCAGCTTCTCCAGTTACGAATTGTATCTTATGCTTCTACTGAGCAATGTCAAAAGCTCTGGCTTATCATTTAATGCTACACTTGGACAATTTTTCCATCAGACGATTGCTACCAGATCAGCTTGTCACTAAAAAAGAAAACAAAACAGGGCAGTCTTTTAACAACTACTATTTTCTAAGATAAATAATACCTATACAATAGCTACAAGAGTCGGCAAAAGAACTTCCAAACTGGTAAAGTTTATTTTATTGCTGGTATTCTGTTACTTGTAGTATCCAAGGCCTTAAGGCAACATTCATCAGTAATATATTACAGTCAAGACTCACATTCAGTTCTCGCCTCATTATTTTGAGCATTGAACTTTTGATGAGGGGAGTCTTTTTTTTTTTCTTTTATTTTTTTTTAATTATTAACCTAAATCGGTAATTCATTTTCCAGCCCACCACTCCATTCATAAAAATGGATGAAATTATGTACAAACATGCAGAGAAAAAAGTTACTGAATCAACATTGTCATCAAAGAACATGTTTATACATATAACTTCATATTCAGGGAACATTTCTGGTGCTGCAGATGAGGTCTGCGTTCACAAACCTGAATACTATTCTGGATCTGGGCAAATAAATAAACTCTTTCTCATCTCTGCTGTTCCCACCTTGTCCATGTCCAAGAGAAAAGCAGACCAGAGGAAGCTTGGCTGTGCTTTCTTTTTTAGGGCTTTTCAATCCAGATCACCCAAAAAAGTGACTTACGTATTAAGCTATAGATTATTCTGATATGAAGTTTTCTATTAGCTACTTACGTACATGGCTAGCACAGAGCATGCATGTAGAACTGATTTTCCTGTTATCCTACACAATGCCGTATCTACTTGCTGTACTACCTCTTGCCTGTCTTTAATATGAAGGAGATTGCTGCAAATTCCCTTTTCCTCATTTGGGAATCTAACCTCTTTTTTTCTCTAAGCTAATATTAATAGAGCTAAACTGTTATTATTAATAGGGCATAACTAGTAACTCAGCACATCCACTTATTTGTTCGTGATGCTCAATCATACACACATGCATGTTTACTTACAGTTATCTAATTGGAGGGTAGCTCATCTGCAGTCTCAGCAATCTCAACTGCAACTTGACAATAGCAACTGCCTCCTCAGAAGTGGAGGCTTGTGATGACTTGCTAGTGGCTACTAGTTCATCTTTTAGAAAGTCTCCTACAGAGGTCCTTGCTTCAGTGTTTGTCAGTGAAATCCTGTACAGCTGCCTTCCCTTTGGGTGTAGTCTTGAGTTCCACACCCCAGCTGTGACACTACTTGGTGCCTGTGGCCTTGTACAGATTGAGCTGGCTCTTGAGGTGCTGATTTCATCAATTCTTGAAAATTAAACAGAACTACGAATCGCAAGGACTGCCAGTCCTTGGGAAACTTCCAGTCACCAGCTTCTTGGCACGTACCTTTCCTCTGTTCTACTAGGTGTTTGCTAGGAGCTATTTCTACATCCAAAACTACTGTATATCCACAGAGCCCACCTGCAAATATTCACACAGAAAAGGCCTTTCTGACATTACCACTTCAGAGATAGAGTCATATTCTACAGCATAAAATGCAAAAAAATATTTGAGTAAATCCAGCATCAGTATTGCTGTGTTCTAACATGACTATTTTTTTGTTCGTTTTCACCTCAGACTCGTTCCCATCCCAAAAACACCTCTCAAAGAGAGTGGGACCACAAGAGTTAATACAATTTATGGTAATTTTAAATTTCCAGTTGGTACTTAATCCCTTACAACATGTACAGAAACAAAATGACCTGCTGTGATGCAACAACCAAAGGACATTCTCTGTTATGTAAAGGACACTCAGCTGTTGTCTTTTAGTTGGTTCATCCTTGTAAGACGATTTGGTACAGATCCGTGCAGGTGTTTTGGGAAAAAATCCAAGTTGTAAAGGAGATCCTGACCTTGGCTTAAAATAAGGCTGGAATTTGGAGATACTATTACACTCATTCTGAAGCTCATGACATTTCAGCCCAGACATTTACTAAAAGGCCCATCATTAATTATAGCTATAGAGCACATTGTGTGTTTTTTCCTCTTGAACACAGGACTGCATAGACTGAGCCATATTATCATGCCTGCATTAAATAATGTGGATTTTCATACCTGTTAGGGCAAAATGATACTGTTCTCTGATTAACACACTTGTATATTTTAGATACACTCCCTAGCTCTGATGTATTCCCTAAATGAAACAAAGCCAGCAGACAACTTCTTTGCAGAATAAAAAGACTCAAATAGGGCAGTTCCTTTTGTGTTTAGTCTCAAGAATCATTCACTCTAGGAAAAAGAACTGTTGAATTACCTTGCAGGGAGGAATACAGAGTTACTGGACAAGTCTTCATTTCTTTGAGCTCAGCAGTCAACACTTTCAAGTTGAAGGAAATAGTGTATACTGAAAAGCTGACACTACAGGAAAATGAATGTCTACAAAAAACCCCAACTTAAATTTAAATCAGCGCTGTTGGTAATCACGGTATTCCCACACTGGCTTGAAAGAGATCATGTGGGATTTATGGTAACTCTATGGATATTGAAAATAAAATAAAGTTTAAATGGATTCTCCATCCCTATTTGAATATTTGCAATCTGTACAGTGTCCTATGAGAATATAAAAATACTGAAAAATTCTGCAATGATTACAGTACCGAACCTGGTTTCACATGGTAAGTAAAACATCCAGGTGGAGATTCCTGTTGTTACCTTAGGGAATTCATTTGGAACAAATTCTACCAAACAAATTAGAAAAACTGAAGCCCTTACATTCAAAAATATTAAATTCATCTTTTCCTATTCCTATGTGACATAATTTCATTATGCATTTCTACTACATCACCTTCTGTATTCATGTTAGAACTATCCAACATTGATCAGTTAGACAGCATCTGCAGGTAAACAACCTGCTTCCGAGCCTCATACCTTTCCCCAGAGCAACTAACTTCCATCAACCTTTATTTACTTTATTCACCGGTAAATATTTAATGTAGAGATAACCACCTCATGCAATTTGTTTCTCTACTCTGATGGTAAGGAGCTTAAGAAGACATACTCAGACATATGCATCGATGTTGTAGACATCAGAGCTAGGTGTGGTAAACTCCACTGTAACTTCCTAAAATTTTGACCCAAGTTGTATGGGCCACTTAGACAGATGATTTGTGTTGAGTTCAGCTCTTGATTCAGGGATGTGTCCACATAAACAGCCTTATACCACTATTCTTTCTATAAAAAGCATGCTCTATCCAATATGAATTGTGTGACTACAGAGGTAACCATTTAAATTAAATGCCACAGAGAAGCGATTGACACCTTAAGGGACAACCATTGCTGGTTAATTGCTTGGCAGTAATTGTCAATAGCTCATTAGAATTTAATGTGGTAGGCACACAACAATTTCTGTAAGTATAGCAAAAAAAGTAATTAAATCCTTAGCACCTGTTGTTTTGGTTGTTTTTCCTACCCCACCTCCAGTTGACAAAGACACTTTCTTTTTTTTTTTTTTGATATTATGAAAAAAATTATTTGGGCTGAATTTAGAGTACCCTGAGTAAATATCATTCTAGCTATATGCGCTTAATATAGCACGCTGCAAACTTATTTCCTCATGCTAATGTGTACAATAGAGATAACATGCAATTTAGAGACAAAATGTGTTTGTGAAATGACTCCACAGAGAGACCTGGACTGCTACATTTTAAGTTTTCAAAAGTGCTGCGAATACAGCACAACTGGGCTATCCACTAAAAATGTGTTTTGATGAACTGGAATTGTGCAGTAGGTCTAGACAGAGAGAAGAAATTACAGTGGGCTAGGACTGTAAGACTTTCAAACAAAGACTTTCTTGCTGTTGGAGCAGGTTTAACAAAATAGATTAGGAGAAGATTCAGAAATGAATTTAGAGACTAAAAATGATATGTTTGTTAGTGATAGCCTTCTATCTTTCAAAGATAGCAGAAAGCTTGTCCAGCTGAAGTCATCTTGTCCCAAAACTGTATGTTCATTTTGCATGGAGAAGTCTCCACTGTGGTAGGTAGCCCTTTCTATACTCACGTGAGATCCCACAGTTAGACACAGACTTGTCTCAACATCCAAAAGGACTTGCTCTTGTGTGTCTGTAGGGTTATAAACTTTAAATAACAAAATAAAATGGATGCATCAAGAAAGAATCAAAAACATCTGAGTGTAATGGCCTAACCATTTTCAGATATGCAGGCACATTAGGGACTTATTCCCTGAACTGATTAGAAAGAGGACAAGTAGCAGTTACAAACGGCTAATGCCTCCCATCCTCAAGATAAAATACCAATCATTTTTTAATATGCATCTATTGATAGAAGTGCCCAGTTTAGGGAGGGTCCAAGGTCCCCTCTCTTTGGCTGTTATGGGTGTCGGCAACACTTCTTTCTCTGTTTGCATTTTCAGGAGTTGGTTCATTTCTCCCAGGGAACAGTTGTAGACACCTACTTTGAAGAATGAAATCAAAGGTTTGAACAGAGCTACCTCTCTTGAAGTCAGAACCCCCTAAAGGGTTAGGCTTTCAGACATGCCATGTGCTTCCTATTCCTGCTCTTGCTCACACTCTAGGATTTATTGCTCATTTTAAGGCTCCTAAATCTCTTCTTCTGTTAAGTATGTGAAGCCTGTTCCTGAGTTTTGCTTGGAATTCACATGAATGTTTAAATTAAACGCAGGAGATGCAAATCTCATTAGCAGCTTTATTAATCTCTAATTGGAGAGAAGATCATATTAATCAGGCAATATTTGCATAAACATGACATTGATTATTCCATGAATATGTGAATATCTCAAGTTTGATTGGATCCTACACCAAGGAAAATTAAATAACAAATTCTAATCACTTACAGCAGTTGAATTTGGAAACTGTTTGCCAGTTTCCAATTTAATCTAAATATTCAATCCCTTGCTTACTTTAACTAATCTCAAATTTGTTTTCTACTTTTGTCTTTATGTTGTACTTACTGTCAGAGTATCAGTTCCTTATCTCTTTAAACAAAGGTCCTATACTCTCAAGACTCCTTTGTAGAGCTGATCCACTAGGAAAGAATAGTATGAGGCCTCTAAATGCTGAGGCGGTCGTGTTGCTTTATTAACACCGATAAACAGAATGGTCCATCATTACTACGGGCAGTTGGGAAATAATTATTTCTCTAGATTTTTTTTCAGAAATAAATTATTTACATGCAATATCATTGTTATTCTTCCATTTTCCAGGAAATCAAAACTTTTATTTTATCTTTCATGCTCTATCCTTTCTTTTTGTCTTTTTCACCTTTTCCAGTGAAAGTTTATTTCAGTATGATAAAACTTGTGGGGGAAAGGACAGAAGGGACCAAAGAATAAAAAGTCAGATTTGGGTTTCACTGAAAAAAACAAACCTTTCTGGGGGTAAAGGAAAAGAAAAAAGAAAAAAAATAAAATTATCTCAATTTCATAGATAATTCTATAAGGACATCAACATGCAACAAAGCCTCTCTATAGCAGCAACTAATTGAGTTGCTGTTCAAATGGACCCACTACTGATACCACTCTGCCTTGAATAAAAAAGCAATCAGTTTAATTCATAATCTTTAAGAAGTTTGTATCTTGCATGGTCCAGTAACATGAACATATACTGAACAAGAGGCTACATAAACTGAAAAGATATTATAGACAGAGGGCACATTTCAAATGTTCCTTTTAATGTCAGCAGATTGCCATACATTTTTTGGAACAGAATAAATGTCTTCCTTTCTATTTTTTCAAGTTTAGAAAACTAGGTAGCTGAGGGATTTACTCTAGGTTTCTGTTTATGATAATTTCATTCATGATGTTTCCTATTAAACTAATCAGTGATACCACTTCAGTATAATTAATAAGCAATAAGCATATTGTTCAAGGTTGCTAAATGTTTATATTTTTACATCTCACTTGTTTTTTCAGTAACTTAATGTATCTGCCTAGATATTAACAAGGCAGAAGGCTTTTGGCTTCATTGTTACTACCAACTGTGTTCTGTTTTGACTAATCCATTAATATTCTTCAGATAATTGATGCAGTTACTTGCAGCTGTGGAAGAGGCAAATGTAATCCCCAATTGAATTTGACCCAGTAAAGTTATTGCATTGTTTTTCTACACCTTCTTGAGTAGAGACAAAAATTTGGTGGTTAGAAATAAGCACATTGAAGATATCAAGGACCATCACTTCCAAAAGCTTTGTATTATATGTTTTGATTAAATTTTTTCCTTATCTTTCTCTTGCCATACCTACATCTGAATTCTGCCTTCATGTGAGCAAGGATAATCCTGTGTCCTAAGGGCAAGTGGAGTTTTTCATTCATAGCATTTGAGGGTCCATAAGATCATGATTCTGTTTTCTGTCATAGACTTTATTATTATAAGAAAATAATTTAGAATAAAATTCATTAGAGGCACTGAAATCTCCAAATTCCTGAACAGAAGATCAGAACCTCTGAAAATCAAATTCCCTACTCAGTTTCTACAGCAATTTCTGCGGTTTCTCAGATGTTTGTGAAGTATCTAAAATTAATATTCTTCTCCCACTCAAAAGCATTCTGATGGCCTTGGTAGATACTGTAGAAACAGAGGATGTTGCTTGAAAGATCAGTGCAGAAATGGAGGATGATGCTGTTTTCATCCCTACATGTAAAACTTCAGGGGGGTTAGTATAAGTCTTTCGGAGAAATTGGTAACTGAAAACTAAGGTGGAGGAATTGGGGGCAGCACTTCCTCTTCCAACATTTTATTACGTTATTCTTCAGCAGGAAAAGTTCAACAGAGTTTCAGGCCATCTTTGTACCACGCAGTGTCTGCTTCTTGCATGGAAGAGCGAAGCGAAGATTGCAAAGAACCTTCCGCCACTCCCCTAGCAATGTTCACCTAAAGACCCCAAAGGCTAGAGGATTTAGGCCCATAAAACAGAATCTTTCTTCCTCTCTCACCCTCCCTAGATTCAGGGAACCCATGCAGCCTATGTAGAGTGTTACTAAGGGACTTCCCTATTGAACAATTGTGTTGTGCAAGTATCTCCCACTGGGTTTCTGTGGATGCCCAGATTGTCCTGTTTCTAAGCAGATTTCTGCAAACATCCCCCATAGACCCATTCAGGATCTCTGAATTTATGGGTTCTCCACCCTTTACAATGAAAACAACCGAATACATGTTATCAGCTGTTCATCACATGCACCAAGAGAGGATCTGACCTCTCACACCAGTCGGCTATAGTAACTTTTCCTTGGAGAGGGAAAAATGTCTGGCCGTTGCTCTTATCAACAAGATTTCTTGGTAAAAAGTGAGTTCTGTTAAATGCTTTTGTCACAGGTGTTAGTGTTCAAGATTCACATCATTTTTTCCCAGGCAGTCAATATTATACCTATGAGTTAGATGTTCGAGCCTAAAGGAGGATCAGGGACATTGGTGTCTTCAGTGCTCCTTGTGCCTACATAATTGCATCCAAAAAAGAAGTGCTTAAAACAGGATATTGAGGAATACATACTTATAAGTGAAGCATAGCAAAACTGAAGTCCTTTGTCAGCCCTAGCTCATATAACGTCCATGATCTTTTGATATTATTACTCCAACTTCTTTTTCCCTTAGTGTCACCCTCACCTCCAAGGGGCAAAAGAGGAAAATAAGCTATGTCAATCATTGCTGCTCTTTGACCATTAACAAAGGAATTGTCTTGATCTGCAGTAGTTTTATGCTGACTTTATGAGGTTTTGCACCTTAACCTCATTCAGATTTTTCGTCTACTTTACTTTAGCACAATGCTGTCCAAATAAGCCGATCTAGTAGATAGGACCCTTTGACTTAAGCAATTCAGAATGTTTCAGTTTTCACTGGAAACTGTTTTACTTACAGATTCATGACTAATTTTGGTTTGGTGGAAATGAACATTATTGATGGTCTATAGGCAAGATAAGATACCCAGCCACTGTAAATTAACACAGCTGCAACACTAAGTAGATCTACAGTGATTTAGACTGTCTGAGCACCTGACTGTTATATTTTATGTTGGTATTCTCTACAGATATACCTTGGAAAGTGAATCTACTTGAAACTCTGAGTTGTTTGTGTAATATTTTGATGAATTTTGCTCTGGGGTTGAGAGAGAGGACTGATGTAGAAGTCCTATAATGGCCCAAGAAGGAATACACACACAGGTTATGTAGTATATAAATGTGATGAAGTACAAATGCAAGAAGAAATTGTGCAACAAATCAATAGTCATTTCCCACTGCTGTTTTCAACTGTAAAAACATAACACAGGCAATGAGGGAGGTATATGATTTCTCATTGAATAACAATTTGGGGCAGACACAAGTATTTGCTTTTAACAGAAGCAATATTTCTACCACATATTCACATAGCATGCAAAAAAAATTCACTCGGGAGATCTGTAGAAAATACTCTAAAGTGATCTCATCTTTTCATCACACTAGGTGGTCCTTTCTGGCTTCTATATCTTCGCTGTCTCTATTTCCTTCCAAAAAGACAAACTATGGGAATACAGGGGAGGGGTATTTTTTCTAAGGAATTTGGGTACTAGAGACCTACTTTATAGCAGACGAGGAAGCATTTTTTGATGGCATGAATCAACATTAGTCAAATGTTTGGAGGTTCATTTATCTGAAAGCTTTTATGCTAACTTCTATTCAGTCACCCTTCTGAGGATCCCTTTCTAGCAATGGCAAAATATTCTTTCTTAAAAAAAGACGAGAACATGAGTGCAGGAAAACTTCAAATAAATTCCAGATATTGATTTATTACCTTCTTCTAGAGCCCCTTTTTGATTATTTTTTCTACCAGTAAAGTGGAGAAAGTGGAATTATATTAAGCATCAAATTTAATTTTAATTTAATCTTTTTCCCTCTGCAATGAATCCAAGACTTTTATTTATAAAAAAAACCAAAAAACAACAAAAAACAAAAAACCCCAAAAACTTTTATAGAGTGGGGGTTAGGAAGAGACAACAGAATTGGGTTTTGTTTGTTTATTTTTCATTCCGACAAAGAAATATGCAAGACTTCACAGAATGGAAGAAAAGGAACTGATTTGTCATAAAGCCCTCCCCCCCCCCCCCCCCCATGTCTGCAAGAAAAGCAATTTCCACTGCTCATGGTTTACCTGTAAAATAGTTTGCATAACATTAATCACCACCATCTGATTCTCATCCCTCAGTTTCTTGGGGTCAGGGATATTAATCTCATATATCTTGACCAAATAGCTTTCTCTCTCACACATATGTTTTGGTCAAACAGATTCAGGTATTTGCATCTATGAACTGTCAGCCTTTCCATCACTCACCATATCGGTTTTTGCACTGCAATGATGTTGTTAGGAGCATAAAAGCATCTCGAATTTGATTCTATTCAGTTTCAGTTTTGGAATAATTCAGTCAGTGCTGATGTGAGTTGTTGAAAATAAACATGTCACTAGCCAAAATTATTCTTTTAAAGCCTAAAATTAGTTAAAGAGTAAAAATATGTATATTAAACACAAGAGGAAAAAAAAAGCTATCTTGATATTGTGTCATTGTGGAGTAGTACTTGACTGAAGAAATAAAATTAGGAAAGAAGGGAAAAAATGCAAATGTGAACCTTCTCTATAACTTATGTGAGAATTAGTATTCAGGGCACAAGTAAGTGCTTTTCCAACCATGTTTATGTCACTAAATGTGAATGACACATTACTAAGTGTTGTGAATATCACATATGTGATATGGTTCATAAGGAGTTCCATGTAGAATCCAACTGTGAGTATTTATTGTCAATTAAAAGATATTTGGGTCATGAGAAACAAACATTAAAACAACCCCTCCTCACCCCTCTCCCTGCTCCAGCGCGGGCCCTGCCCCGGGCTGCAGTCCTTCAGGGACAACCTGCTCCCGCCTGGGCTCTCCACGGCCGCAGCTCCTGCAGGAAATATCCCCCCGCTGCGGCCTGGGGCCCTCCCCGGCCTGCAGGGGGGGTCTCTGCTCCAGCGGGGTCTCTGCAGGGCTGCAGGGGATCCCTGCTCCGGGCCTGCAGCACCTCCTGCCCTCCTCCTCCTCCGCCCTGGGGCTCCCTCTGCTGCTGCTCCCTCCTTGCCTTCCTCCTCCTCTGCCTGGGCCGCCTTCGGCCCTTTCGCAAACCTCTTTTCCCCCCGGCGCCCCCAGCTTGGCTGAGGGGCTCAGCTGTGTCCTGCGCTGGGGCCCTTGGAGCCGGCTGGGACCGGCTGGGACCGGCTGTGTCCGGCACGGGGCAGCCCCGGCCATTTCTCACAGAGGCCGCCATGCACTACACCCGACAAGACCTGAGCAGGGACATCCCATGCACAGGTACTTGCCACCAGATGGACATGGAACAGAGGTGAGGCCTCACCTGTATTGTGCTAACGATGGTGTGGTTGCGAAATTCCCTTTGACTTTGCTGGGGCTAAAGCTTCCTTGCTGGTTTGTTTAATTTTGGAGTATGGAGCACATACATATCTTGTGCTTCTTTTGTAAGTCTTGTCCATCCTGTAGGCTTCATCAAATGGGACATCACTTACTAGGGATACAACATTCACCTAAAAATGCTTTCAGATGGAGAAGCCTGAAAAATAACAAGTTAGTTACTGCCTGTACTGTGATCTTTCTTACATTCATCTAAATGTGGCGTCTGGTCAGACCAATTATACTTATTCCGATATAACTTAAGGCAGAATTTGTCTTGACCTCCCCCTTGCTCCGTTACTGATTTCAGCTCAGTTCAGCATCCATTTCACAAGCACCTCCCTGGTTGCTGCCCCTCTCCGATGTCTGCCTGTGCAGCTGCCCCTTTGCCTTTCTGGTCCAAATCCCAGAAGGCAGAGCTCCCTTCCATGGGCCAGCATTCCCTATCATCGCCTGTTATACCTATGTTGCCACAAAAGCCTCTTCTTTCCAAAATTGCCTACACTCAGATTTTGTGCTTTATCCTCACCACTGGCACTGCTTTGTTTTGATCATGGCCAGGTCACTAAAACCATCAAATTCAAGAGAAACAGCACATCTGTGGGCCCTCATTCTCTTCTGTGGCATTACTCCAGGCCTTTGACCACCTAGGCACCAAAAATTATGTTTTTGCCATTGTCAGGGATATTACAGTGTATTTCAGGCATGGCATCGAGGCAGCTGCTTTATTTCCTCATAGCTGCGTAGCCATGGCAGTACAGAGATAACAGCACAGCTATAAACAGTCACCTAAAACTAACAGGGAAATGAAATGCCCAAGCAGTCATCTGTGCCATTAATGTGTCATGAAGGGTTTCTACAGAAACTCATATCATAACGCTAATGAAAAGACTGTAAAATATGCTGCATAATTACTTTTTTTTGGTGAAAAATGCAAGTGACAAACTGTTATAAAAGAATGAAAAGACTTCTGTTGCTGGTTATGCTGCCTTGGAAGAATAAAAAAATTGCAGACGCATGCATGACGCCAAGAAGATCTTCAGCTATGTACTTTTCAAAATGTTACAGTGGAAGTTTGTGTCTGAAGTTCAATTTAACTCCTGATGGAAAAAACAAAAAAAGGGTAGAAAAAGAGGTACTTTAGGGTCCCATTTTTATTCAGGTAAGAAATCTAATCTCAAATGAGCTTGAGAGTGTTCCATCAATGATTTTAGGCACAAAGAACGCCTAAAAACAAGGGAAGCATAGCAAAAGGTCCTCTCTTTTATCCAAGATGTAAAAGCTCCTGATAGAAAAATAAGTTAATAAGAAAAAAGAAAGAAAAAAGGGAAAAAAAATGGATTATTTAAAAGGGACAGCATGGCTGAACTTACTTCTTAGGCAAAAAAGCACCCTAGAGCTCCCTCACTGGAGACTCACCAAAGTGAGCAACTCCCATGCTGGCATGACCCACAGCAGAGCACTCTAGCACAGCGCACAGGGAGTTTTCCTGAACTGGGGGAACCCATCAGAGTGGAGACACCCACCAGGAGCTTGCAGCTCGTGTGACAGCAGCTGAGGAGACCTAAGGGGAGCCTGGAGCAACCATAGCCAAGCACCCAGACGTATAAAAGGAGCTCTTAGGAAGTGCTAGTGACCAGGGCGGACAAATGGGACCTGGCGCATCAGCTAGGGAGTAACATGGTGGTTTGCGTGGCAGTTTGTGCAGAAGGGCGTTAAGGAAGGGCGCTGTAACTCTACCAGCTTGACCAGGGAGTGATGATATCCACCCAGAAGTAGGCCCTGTCCTCCTAAACTCTGCACCCACCGTGACTGACACAGCTTTGCAGACAGCTCCAAGGGATGGTGCACTAGCAAGGTCCTTCAGTCTATTCTATACTGTGCTGAGTACATTGGGGCACATTTGAAATGTCCCTGTGCTAATATGTGCAGCATCTTAGACATCTCAGTGGAGACAGGGGATGGAGATTCAAGCAACCACAAAGATATAAGAGTTATTGATATGTTAGAACCCACAGAGGCACCTGAGAACAGTCACATAGGAATTAGGGATGTGTTTCTCCCTCAAAAAACATGCCAGGATCAATAGTTCAACTGAAGTGCATCTACACCAATGCACGCAGCATGGACAACAGACAGGAGTTGGAAGCTGTCACTTGTGGTTGATGTGATGGTTGGAGGCTGTCTTGGGCACAGCGATCATGAAATGATAGAGTTGTTGATTCTCATAGGGGTAAGGAGGGAGGTTAGCAGAACTGCTACCTTAGACTTCCAGAGGGTAGATTTGGCCTGTTTAGTTGCATTGAAGAAGTCCAGCAAAACCATGCTGAGAAGAAGGAGGGTGGTGTCATCAAAATTTTGGAATTCCCAGTGTTAGGTGCAGCAGCTACTCCGACTAGAATTAGAGGAATTATAAAACATCAGAGATATTATTGCTGGGGAACTCGATTCCTTTCTCACCTCAGTTTTCATATCCCAGTTAAGTGTTTTAGGATGCGTTCTACTTGAATCCCTTTACACGGGCATACCTGTATATACTGATGAACAAAAGGGAGTGCGTTATTTATTACGTATCTGTAAAGAGTTGGGGTAAGGGAAATGTAAGATGAAACCAAAAAGAAATATGTTTATATTTTATTATTTGCCTTCCTTTCATAATTAGTACAGGCAGGTTAGAATACTTGGCACTTAAATTCATTTTTCATCAGTATTAGAAATTTGCTATCTGTTCTTGGGCAACTCTTTAAATCTCCCTGTTATTTGTCCCCTGTCTTTAAATGTGGAAGTTAGTGTTTCTCCATTTTATCTGAAGAGGAGCTAAGATAATATGAAAAAAAAAAAAAACCCGAAAAAAATACCTAAAATAGCAAAACTCTTCGTTACTTTTGATGATTCAGAATTTGCAGAAACTGAGTTCACACTGTGAAAATTAAACCCAGCATGGATGGTACTGTGATATGAAATATAAATTACAAATGATAACAAAATCTTGGTTAAACAAGTTGTGCTTCAACAAAAGGAGTTGTATCATATGTCCATATATAATTTTACATTTACTACACATAAAAATATTTTTTACCAAGAAATGTGAGAAAATAATCATATATGCTGGCAAAAGGTATTCAGAAAAACTCTTTAAGAAGCACATAAATCAGAAGTGAAAGAAATTTAAACTTATTGTCATGAAGAATAGGCATTTTGATGTTTTACTTTCAAATAAGAAGTGCTTAATCTTTTTAAAATTACCAATAAAACTAAATTTCCAGGATATTTGGCTTTAGAGAAAAATCACAGATGAATGTTGATAGTTTAGGATGGAATTTTAACATGTCATTTTAGACGTTGTAGTAAATTCGTATTTACTTTTTATTAGTTTATTATACCAGCTGTTTTACAGGCAGAAAAACATACCTATGAGAAATGCTTTATTTATTAAATCAGAACATGTGGATGCAACTCTGCACTAATTGAAACTTTATTTCTTTGTTACATCAAACTATTTGGGGGTACTGATGGATGAAAAGCTGGACATGAGCTGATACTGCGCTCGAAGCCCAGAAAGCCAACTGTATCCTGGGCTGCATCAAAAGCCTAAGTGAATGTGTTTTAACCAGACCTGAAATTCCAATTTCCTTTAGTTTCTGTCAATGTCAAAGCCAAGAAGCATAGTGAGCTAAAAAGAACAGAAGATAAGCTGTGTCAGCTGGTTGTAACAAATGTTACATGTTCTCCATAAGTTAAATGTCAGAATAAAATAGAATAGACTGGTTAAAATACTGTCATGATGGGTCGGCAAGTTATGCACAGAGAAAGCAGTATAAATTTGAAATGTAAAGGTTGTAATTTAATTACCGAAATCTTAAAGAGTAATTTTAAGTAAATAAAAAAAAGGGTTTATGTTAAAGCATTAACACTCAAACAAAATCATTAAAACTTTTTAATTCATCTTTTCCAATTAAAACACGATTAAATGAAAAAATGCAGCCATTCTAATTCCAGGTAGAAATTGAGGCAAACAACCCAATCTGACCAAACAAATCAAACAACTTCCCTTAGAATATTTTAGAAGTATTATGACCCTAAGTAATTCAAAGGATAACATCAGAAATGAATTCATTAACTCTCTCCAGATAAATCTTTTCTAAGAACTGTCCTGTTACTATGGGGATCCATTGCTCAGCCCTTCATTCATTACTAATTTCTGTGAAATCTCATTAGCTGTCACTGTAAAACCCATTCTTTTCTCTGTCATAGGAGCTGAGGAGTTGTGGACTAGAAGGGTCTCTCTGCAGCACCGAGGCCAGTGCAGCGTTCCATGAAGCCCCAGTATATAATGGCATTTCAGAAAAAGTTAGATTTTCTTATCTCTGTAATCATTCCCGAAAGGCTATTCCCAAGTGCCACGGCCCTGAGATTTAGGCATTTTGTTCTGATTTCCAAACACATTGTTTTCATTTGCTGTTGTGCTAAGGCTGTTTTTCACTGGTGGCTCTCTATTCTCTGTCTTCATTCTCTACGTGCACTCCCACGCAGCATTCTCTCTAACTTGTATTTATCAAGCCAAAACCTTCTCATTTACTCATGTAACGTAGGCTCTTTGTTCACCTGATTACCCAAGGATTTTTTTTCTGCATTTCAATTAGTATTTATTAAACATATTGAAAAGAATTTTCACACATTTTCCAGGAAATATTTTGTCTGAGATTTCACCCTGATGTTACTTCCCCAGTAAATACTGTTAATGATGCATTAAGTTTGCATTGCTCTTGGCCGTGTCACATTTGTTACCGTGTAGTCCTGTGATAGGGTATTGCTGTTGCTAAGCTTTGTACTGATTTTGCAAGGCACCTGGACTAAAGGTTGTCAGCTTTGCTCCGCGTGAAATTTTCTTGACCTATCTGCAGCTTTGTTTTAACTCAGTTAACCTATAACAACATTTTTTCTTATGATGGGCTGGCTATGACTTGTTTTATTTTACTTACTGCTGTATGGTGCAACCACAGTTTTACAATTCTAAAACTATGACCTAGTGTAGAGAAATGTGGGTCTGGTAGCATAGCAGAGGCCTTGAAAGGTGAAAATACAGGATGCATCAGAGAGGGGTATAGGCATGGGATAATAAGAGGTGGGACACAAGTTTGGCACTGGAGACCCCACAGCTGTAATTAACTCACCTATGGCCAGTTAAAGAAATGCAGATATGGAGATAGACAAAACTGGTTTTAGGGGTAAGAAAAAAGAATGCAGAAAAATTATATAATACGTATAAAAGGCACCATATATTGTATATTTGGATGTAATATGGAACTGCAGACCAGTAAATATAGAGCAAAATTGTAAAAGCATGTTAGCAAAACCATACAAATGACCCTAAGTGGTCTCCTAAATTGAGGAAAAAGAAACCACCACCACTAACATCGTAATCCTCCCTGCAAAGGGCTTCAGCACTCCTGGTCTGTCCCTAGCATGCCTGGCATCTTGTAGAGCAACCCATGACCAAAAAATCAAAATTCTGCTGGTGACACCAGTCACGAACCCAGGCATTAATCTGCTGTGTCTTCTTGTTTCTTCCCTGGAACTGGAAGGAGAGATTAAAATACTCTTTGTTCTCCTGATACTTGACCAGTCGTGCCAAGGCCCTGAAGCGTCTCTTGATGACCCTTGGACCTTGCAGGCTCCTGGCAGGTCTCTCCACCCCCTTGAGGTTCCCCTGGTTCAGGAAACCTCCCCGTGCACTGCAATAGAGCACTCTGCCGCAATGTGCTGGCACTGGAGCTGCTACTTTAAATGGAAGACATCCCATCTCCTAGGAAAAGATTTGTTATTTTCTCCAAAGCTGTGAGTATTCTCCATGAACCTTAGTGGAGATGAAAGCATCTGAACTGATCAAACAGATCTTTCCTGATACTCCCTAGGAATAAACAGATATATTCAGGATAGAACTCATCTGATCTGTTTCAATATCTACTTTAGGATGAGTTGAATGCATTGTAGAAATGCATTTTCATTTCTTTTCAATGTGAGTGTAGCCAAGATAACTACCTGGTCAGATGGTTTCTCCTAATTACATTACTGAAATTCTGTATTATTGAGCCACTGGATAATACAATCTTTTTAGTTCTTGGGGTCCCCCAGTTCTCTACAGTGAAATCCTGGTCCCTTCTCTTGTTGCACAATTCTCTAATTGCCTTCAACTTCATGAAGCTAAGGGCCTTCCACCTGCAATTTTGCAGCCGCTCTTTTGCTTGCCACTCTTGAATCCTTCCCTTGATTATTGAGGCAGTTTTTCAGTGCCTCTGGGGCATTGCCTTTCCTTGTGGTTTCATGCTGTTGCCCTACTGTTGTTCATGGCC
This sequence comes from Chroicocephalus ridibundus, assembly GCF_963924245.1. Lineage (NCBI taxonomy): Eukaryota > Metazoa > Chordata > Aves > Charadriiformes > Laridae > Chroicocephalus > Chroicocephalus ridibundus. The sequence continues at coordinate 162,958,105 of NC_086285.1, forward strand.
TGGCACCTGCAAGCCCAGGTACCATTATGATGGTGGGTTCTCATGGGACATGACTGCCACCAGCATGAGGCACCTGCACCTGATTTTGCATACTCCATTCAGCACTAATAACATCATAAACCAGAACAAGCAATATCATCAAAGGCATCTTGTTAGCACTTGATGCACTGGAGACAACACTGGGAGGAGGATGCTCCTCTGGGGACACCCCTGCTGCTCTTTGCGCTGGCTGCTGGGAGTAATTTTCCCTCCTCTCCCCTGCCCTCCCCAATTTATCATGAAATTGTTTTATCATGAATTTATCACCAATTTATCACAAAACTGTTATTATGAAACAATTATTGCATAAATCACTAGTTCCTATGAACTCACATTGAGATCAGTTCCTCAAAGTCTTAGATTCTGTAGGAAAACTAAAACAAAAAAAAAACAAAACCAAAAACAAAACCAAGAGAATAAGCTAAAATACTTACTATAAAGTTTTATAAAGTGATTGGATAAACCATGAGACAATGATAAGAGAAAGAGTAGCATGAAAAAGCAATATAATTATCCAAGTATAACAAAGCAAAGAAGAGATTTCATATTTCCTTCATCCTATCATAGTGCCTTGTCTTCCCTTAAAAAAGGAAGGAAGCAAGCAAGCCAGCCATCAAACAAACTTTCTGAAGTTTTTAGTAGGATACAGGTGGTACAGAATTATATGTGACATCTTATTGACTATTACTGGTCCGAGAATTCCTCTATTTCTAAGCCATATTCACTGCCATGCTATTTTAACACATGAAGAAATAGCTGACTGTTCCTGTTTAGTGGAAATGTGGAAATGTATTTTAGTCCTCAAATGACTGAGGGCTAACTTCTAATATGGGCAGAGATATTTCTAATTAAATAAATTATGATCTAAGATGAAAATATCTTCTTCTATATAATTAGATTTGATTAGTCAAGTCTGAAAAATGTGAAGTCTTTCCTTTATATCTTGTAACATGCCTCTGCTTCTAAGCTGGTCACATCTGTTGGTCCTTTACTGTGAAAAATGACAAAACTTTCTTGATAGTAAGTACTTCAAACCTGAGTCCAGAATTCAGTGAAATCAATGGAAGCTTTGAATCAAACTCGGGAGGAATAGGTTCATAATTAGTTCATATTTTGGAAATCTTATTAATATGTCTGAACTATCTTTGGTTTCTTTTTTGGCACTCAGAATGTACTGCATATTTTTTCAAATCCCTACCTTGTAATTCAATAATTTGTTAACCTTAATAACACCAGTCCATATTTGAAAATCCTTGGTTCTTTCACTCTAAACCTGCGCCTATAAGAATACACTTTTTTAGTGTTAATACTATATTCACAGAAAATTTTAAGGTTTGGCATTTTCTTTTCCCTTTCCCCTTCCCTTTCCTGGTGTGTGCTACTTTATTGATCCTCAAACTTGGATAAATTCCTTACTATGCTTTATGTTCCTTGTGTTTGTGTCTAAGCTGAAACTACTAAGTTCTGAGCTCCTGGATCTCAACAGATCTATTGACTGTCTCATATATATCAAAGTGAAGGCTGTGTGTCTACCACCTTCCTTGTAAAGGAAGCCCAGCTCACATAGGAGCTATAGCAATTTCTATTAGACTCCCAGTCTGAACAACTGGATACACAAATGTCGAGCATATAATCACAGGTGAATTTGAACAAAGCCAAAGAACCATAAGCAACAACTTAGTATTTCCAGAACTTCTGTTTATCACTTGTGCAAAGTCAATATTAGCATCTAATCCTATTTCCCAGGGATTAGAAAGGTGGATCCAGACAATACGGTGTTGTAACTGAATATATTTTTGTATGTGTGTAGAAGTATTTACCAGTTAGGAAACTGATCCCTACAAGAGGAGTTGATAAATGAAATCAGCTTCAAATTTTAAAGAAAATTTCACTAGAATCATTTATTAGCAACACACTTTGTGCTAATGGGTAATCACTATCTGTACTTATCACTAAAACTGTTAGTCTTTAACACTTACCCTGCTAATTGCTGTGACTATACATTATCATGGAAATGATACTGTGTAGTGCTGATGGCCACAGCCCTTGGTGGTTCTTGGTCTCCCAGCTCAAGGTGGCCAGGCTTGAGAGCTCTTCAGTGAAGTAAGTCAAAACAAAAGCAGACATCTTCCCAAATTTTCATTGCTCCTTCATCTGATTTTACACTACTCTTTCCCCTCCCAATGGGGGATCTCATCTGCTCTTTCTTATTTTGAGTTTTACTAATCATGTTTTGGTTTTTTTTGTTTAATGGGCAGGGTGTCCTTCCTACGTGCTGTCCCTTATTATTTCTTTTTTGTCTTGCAAACCCTGTTACTTGTGTGGTAGCTGTTTACCTGCTTTCCCATGACTCTTAATTGCAACTACAACAAATCCTTCTTGCCACCTTATTACTCACATTGCTAACATTCTTATTTTAAACATATTTTCAAGTGCTTAAATACCGTGTTTGCCCATGCCATGACACTGTTACAAAATACTTACATACTGTTGCTGTTTACAGTATTTCATCATACTTATATCTCAGTTCAACATAAGAGTAACCGCATCCTTATTAACACAATTATAACTTATAGGTGTCACAGCTTGTATCCAAGCTCTCTTTATTTCTGTTCTTGAAGGCTGCAATATGATTTTCTCCTTCCTAACAAAGACCATAATTTCTGATGTCATCCATCCAAAATTTTCCTACAAGGATCTTTTTCATCATTTTTTCACCCCATTTCCCTTTTATGTCCTCCTACCTCCTAACTTTCCCTGCTCTTTTGCATTAAATCTAAGCTGGATGCTTCCATTTCCAGGCTCGTCATATGCATCCATAACACATCCTTGCTCAGTAAATAAAGGCCAACTTCCTGCTCCAAAATTCTCCTATAGATAAAACCTGTCATTCAGTGGACAGATTTTCAAACAAGTATTTTCTTATTTCTCCTCACACTTTCCCCTTGGCTAACAGAAACTCCTAGAGATTTAGGGATACTTTTACCCTCAAAACCACAGTTGTTCTGTGATGTCTATGAAAGACTTAAGGTATGCGACTGAAGAAGCTGCAGGACTATTGGTTCTAGTTACTGCCCATTTTATTAACTGATACTCTTTTTCCTTTGCTTTCTTTTTCTGTCTCCACGTATGGCCTCTGAAATTTAGTTGGAAAAGCCCTTACCCTTGAGAATGCTGCCTTGTCTTTATAGTTTGTACAATGAAGCATTAGTCTAAGATTTTTGACGCTATCTCAGTAAAAATAATAATTAAAATCAACAGCTATATTAAATATACAAAACTAGCTATACTGTTAATAATGGAATTGAAGTATAAATAGAAAGGATAGTCTTATAAGTGGCACATTATTTCTATTGCCCGGGAAAACAAAATTAAAGAATTGTAGGTATAAATTAGTTCTCAGCCATCACTTAAGAATGAGTTAATCTGCCAGTGAGGTGCTGTTATGGTCCTTCCAGAGCAGTCTGATAAATTTGTGAATTGCTGGTTGTAACTGCCACTGTGCTCAGACCCAGAAGTGCAAGTTCTTTTTGTCAGGTAAACTGGGAAGGTACAGAGATGTAAAAGTGGCAGATCCGGCGTTATTTACTATTCGATAAAATAACTTCTTGTTGGACGTCTGTTTTCTGGTGTGTACAGAAAAAGATCATGACAAAAAGAGAAAAAAAGCCAGGAAATGAATAGAGGGAGCAGTGAAAGCTTCCTTTCAGCTTAGCCAAGCTTATTGAATTTTATGAATGAAGCCTCCACAGTTTTTCTTTCTCTCATTTTCTGTGCTTGCAGCAGGGTTAGCAGGTGGGCTGTCCCTGATGGATAAACTCTTGTCCTGAAAGGATGCTGAGAAACAAGCGGACATTTTGAATTTCTGTTTTCTTTATCTCTTTGTTTACCAAACCTTGTGTTACTTTGTACTTGTCTTTTCCTACATGCATAATACGCATACAAGAAGTTAATGAGATTACTGTTACTCTTAAAACTAAGTACAAGAGTGTTTGCTAGAACAAGAAAGAGTATTACAAATCTCAATCTTTCTCTGTCCTGAGTTAAATTTTATCTAAAGCTTTTTCTATGCTTTATGTGGTGATTTTTTATTCAAAACTTGGGTCTAGAAGAGTTCATCAGGGTTGTAGTGTAAGAGCTGCACTGGAACAGGTGGAGGTAGACCTTGTTTAAAAATCAGTTTAAAATTGTAATTTATTAATATTACCCCCAAATTCCTGGTGGAAAAGCTTAAAATTTGGAAGGTGGGTAGTGTGAAAACAACAGAAGTGCTTCAGTCTGCAGCATTGTAAACCGCATTTCATGTAATTAACTTAAAAGGTTTTGAAACTTGTAACTCAACAATGTGTTGTGTTGTTATTGATTTAATAATAATAATCAAGATAGTAATAATAATAATAACAATGCTCCCTCGGTTGTATCTGGATTGAACAAGAGTGCATAGATTAGTGAGGAGAGGTAGCTAATTAAAGTACTTTGAGAATGGTGCAGGATTGTATTCTTGACCTCATCAACAGAGCGAGCCAGAAATACAAGGCTTTGATATCTTACTGCTATTTTGCTTGTATTACCTCTTCCCACCTAATCTGTTGTTTTTTCTTTTTCTTTTTTCTTTTTTCTTTTTTGTTTTTTTTTCTTTTTTCTTTTTTCTTTTTTCTTTTTTTTTTCAACTGATCTCCATCTCTTTCATATAAAAAACTTCACCTCTAAGCACTCGTGACTATGGTCCTTGTATTACCACAAGCTTGGTGTTATCCTCATGGTTATGCACCCGGCAGAGTACTTCCACAAAGCTGTCCACAAGGTATGTAACCCTGCATCTAGCTATAGTGACTGTTTTTCCTTCTCACCAAGTCTCCATCCATTATATTAGGTTACTTGACACTTCAGATATCCAGTATCTCCTGGATCAGGATGGAGCATAAGAAATCATTATGCAAATAATTGTCCTTATTTTAAGGAAAACAAAGGCTTTGACATCAAAAATGCAGCCTGCGTACATCAAATGGTGCATGAAGGAAAGGAAGCAAGGATAAGAAAAGTCTGATAAACCAGCAGTTGTAGTATTTTGAGATCTACCACTTCTATAGGCCATATTTTTTTTGTCTAAATTGCCTTTCACTGAAATCTCTTTTTTTTTCAGACTCTGTTCAGTATGCGTTTTATTTTGAGTACAGCTCTCAGCACTTCACAATGCTCTTTGATAGGGTCAGACTTCCAAAGAAGGCTCCACGGTGATCTCCATTAGGAATTGCGTATCACAGATCTGAGATTCAGAATCTAATCTGACCTCTACTACAGCGCAGTGCACCAAAAAAGATGTAGTGATGACATTCATAGCCGTAAATTAAACAGCGCCTGGAAATGTTCCCAAGCAGTGCATCTTAACTTTCAATATTGTTAAACTAGATCTGTCCGTCAGGGGATTTTGTCCTGCACTAACTGGCACATTCCCAAAAGGTTTCTGGGCCTTCCTCAGGAGTTAGTAAAAAGCCATCCTGGTGTTCGGTCTCCTAATTTTGATCTGGCTAAATTCTTTTACAGAGACTGTCTTACACCCCGTTTAGATATAGGTTTCAGGTTTTAATTACTTTTATTTATATTGCATTTTTGTTCTTCTTTTTCTAATCTGAATTTGTCTGACATTGAAGTCCTTCGCTTTGTATGAAAAGGTGTAAGCTTTAACAGTCAATGAAACACAGAAATGGAAAAAAAATAATAGCTCAAATATCAATATTCTGACATTTACAACTCTTCAGTTTGAGAAGGAAGTCACCAAGGGGTCTTGGCAGCTCGACGATTTGAAACTTTCAAAATTAGTTTGGATGAAACACTATAACTTGCACTGTTGGGAAAAACCCTCCGTTTTCAGGGTGAGCATAATGAACAGGTTCTCAGATCTGTATTACAAAGATATTATTCTCATACAGAAAATTATTCGTTCCAGTATAGTATTTCAAAAGCAATGTTGTTACTGAACTTAATATGTTTGCAAGAAGAGTTATAATAATATTAACTCTAGGTTTTTGCTTTTTTCCCCCTCAACTATTTTCAAAGGTTTATTTTGTCACTTATTAGCTCTTGGAAGCAAATCTTTAACAGCACAAAATTTTACAAAGTCTAGAAATAACATGAAATGAATTATTAGCAAACAGCCAAGGAGCGTTGACCTCTCAAATCACTTAGCTGAGGGAGTTGCTATAACTTTGATTTTTCTGTCATTTAACTTCTCTACTAGATCTGTATCACCTCTTGTTGTTTCTTTGAGCAGGCTGATCAGTCAGGTGGGTGACTGCAGGTTGAATGGAATTCTTCATTCAAGCATGAATGTCATGCTTGGGAAAAATCACAAAGGGTACTGAAAAATTAAAAGAACTCATTTGAAAATTGTGTTTGTTACACAAGAAAATTTTCTATCAATGATATTCAGTAAAATTCTTACACACACATTAATAACATCCCCTGAATATAGATAATAGAGGTAACAATAGAGATAGACAGGTAAAGGGAGCTGTATGCATGTTTGTATTTCATCTCATTGCAATGTAAATGGTGGTTTCATGATCCAGTATATAATACATCAAACTTGCGATATAAAAATGTATTATCAAGGAATTATGAGTTTAAATCCTCTGAATTTGTTTGGGGCATAAGTTGGGCGTCTCAAGCTAATTAAATTGTCATCAGTCATGTTGGTAGCAGTTGCTCTGAATCAAATATTTTTGGTATTAGGAATGGATTCTGAAATGTGTTCAGAATAGTTACATGTGCATAAATATATGCATGTAGCTATGTAGATATGCACATATACTACATCTTTCTCTTGCTACCTTTAAGGCTGCAACCCCTGCAATTATTTAGATTGACTACATCCATTTTTTTAGAGCATGACTGAAACGCAGTCCAATTTCATGTCTGTAGATAGAAGGTAATGATTCTGCCACTAGGGCCTGAAGACCCTTCTGAAATGTGAATAAGCAATGATGCTCTTTTGTACAGTTTTTTGTAAAATCTACTGAACTCTCTACTTAATCCACTCCAGACATGAGTCTTTTATGCCCTTAGTAATGACTAGGGACAGATTAAATATTGACACTTGCAGACATTCTTTTATATATCACTACAGAGATGTCTTAGATGCTTGTAAAGTAGCTGCTTATCCACTTTGTACCAATTTATTTTGTTGTGAGAGGCTATAGAAAGTGGTTCAACAGCTGCTTCACAAGCAGCCAAGATAAAGGGGCGCTGAACTCCTATGTAAGAGCAGGACAGACGGAGAAATGGGAAGATATCTGTATTATCCCAAGTTAAATCATCCCTGCAAGTGAAGACATAGAATTTTCAGATCAGTGGGTAGCTTAGCTTTAGACTTCATATTTTAACTCACTCTACTGTCATGTATGAAATCTAAAATGCCTTATTAATATTAGCAGTGTTATTTCATGTTAATTATGTCCAAAACTCACTTTTTTTTCATAACAATGGCCAGAATTTACAGTTTATTTTTATCGAGGTTGATTCATCGTCTCTAACTACCACTAAACAAGTTTTCAATCCTCCACATTCCTAGTTCATGCAACGATTGCAGCCAACCCATGTGTACAGAGTTATCCAACTTACAAAATTATTTTCCAAATGATACCATACATTTATCACTGTTACCTGTAGAGGTAAAAGAAAACTACATCTTCTTAGATATAATCCTGTGAAAATTACTCAAAAAAAAGGCTAGGTTTTTTTATTGGGGATTTTTTTTACCTTTTTTTTGTGTGTGCATGTGTGTGTGTGGTGACAGCCAGATCTATATTCACTACTTAGTCAACAGAATCAGTCACTCCGAACACAAGACAGCTAGACAGACCAGCTAGACTTGTCACTTATTTCTCCATCAGATTTCATTTATTGCTTCAGGAGCCACTTAAAGGTGTCATATAAGAAAGCATAAACTAAGTCTTGTCAAGAATTGGCTCGGCAATTTTCTTCTGGGGTAGGTTCATGGAGTACAGGTTGCTTTTTGGTAGAAAACAGGGAACAGGTGGTATCATCAGTGACATGCCCTTTCTGCATAATACTCCACTTTGTAAAGCACTAAAATGATAATAACATCAATAATAATAATAATGTTTTATTATAAGTAATGATACTGTTATTTTTAGGCACCCACGGGGCTAACCCTCATGATGCTGAAGGATCTCAGGGAGACTTCCTCATATCTCATATAAGCCAAGTAAGAGCATTATCGATTGTCACATGGAGATGCCAGCTAGTGTGCAGCCAGAAAACTGAGTCATGCTAATTGCTGTAAGAGAAAGATGACTTAGTCATCCTACTATGATCAGCGGTAGTAAACCCGGAGACAGTCATCTCTCTTTTCTATACTTCCATATAGGTGCATACAGAGCACTCAGACTACTGGAAGATATATGATTCTTTGAGAATCATATATTGTCTGAATACAATAGCCTTCCTTTGGAACAAAGGTAGAATTTAGGCTTGTTGGATGTCGGTATTCAAAGAGTTATCATTAGTGGTTAGTCTTCAGAATATGCCGAGTGATGCTCCATTAGGGTTTTTTTTTCTGGGTCTGCTACTATTTGATTATTTCATTAATAACCTGATTTAAAAAATATAGGATATGCTCGTAAAATTTGCAGCTGACACAAACCTGAACGGCACTGTAAGTGTGTTGGATGATAGGATTATAATTCAAACTGATCTTGATAAACTAGAGCAATGGTCTGAAAACAAAAAAAAAATGGTATTTATAGAAGTAAGTGCAGCCTACCAGACCTAGTAGCTGCACAGCTCTACCATAGAAAATAAATGGCTGTGGAGGATGTTTCCATAGGAAATGGTCTAGGGATTACAGTGAGTCGAAGGTGAAAACAAGGGACAATGTCATACGCTTGCAAAAAAATGAGAAATGTTATGGAGCTGCATATAAATATGATTACACTCTGCTCATGTTGTGGGCATAAAGCTACAGATTAAAACATCTAATTTAGGTATCTAGCTCTGTCTTCACATTCACTGGATTCTTATGCTCCCATTAAGAACAGATACCTATCTAGTACTGTCAATATGAATGATTTAACACAGGCTAAAAGACACCTAGTGTCAAATCTGTAACTAAATCTCACTGATAAATTAGTCCTCCTCTCTCCAGTGTATAGAAAAAAATCAGTTGGAATACTATGTCTAGTTTTGGACCTCACATTTCAAAAAAGATATGGGTCCATTGCAGACAGAACTGAGGATATAATGAAGAATGATTGAACTAGAAAACAAAACCATTGATGAAAGCTGGGGAAACTGAAGTTATAAAATGAATGATGATTTACAAAATATATGAAAACAGTTCTCAGATACACAGAATCTTCTGAACGGAGATGAGAATAATGTTTCCTCCATATCCATAGTTCCTAGAATAAGAAATAATGGTGCCAGGTTAACGTAACGGGGAAATTAATTTGCCTTGATGCTGTAGAGTCTCCATAACTAAAGGTGCATTTGCCATCTGTCACAAATGATGTAGGTGTAATCCTGCCCTGAAAAAAGGGATGGACTTCAAATGTCTTCAAACCCCCTCTAACTATAGAATTATACAATTCTAATTCACAGCCTTCTGACACAAATGATACAAATCTCCGTCAAAGATCTTTTAAATAATTCGATTACATCTTAATGTGGATCATATGGTAGCTATAAGAAAAACATGATTTTCAATTTTTTCATTAAGAACTTTTCTAGAATTTCAACTTCGCTACCTACAGCATCAGGGTTTTTTTTTCTGTATTTTGTTAAAGAACACGGCCAGTCTGTGTACAGAACGGTTTCATGCATGAAATGCAGTCTTGTCTCGGATGACTGTATCTATATCACTGTTGTGCTGTCCAACAGTTTAGGAGGGGATACAGGATACTGTGGCTTATGGCAGGTGCTGATGGGATTTAGATAGAAGAGACACTTTCACTAAGATGCACCTTGATTGAAAAATCAAACTCAGGGCCACTCTTAAGAGAAACAAGATTTTTAATGACTCAGAAAGCAAAGGATGGACCAAATATATCTACAAAAGAGAGCATTAAATTATGCAGGCTTTTGTATTCAACTATAGAAACTTGTTCTTATTGTTGGATCAATGGCATAGTAATTTTCCAGTTCTTTTCAGTGTGTTCTTTTCCGTAATTTGGGCTTCACCTGTGCTTCTTTCTTTAAATGATATGATTCATTTTACTGAGAATGAGAGATGTCAGAGCACGAGGTGATATGACTCAAGATAGCTGAATGCAAATCATGCCATAGTGAAGTTTATTGTACCAAGTGAGTTTCAACCGAATATGGATCTATTGTGTTTTAAACCCATGGATATAATCATACAGTTAACACTGAACATGAGCTTTCCTCAGTGAGAACCTCAGCAATCAGTAGCAGTTTAAAAATCCCTTCAGCAAGTGAGGGTTAATTAGAATAGCAAATCTGAAGACAGAAATCAGAATTACAAAGATGAGTTTTTAAGAAAAAAAATGCAATCAATTAATGATATTATTTTATCAAAATATCTCCAAGGGGAACTAACAATTTCTCTTGTCTAGATTTCATAAAAAAAGATAAATTCCTCATATTGTTATGTTTAGCTGCTACTTATCAAATGTTTATCTAATTCCTTGGTACATCTTAAGTTATTGAGCTGCATGTAATTGAATCTGCAGACAAGTTTTAAAAAATCTGACCAAGGTGTACAAAAGCAGGAATTATAAATAAGATTAAGAAATTATTATATAAAATCACTAGTTCATATATTTTAATAAAACATGATGCCAGTATTCTATTATAATTGTCTATCCCTCCTACATATCTGTGACTTTCTGTAATCTTTGCTTAAGCTTTTCTCCTCACATACATATATTAGCAAAGAAGTTAAGACTCTGTGCAAGAATATTAGAATCTGCATATATATACACACACATAATTTTAACAAGCACATACGGAAAGATATTATCTGCAGAAATGAAAAGATAATAAAATTTTTCCAGTATAACTATTTCACAGAAAACAGGTTAAGCCCTTGACTACAAATATTAAAAAAAAATAAATATATATATATAAGGAAAAAATGTGAAATGATCTTGGCAGAGTCTGACTTACAAAGGTGCATGCTAACTAGTTTTCTTACCCTAGGAAATATTTGCCATTTCAAAACAGTTTCTTCCAAAATCAAGATAAAAAGTTAAACTCTCAGATATATGCATATACTTAAAAATGTTTTAACAGATGATTTGGAGTAACTGAAGCATTTCTATACTTTTTTGTGTTATTTTTACTGTGACTGTTAGTTTACATTCCAAATTGCCACTATAAAAAGAAAGGCCAATATTCAAAAATCTTAGGCAAAGTTGTGATTAGCAGAAACAGCATAATTGTTTGGTTTAGACAAACTGCCAATTTGCAGTACAAAAAAAAATAATCTTCGTCATATCCTTCACCCACTTCACTGAGGTCTGTGTGACTTGGCTGTATATTACTTGACACAGTGATGTCTCAGTCCTTGACTGGATGTTCTGGGGTCCTCTCTAGTATTAGTAACATTGAAGTTTTTTCTGTAAATGCTCCTTTCTGTGCAATTGCTCAGCCATTAGGATAAATTCTTCTCCTAATGAATTCATATTGGCTCTCCAAAATGTTATTTAATTTATTTTAGGTCATAACCTGTATGTTATAGCATAGATTATATAAACTGTAGTTGTAGCAAGAGATTACTCATTACGTCTTCTAGGATTGTGGAAGCACCCATCTCTGTGTGTATCAGAAAGGCGTGATGCCAACATTGTGCCCAATACTACACAATCAAGTCCTTGTGTTGAGTTGCAGAATATCACACTTCAGTGATTTAATTAATCAAAATGGGAGGGTTGTGAAAAAAACAGCCAAGTGGCAGAAATGCATCTGACAGAAAACAGTAACAGTCAAGGTGGTCCAGCAGGCATAGATCATAGAATCATAGAATTATCATAGAAACATAGAATCATAGAATGGTTTGGGTTGGAAGGGACCTTAAAGATCATCTAGTTCCACCCACCCTGCCATGGGCAGGGACACCTCCCACCAGACCAGGCTGCTCAAAGCCCCATCCAGCCTGGCCTTGAGCGCCTCCAGGGATGGGGCAGCCACCGCTTCTCTGGGCAACCTGGGACAGTGCCTCACCACCCTCACAGTAAAGAATTTCTTCCTAATATCTAGTCTAAATCTACCCTCCTTCAGTTCGAAACCGTTACCCCTTGTTCTATCATTACATTCCCTGATAAAGATTCCCTTCCCATCCTTCCTGTGAGCCCCCTTTAGGTACTGGAAGGCTGCTATAAGGTCTTCCCAAAGCCTTCTCTTCTCCAGGATGAACAGCCCCACTCTCTCAGCCTGTAAATGATGATGCCATTCTGTCTCAAACTGGAAGATAGATGCATGTGGCCTCTTACAAAATGATTTGATGAAGATAACTTACCATAGATGATCACAACAGAGCTTTGCCAAGATATTCAAGTGCATTATGGCTCTTGAACCAGAGAACGGTTGAATGAATGAAACAAGAGTGAAGCGAACAAGTATATCACAAAGAATGCTGTTTCTTTGTTGGTTTTGTTGTGGTTTTTTTCCTTTTAAGGTAGTTTGAGGCTGACCGTTAAGTATACCCAAGTCTGAATAAAGACATCAGAATGCTAATAATTCTATGCTGATTGGACTGCCTGTCACTGGATTCAGTACTGATGGAAAAGTCAGGGTGCTTAGTTGTCAGGTTTATGCCATCTGAAATGGCAAAAATAATAGCAGTAAAAAGCTAAGAAATAAACAAACATCTTGATATTTTAATCTCTTATTCCCCTTGTAATCTCTGATTTATAGAACAATGTCTATCAATCACACAAGCCAGAAACTTCTGTAGGGCAAAAGCAAAACTGAGGGAAATGAGTTGCTAATAAGCCTTTGTTAGGTATCAACTAAAAGCTCTTATAAATGTTATGTAAGACATAGCCCTTAATTTATGTAGATTTTACAAGTTGCCATTTCTCATATTTTTTGTTATTCTGTAGACAGATGGAAAAATCCATCTGTGTCAAAACACGGGGCCCATCTGTGTACATGTGTGTATATAGAATGAATCATAGAGTCATAGAATGGTTAGGGTTGGAAGGGACCTTAAAGATCACCTGGTTCCAACCCCCCTGCCATGGGCAGGGACACCTCCCACCAGACCAGGCTGCTCAAAGCCCCATCCAGCCTGGCCTTGAACACCTCCAGGGATGGGGCATCCACAGCTTTTCTGGGCAACCTGGGCCAGTGCCTCACCACCCTCACAGCATATACGTATAGATATATGTATATTTGTATGCTTGTATATGTAAGAACTGTACTTACTTATATATGCCAAAATATTGGTAAATATTTACTTTTTACTTGC